>NC_028645.1:17130372-17147442 GCF_001406875.1 Solanum pennellii | reverse complement strand
TGCCCCTTCCCCCCCCCCCCTTTCCCCCTAATTTCAGCTATAAATAGCTCCATTCTTCTTCACTGTAGAAGGTTGGAATGATCTATCATTAGAGACGAAAATCCACTACAAATTTCCATATATACTGTTATATATAAGTTTTTAAGATAATATTTCTAAACCGTAGAGATAGAAAATCCAATTTTGTTCTCGTTTGCTCTATTTTGTTCCTCATAGTTCTATTAGCATATTTCGGTGGTAAAGGATCATTGTCTCTAGCTTGTTTCCCAATATCGATGCCTGGAAAAAGTCTTCTGGACTCCTCTTTGCATATTTTCGAGTTGGATTTCTTTGAGTCAAACTCCATCTTGTTAAAGTTACTGGGAAACTAAAGTACAGGCTACGAGAGCAAAATATAAGTTTTACGAAGCTGAAAATAGGCTGATATACAACCCGTATACACTCCATATAGATTGATATACGGGTTGAGTACAGAAAGATAGGGGCCAAAAAGTTTATACAGGTCTTCTGAAGCTGATGTAGACTCTATAAATTTTGTATATAGTCCTATATACATTAAAAATATCCAATACTCGACATATATACAATAGTATAGATTATGTATATACAGATTTTCAAGAATGAAAATGGGCCAACCCCATTCATTTTTTGAAAAATTAGTAAACTAGTCAAAAAATATAACATAATTAGAAAAAACTTCTGTACTTTAAAAATATTAGTAAAAATGACAAAAGTGTCATTTTTAAAAAAAGATGTGTATCTTAATTTACTTCATATTTTATCTCTCTTTCCTTTGATTACACGTTTCCAATTACTCACATATGTTAATAAAAAAAACATTTTATCTCTCTCTTATAGTTACATATTAGGATTCTACTCCAATATTCAGAATTTATTTCTCTCACTAATATAAGACTATTTCTCTTCCGTAATTTTTTTTCTTTCAGAATTTGAATTCATAATCATCCTTTTGATTCAGTATTCATCCTTATCCTATTTTAGATATGTTTTCTGAGTTTTTAAAAAATCTGTCAGAATAATTCTTTGTAGTTCAAATGTTGATTAAGATTTGATAACCTCTAAAATAATCTCCAATAGCTGTATCTAATTACTAGAGTTATCCAACTTAATCATCAAAAATCTAGAGACTTTTCATCCTTTAATCTATGTATTTTTCAAGAAATAGCGAATGACGTAGGATCCGCTGCTAAAATGAGGAAAGAGAGATGATCACAACAATTGTCAGAACCAATCGGCGTGCAAAACCTTCCTCAAATTCAAAACGGAAATAGAGAATTTTCATCTACTCGTGGAAAACTTGAAAAGGACAATAAACACCAAATAATTAATTAAGAGGTATGTAATTATTTTTGCATGTTTAGTATTTTGAATGTTAAATTGAAGTTGTTAAAGGAATCATATTTTCAATAATTTTAGGTTAGAATGCAGTTTGATCTTCTTTTGTATGTGTATTCAAAATTTATTTAGTATGTGTTTTGATATTAAATAGATTTGCAAATGTCTATGGACACTGTCCTCGTTTGTATTTGAGAATGTTTTTATTAATTCAGTATATGTATTTTGTATTTCTAGTTTTTTTTTTTTATATTTTTGAGAATAATGCTATTTGATTATTTTCTAAGTCAAAGTAAGGATATATACTAACTGTATTTATTGTATTCATTGACTATTATTTCATTGTTTTTTTATTCAACTAATACTCCTCATATTTTCTTTGTATTCAAATTTTTTTTTAAAAAAACTCTATCCAAATCATTAACTAATACAGAATTAGAGATGTTAACATTATTTTGTATCCAAGTTAAAATATCAAGTCATTAACAAATACAAAATTAGAGATGTTAACAGTATTTTGTATTCGTGTTAAAATGTCAAGTCATTAACAAATACAAAATTAGAGATGTTAACAGTATTTTGTATCCAAGTCTAAAATGTACGTATTTATAATATTTCTTGCATCATGTTTTGAACAAAACTGTTTTTTCAAATTTTAATGAAGTCTGTCAACATATATGTATGCTAAACAAATATTAATCATTAACAGATACAGAATTAGAGATGTTAATAGTATTTTATATCCAAGTTAAAATGTCAAGTCATTAAGAAATAAAAAATCAGAGATGTTAACAGTATTTTGTATCTAAGTCTAAAATGTATGTATTTTTAATATTTCTTGCATCATGTTTCAAACAAAATTGTTTTTTCATATTTTAATGAAGTCTACCAACATATATGTATGCTAAACAAATATCAAAATTATATTCAACTTAAACACTTACAAAATACACTACATTGATCATATCCTTTTCGATAAGGGATACAAGTAGTTAAATAAACAAAAAATAAAAAAATAAAATAATTCAAAACACTAAAAATGAAATTACAGTACTATTGTAGTAAAAATTGTAACTGCTCCAATTGGTATTCTGTTAGGGATACAATTTAATTCAAAATACTAAAACAAACAATCAATGAAAAAAATCATGTCTTCCAAAGATATGTTTTTTATCTTCATATTCAACTTCCGAAAAAATTCAACAAATCCAGTAAAACTAATTATTCATATTTTGTTCATGGTATATTCAATTTACATTGAAAACAAATACGATTTACAAGTATTTACAAAATTTCATATCAAAATTATAATCAATTAGAAAAAGTTTGTCTATTGCGGGTTAGCTCTCCTATGTGGTTTGTAACCTATTGCATAGGAGAGGAGTTTTATCCTGTGGGCACCAAAAGGTAGCAGCTGCGGTTTTTCCTTGTCATCAAAGAAAAAATTTAACCAACTTGGTTGAACTTCTAGTAGAAAAATCCTTATCCAAAGTTGTTTGTCAATTATTATTTTTATCCTGTTTCGTTCAAATCTTTATCAGAAATTTATTAATCAAATTAAATTGATTATAGATTAAGTATATTCAATTGAATCTTGAAAATAGATAAAGAGAGAATGCAACAACTATGGGATCAGCTATGACTATTTAGTTTTGAATTTTTGTAACTAATGAGACTTATAAATTGTTCCTTTTTTTGAAAATTTCTCTCCCTTAAAATTTCTCCTTCTTGTTATTTAACATTCGTATTTTTACAATTAAAACAAATAATAAAAATTTAAATAATATATAATAAACTAAAATTTTGACATTTTTACTAAATATTAAATGTATTGACATTGAGTCCTATTAAATGCCAAAATATTGACATTTTAAAAAAATTCCCATAAAACAATGCAATGAAATGATAAATAGAGTAAGAGAAGAATTTAGGCTTTTGGGCCTATTGCTGCTCAAAAACTTAGGCCAGCTCCAGCCCATATTTGCTTCTGAAAATTATGCATACAGCAAGTGTATATTTTGCATACAGAACGTATTTGATCCATTTTTCTTGTATATCGAACTGTATATCGAGTGCATACAACCCCCTTCAACCCGTACAACCTGTATAAATTTGTTGCCTAGTATTTGTTGCATTAAATTTGTGTACCAATATATACAATTGTATACATTGTGTATACAACCTCATTTTTGGGCTTTCTAAGAAGCACGATCTACCTTTAACCCTTTTTTAGGGAAGCGAGACTAGGAAAAATGAGCTAAGAACAACGATTATTCTACTGTGAAATCTAAATACGAGCATCAATGAGAAACTTTGAGCGTCGATCTTCTTAAGTGTTAAATGTCTATCGCTCAAAAACCACGTTCAAAATCGTGTTCATTCACTTGAGTGCGAAAGGGCATTTATAGTGAAAATTTGGGGTGATTAAGGGGGCAAGAATCCGTTGGATTTTTTAAACAAAAGTTTGAATTTTCCTTTGCTCCTTTTTGAGATTAACAATAAAAGTGAATGGGGAGTTGTATTCTAGCTCTGAAACTCCGCGAAAGAGGAAAAAGGGGACGCAGGTCGGGACGAGTTTGGACGATGCAAAAAAGGAGGACAGTTGGGATCAATCTCTTGTCCTTGAAGCTCAACATGGAGTCAATCCACGCGAGCAATGGACGAAGAAATCAGTTGTTGCGAGTGAACTTGTGCGAGGCATAAAAGAGGAGGAAGACGCTGGGAAGTACCCATACCTCCGTTGTTTATTGTGCTTCGTTGTTTGCTCTTTGGTATTTTACTTGGAAAAAAATAAAATAAAAATAACTAGGTTTCAAAAAACTGGTAAACTTATTATTGAAGAGAAATTAGATTTCCTAAAGAACAGAGTTGCCACTTAATTTTTTTAAAAAGAAATTAAGAAAACTTAAAGTTTTTCAAATAACTTAAACAAATAAAACCAATTGAATATAAAAAGGTTCAAGTTCAATTTACATTCCGAGAAGGTGTTAAGCCCTCGAAATGTGCGCTAAGTTGTGGTTGACCAGCGATTTGACTAAAATGACTAACTTGAAAATTATTTAAAGAAGAAAAAAAACGTCTAGTATGTGAAATGATTATATTAAATGCTTGAAAATAATTTTAGAATGAAAATTTACTTTTGCCAAAAATAACTAACTAAGACAAATCAAATAAAATCACTAAAAGAGATTTAATTAACCCAAAAGGTTCCGCATTAAGGGATTACTTAAAGGGAAATTTTTCAAAATGTTTATATTTTAACATTTAAGAGGTCTCATTAGCAACACTTTTAATATTTAGTAAAAATGTCAAAATTTTAGTTTGTTATGTTTTTATTATTTGTTTCTATTAAAAGACTAAAATTTTTATGTAACATATTAGAGGAATTTAGGGGAGAGAATTACTTCAAGAAGGAACAAATGCTTAAAATTCTCATCCGTTACAGTTTACCAAAATACACCAACTTCCGTTTCTTTCGTCTTCATTCACCATGTTCTAAAAAATACAGTCTTTCACCAATGTTCTAAAAAAATCAATTTCCAATTTTTCTTAATTTGTTTTTTCTTTAAACACTTCTATTTACCGAAATTAATATCCAATTTTCACTATTATTGTTATTAAAATCACGGAATTGAAGAAGCACCACATCTATAAAATTTTCAATATCCATTTTTCATTATATATTGTTATGAAAATCACAGAATCAAAAAATTCAATATCCAATTTTCACTAATTATTGTTATTAAAGTTTATGATAAAACATTATCGTTTTATCTATTAAATTTAATTCTTTTAATTTAGAAATTTGAACACCTATAGTTTCATCTGTTATCTAGCATACTTTTCTAAAAGTGTATTTGTTTTATTATTCAAAATTTTATATCCTTGCTTGAATCACATTCATTCCACTATGTATACCATTTGTATTTGTATTCATTCTAATTTTCATGTTGTATTTTCTATAGTGAAACTTGTATTTCTTTATTAGTTTGTATTCATTGCAATGTGTATGTGTGTATTTATTTTCTCTTCAAAATCTTGTTTTCCTTCCTAAGTTGAATTCATTCCAATATGCGTATTATTTGTATATATCCGTTCTAGTTTTTGTATTGTATTTTGTATAATGATATATAAAATATAAAAATAATATGATGAAAAAATGAGAATGAAATATAAAATTAAAAATGAATACGGTAATATTTGTTGCAATTATTCTTAAATAAAATACATAACTAGTTGGCTTACCTGTGAGATAATATAAATTAGGAACAAATAAATATTCATAAACTATGCAACATGAGGTTTTGAATGAATACAAATATTAATAGCATACACACTAGTTTGAATAAGAATTGAGAAAGGATACAATAATTTGGAGAAAAAACTATAAAAATAAAATAAACTAATAGAAAGTTGTTCTTCCTACAAATAAAATGCATAACTAGCTGACATAACTTTGGGATGAATACATATTAGGGACAATTACAAGATTCATAAACCATGAAATATGAGATTTTTATTAGGCCAATCTCATATGCGGTCCCTCAAAGTTGTCCTCATTATTATTTAGAAACTTTAACTAAACCTAGTACTGATTGAACACCTTTACCACCCCAGATTTGAACCATCTAAGTATTTTTTTATCACTATTCATAAACTGTTTGGAACGTGTATTTAAGCTCCGCACGTGTATCCGATGTGTATTAAATGACCATTTAGAAACCACGACGTCTATATGTAAATGACTTAATTGGGGAAAATTCCAAAATCGTTAACTTTGACAGAAGACTTATCTCTCTCTCTCTCTTTGCGATTTTTTTCAGATTGAAGCTCTCCATCTTCGCGATTTCCTTCAAATTGAAGTTCGATTTGTCTTGTTCGTGTTATTATCTTGAAGATTTCCTTGTATAAGTTAGGATTGTTAATGTTTTTTACAAGCTCTGTTAAATGAATTCCAAAAATCTAGGATTTTGTAAAAATATAGTGTTTGTGATTTTAGCAAATATTTTATCCATTCTTTACTTTTAACCAGACAATATGCTTTAAAGCTTTGTTTTTTAGTTGTTGTATGGGTTATATGAGTATATTATGTTATCTTAACTTGGGTTTGTTTGATATTTTGTAGTCTTAACAATTGACCATGGAGGAGATTATATTTACAAATATTTACCATGGTGGAATCTTATACGAGATATTTGTCCCTACTTATGTTGAAAACTGTGTGCTTGCTCTCAGGTATATTATTAAGGAATACTTTTCCATTTTGGAACTACTGATACTAGAGAATTGGGGTATGCAATTGTTGGGGGCTTTTATGTCAAGGATTTATTGAATAAACAATGGTACCTAATTACAACTGAATGAAAGACTTAAAACATGGGGACACTTTTGAACTATTTGTCTTTCATGTATTAGATGAACCCTTACTTGACACTGAGGGACCTAGAGGCTATGTAACTAGTGTGGAATGTATTGATGTTGACCTTAGTGAAGAGGGTGATGTTGTTGACCTAGGTGGAGAAAGTTAGGTTATTAACCTTGGTGAGGGTGTTTATGTTAACATTGATGAAGAGGGTGAAGTTGTTGAGGGTGAGGTTGTTAACCTTGGTGATGAAGGTGTTGATGTTAAGATTGGTGAAGAGGTGAAGTTGTTGAGGGTAAGGTTGTTAACCTTTGTGGTGAGGGTGTTGATGTTAACATTGGAGAAGAGAGTGAAGTTGTTGAGGGTTGAGCCTGTTAACTTAGGTGGAGAGGGTGTGGGTGATAACCTAGGTGGAGAAGATGCATCTGATTTCTTGAGTAGTGTTTCAGATCTAGCTATACCTTCAGAAGATGGTTCATATATTGATGATGATTTGGGAGCTTTTAGACAAAAAATAAGAAACAAAAAAACAGAGAAAAAAGGCTACTAAGTTTAAAGAAATTCCAGTTTGAGAGGCTGGTGATATAAATAGAGGCTTTGAGGATATTGGGAAAAATAAAACTGACAAATATGCAGGAAAATTGGGTCGAGATAAGGATTCTAAAAGTGAGGATGAACACATGGTCATTTGAGGATAGTATTGCAACTCTTCAAGGAACATCAACTATTTGCTAAATATAGTAAGTGCAAATTTCGCTAAGGTCGGTGGGTTTCTTGGTCACATTGTTTCAAGTGAGGGTATAGAGGTCGATTCGAAGAAAATGGAGACGGTAAAGTATTGTTCTAGACCTTTGACTCCAACCAATTTTCAAAGTTTCTTAGGTTTAGCCGGGTATTATAGGAGACTTGTTGATGGATTTACATCTATCACTTCTCCATTTAATACCTTACCGTAAAAGAAAGTCAAGTTTGAATGGACGGAAGCTTGTGAGAAAGGTTTCCAAAAGTTGAAAGATTTGCTTACCTTCGCTCCGGTGTTGTCCTTACTAGAGGGTACCAAAGGGTTTGTGGTGTATTGTTATGTTTCTCGAGTGGTTTTGGGTTGTGTCCTCGTGCAACATGGTAAGATGATAGCATATGCCTCTAAACAACTCAAGGTGCATGAGAAGAACTATCCAACTCATGATCTTGAACTAGCAGTAGTAGTATTTACTTTTAAAATATTGAGACATTATCTATGTGGAGTACATGTGGTTGTGTTCACCGACAATAAGAGTCTCTAATATGTGTTCACTTAAGAGTAGTTAAATCTTCGACAAAGAAGGTTTTTAAAGCTTTTAAAGGACTATTATATGAGGGTCCTATACCACCCCGAGAAAGCCAATGTGGTCGCGGACGCTTTAAGTCGAATGTCAATGAATAGTTTTGCCCATGTTCCTGATGGTAAGAAAGAGTTAGTGAAAGAGGTGCATAGATTGGCCCAGTTGGGTTTTCGGTTAGAAGGTTCTCCAAAAGAAGGTTTCATAGTTCATCATAATTCTGAATCCTCTTTAGTGGTGGAGGTGAAATCTAAGCAACACATTGATCCTCTATTGATGGAGTTGAAGGAATCAATACTCCCATGGGGGGATGGGGTACTTAATTACCAAGGTAGGTTGTGTTGTGGGATGTGGATGATCTAAGAAGACAAATTTTGGAAGAGGCTCATGGTTCTCGATATTTCGTTCATCCGGGTGCCACAAAAATGTATCGTGATCTTCAAGAGATCTATTAGTGGAATGGTTTGAAGAAAGATATAGCGTAATTTGTGGCCAAATGTTTGAATTGTCAACAAGTCAAGGCCGAACTTCAAAGACCAGGAGGGTTAACTCAAGATATAGCTATGACCACTTGGAAGTAAGAATATGTCAACATGGACTTCGTTGTAGGTTTGCCTCGTACACGGAGGAAACATGATATGATTTGGGATATTGTTGATAAATTTACCAAATTGACCCATTTTATTCCTGTCAAAGCTACTTATTTGGTGGATTATGAGATTATGAGGTTACATGGGTTTCCTTTTTCTATCATCTCGATAGGGTCCCCCTATTCACTTCTAGGTTTTGGATGGCGTTCTAAAGTAGATTCGGTACCAAGGTAAATTTAGTACTGCATTTCATCCACAAACGGATGGTTTGGCAGAACGAACAATCCAAAACTTGGAGGACATGTTGAGATCATGTTTCATTGACTTCATAGGTAATTTGGATGACCATTTACTATCAATTGAATTTGCCTACAATAGTAGTTATCATTCGAGTATTGCCATGACACCCTTTAAGGCCCTTTATGGGAGGAGATGTAGATCTCTAATTGGGTGGTTTGAGGTAGGTGTGTTTTCTCTAACAGGTTCCGAAGAAATCTATGAGGCTATGGAGAAAGTCCGACTTATAAGGGATAGATTGAAGATGGCCCAAAGTAGGCAAAAATCATATGCCGACAACAAAAAGAGGGGCCTTGAGTTTATGGTAGGTGACTTAGTCTATTTGAAAATATCATCCAGAAAAGAGGTTATGATGTTTGGTAGAAAGGGGAAACATAGTCCCCGGTATGTGGGTCCATATGAGGTGGTGAAACGCATCAGAATTGTTGCCTATGAGTTGAAGTTACTAATTGAGTTGGCTCCGGTGCTTTCGATTTTCCATGTATCAATGCTCAAAATGTGCATAGGTGATCCGGTGTCTATCCTTCATCTAGAAGGTCTAGAAGTTGATGCTAACCTTTCCTATGAAGAGGTCCCAATTGAGATCTTAGATCGGAAAGTGAATAAGTTGAGGAATAAAGAAGTAGCTTCCGTAAAGATTCTTTGGAAGAACCATCTAGTGGAAAATGCAACCAGGGAGGCCGAGGCCGACTTGATGTCCCGATATCCTCATATTTTTCCTTCATCTTCTAATCAAGATTGAGGTTACTGAATTCTCATAAATTTTGTTTATGAAGGGTCATATGTGTGTTTTGAACTTCTATGATTTCTCTTCATTTTGCATGTTTTTGTGAAAATCCATGTTTCATATGTATTTCAAATTATACATCTGTCATACTTGATGGTATTTGATTATATGGTTAGAATAGTTGAGTTGTGTGAAATCGTTCAAGCATGAAGTGATTATATAATGTATTACTTCTTGTGGAATATGTTGAGCTATATATAAGGAGAAGGGCATACCTCCTAGCTAAATGTAAAATAATGAAATGTGTGCAAAATTGGTAGTGGGCATGGTTTCTATATCATAAATGATGCATGGTTGTGTTTGAGAATGGAGTGAATGTTTCCTCCTTTATTATTGAATTATCCTTATGTATCATGTGTTGGTTGGGCAACTAGTCTTGAGTCATAGTTTCCAAAAAGATGTTTAAAGTGTCATTTGAGGACGAATGTTCCCCAAGAGGGGACATTGTTATACCTCGGAAGTCCAAGGACCTAGGATAGAGACTCACCTAGTGAATAGTGTTTAAAATTGTGTTTCCAGGCCTAAAAAAGTTAATTTACTTGATTAGGAAGTATTAAAGCCTAAATGCCAAGAAACGACAACAACGTTGGGAGACTAGTGAAACTGACCTAGTTTGCCTTTAGGTCTAGGAAGGGGTTTAAAGAGTCGTATGAGGTTTGAATCTTGTAATAAGACTTTGAATATATGTTATGTCATGTTTAAGGTCACAAAGTTTGGGTACGAATCCCCAAGGATCACCCTAAGAGTCCTTGAGGAGGACCCAACCATTGACCCTAAAAGCTGTCAAAAACGGCTAGGAACCACGAGGGGCATAGACAAGCCATCGATGGAATCACGCCCCATCGATGGTGGTCGTGAGTCCATAATTAGACTCCTCCCCCTCGATACCAAAAATGTACCCTCATTCCCAATCCACGTTTGACCAATACAGTCCGTGGATTGGTTGACGGGGCGTCGATGGGATCACGTCGTTTGACCCCAACTTAACTGCCTCCACACAACTTAAGTGGAGGTAGTTTACTAATTAGTAATTAATTAGTTAATAATATGTAAATGGTTATAATTAGTTAGCTTAGGGATAATAAAGTATCCTAAGTCATTAAACTAGTCTAACTCCCCATAACTCTCAAAACCCAAATAGCTCTTATCTCTCTCTAGTTTCTGTCAGTACACCAAAGACCCCCATTGAAAAAGAAGATCAAGATTTCTCTAGCATTAAATATCAAGACTTTCCACTACAAATATCTAATAATTAACAAGGTATGGAGGCTATTCACTCTTGGGAATCCTTTTCCCAAGAGGTTCTTCAAAACTTGATTTCAATATTCTTCAAAAACCTAGTTTTGACTCAATTACGCGGGTCTTCTTTCAAATTGGATTAATTTGGTCTTGATTTGATTAATAGTGTTGGATCATTAGTTTGTAGGAGTGGATTGATGTTTTACCTTAATCTTTGACCTAATTTCCTAAAAGACCCATGGATATCCCTCTTCTCCTAACCTAACTTATGAATTAGGTTGATTGATGACTAGGAGTAATGTAATTGAATGTGTTCTTGCATAATTTACTATTATATGATGATGGTGATGATTGAATTTTTAGGTTAATATCATATATTTGGGGGTGAAGTATTGGATGAGATTCTTGGAGACTATTGGTAAGATTTTCAAGGTTATGAACACCTTCTTGTCTTAATGTTGGTCTATTCTTGGTAATCTTGTTCAACTAAAGTATGAATGATGAACTTATGGATGTATGATTTTGTTATGAACATGATGGGTGTGAAATGATTATTGGTGTATTATTATGAGTTATTGGGGGTGATTCATTTGTGCATCTTATTAATATGTTATGATATAATGTTCTAACATGACGTTGGATTGGTAATGAAAGGACTTCCTTATCCTAGAACCTATGATCTATGGACATGGGATTAAACCTATAAGACCTATGTTAAGAATTAATTTTAAATAATACTTAAAGATACTTCCAAAATAGAATTAAGCTTAGCACCGAGTGAACTTGACAATGAGAGGTATCCCTTACAAAAAAGGAAGGTAGGTTCACCAAATGTTCTTATGAGGTGGTGTAACACTCCGAAAGTCCATGAACTTGGTATAGATCCTCACTGGATGAACTAAGACTTGGAACACTGTTTCTAAGCCTAAAATAATGTATTGAAACTAAGTAGGAAGTATTAGAGTCAAAGCGTTAAGAAACAACCATGATGTCCGGAGAATTTTGAAATGTGTACTAGTGTGCCTTGGCATGTTTTATGGGGTTTTAGTAGTCGAGAATTAGTGAAATTTGGTAAAAAAAAAGGTGTTAAGTATATAGAAGAGTGTGTTTAGGATCAAAACATTTGGGTAAAACTCCCAAGGAGCACCAAGGACCCTTCTATTTGACCCAAAACTGTCATTTGGGACAATGTGCATCGACAATCCAAACGATGATCCGTCGTTTGATCGATGCTCCATCAATGGATCCATTGGTTGACACTTAGACATTTTCCAAAATGGACAAATAGAGTCTCTGTCCCAAATGACGCCCTTGTAGGACGGGCCATCGATGGGACTACGAACCGTAGGTCAGGGTCTCGTGGTTTAGGGGTGAGTTTCAATGTTATGTTTTTAGTTTACGGAGCTAATTAGTTGGTTAGTTATTTGATTATATAAGGGTTAAGGGATGGTAAATTAAAAATTAAGTTATTTGAGGGACTATATAAGGACTAACCCTCATTAAACTAACCTAACACCCCATATTTCCCAAACCAAATTCTCTCCAACTTCTCTCTACTTTCTCTTTCTATTCAAAAACTCCATTAAAAGCCAAGCTTCAAGGATCATTGGGGCTTCAAGAATTCATATATTATCCATAAAACACTAAGGAATACTAAGGTATGGAAGCTATTCACTCTTGGGAAATCTTTCCCCAAGAGGCTCTTCAAAAATTGGTTTCTAATAAAGTTAAAAAATATAGGTTTTCTTCCAAATTTGAAATTGATCTTTAAAACTGATTTGATGTTGGCTTCCTTTTATTATTATTGATAGGTTATGATTGTTTATGGTTAATCGTTATAGTTTTTAGTCTTTGACATAGTTCAATGGAAGAATTCATGATTGAACCTTTTCCCCTAACCCAAGGTTATGAATTGAGGTTGAATTGATTAGTGATGATACATTTGACTTAGTTCTTGTATAGATTACTATTATATGATTTTATTGAGTGGATTGATGGATGAATATGGTTGGATTGATGGTAATATGCTTATGAAAGTAAATTGGTAAGGCTTTGTGATCTTGAGTTCTTTACTTCAATGATGATGGCTTATACTTGATGATGATGTTCAATTGAAGTATTAATATGATTATATTAATAAGATGATGATATGATGATTATGATTAAATGTCTAGACTATGTGAATTGTGAGATCATGTTAAGGGTATGATGATACAAGGTTGAATGTGAATCACTTGTATGCCTTACTGTGATATGACTATGATATGTTGATCTCACAAATGAAGGGTTGTTATGATATACCTAATGAGATAATGGCATTATTATACAAGGGGTTAGTCTTCTATGACCTATATTAAGATATGATGGTCAATAATAACTTAACATTTCAAAAAGGGACTTTAGCTTAGCATTGAGTGAACTTGACAATTAGAGGTGTTGACTCCCCAATGAAAGGGAGATTCACCAAATTCTCATGAGATGAGGACTAAAATTGCTAATAGGCATGTAGAGGGTTCAATACATATCTCCTAGTTCCTTAACTATGTTGCCTCCATTGGAATACTAGCTAGTGGATCCACCTAGAATGTTATGTTCATGTTTTGATTCTACCTTGAAAAGTAGACCACCTTATTTCAGTGTATGGTTTCACATCATCAGATTTCATGTTTAGCTCACATGGTCTATTTTTGGTTATGGCGATTGTTCCCGAAAGTAAAATGAAAATAATAAAGTGAACACTAACTAGGGTGAGTTAAGAGGTTTTAGTTAGTGTAGGCAGGGGTATGGGACTCTACTTATACATAGCACAAGTTGACCTTGAGTGAAGTCCTAGGAGGTTGTTCTTATGTACTTATGATATGAAAGAAATGTATATGATGACTTTACATGTTGATGATCCTATATGATGTTAGTTTCATTGATGAACATGTTATTGGTCTAAAATTATGTACATGATTATGAATATGCATGATATGAAGATATATGTAATGTAGATATTGCTTATAATCCGTTGCTTGTTTACTTGTTTATGTAAGGTTATGGGGCTTCACATAAGCATTGCACTTGTAGGCTTAAGAAGGGGTTGTGAGTAAGGGTTTTATATGTTATGACGAATGCTAAGGGCTTTTCTAAGTCCTCTCGAAGGACGACGACGTTGGTTATGTCTAGGGGGGCTCCCCGGTCGTGACAAGTGGAAACTACAATGTGAATTAGCATAAAAAGAATTTCTAGTAACAACCTTCTAGTTACATAATTATGTGCCCCCATAGGAAACCTAGCTAGTGGATCCACCTAGATGCTACGATCATTTATCCTACCTTGGCAAGTAGGATGCCATCCTTTGGTGTGAGGATTTGACACCGGATTCCATGTTTAGCTTACATGGTCTATTGTCGGTTATGGCGAATGATCCCAAAAGTAAAATGAATGAATGAAAGTAATAAATTTAACACTAACTAGGATTACTTAAGAGGTACGACTTAGTGTAGGTACGGGTATGAAACTCTACATGTACATTGCACAAGTACACCTTGAGAGGAGTCTTAGGGTGGGTTCTTTATGTACTTGTATTATGAATGCAATGTAATGTTGATCCTATATAATGTTGGTCTTATGTGATTTTGGTTGCACTTGATATACTTGATGATGGTCTAAATGTTATGTATGATGATGGCTACTCTTGTTAGGATGTTATATGATGTAAAGGCAATATTTGTGGTCTCTTTGCGAGTTGACATGGTCTATGTGGGATTATGGGGCTTCACATATACATTACACAAGTTGGCTTGGCTAGGAATTTTGAGTAAGGTCTTGTGATGTATTGATGAAATGGATTCTAAAGTATGAAATATTGATTATTGCTTTATTATGATATTACTCTTGAACATGAATATGAATTTTTCTTAATATTGTTGTAATTATTGACTTGTATATGTTCTTGAAATGTGCATGAAGGATTTAAAGTTAACTTGGCATGCTTATAAACAAAATGTCCCTTTGTGCTATTTCCAAATGATTTACTTGCATATGTTTCCATATCTTTCCACACTTAGTACATGTGGTTTGTACTAACCCATATCTCTTATATTTCTATAAAAATGTAGGTTCGGGCCATTAAGGTGCTTCAAGGCTATTCTCAAAGAAGCTTGGATTGTTCCTAAGTTGGTGAGTTCTCAAGTCCGAGGTTGAATCCTATGAATCTAGCTTTGTTATTTTGCTATTGAAGACATTATTCTATTTCTCTTGATTGAAGAACTACATTATATTCTATTATAACACATATTGTAATGATGTAAGGGCTAAGTCCCAACTCTTGTATTCGTATGTTTAGATGGTCGTGTGAGACAATCTTAGACTCTATTTTTTATATATGTGAATTAAAGTTGAACTTCAAAGAAAAGTTTTAATTTTTCCATTTTTATTTTACCTATGATGCAATGATGTATGCTAAGGTCTTGTCCAAGGCCTCTTCGAGGACAAAGACGCCGGTTACGTCTAGGGGGTACTCTCCGGTCGTGAAAAAATGTATCCCATTTGTCTGGGCAGTTGTTGATACAAAAACAAAACATAGTTGGAGCTGGTCATAAGTTTTTAATTGCTAATCTAAACTTGGGAACTGGTGAAGGTTTAACTGTAATGTCAGATATGCAAAAAAAATATGGACTTATTCCTAAATTTGTAAATTTTAGTTTTAATAGTTTAGTTTTAACTTAACCTTTACTACTTCAATTACTTATTTTGTACATATTTTTTGTTAGGGACATATTCCTGACTTGGCAGAGTTGTTACCAAATGCTGATAAAGGATGTGTGCTAGACATATATGGAGTAACTGGCATGTGAACTAGAAAGGAGAAGAGAGAAGGAAACAATTTTGGAGATGCTCAAAGGCCTCCTCTGAAGACAAGTTTGTAGAAGAAGTTCATGCAATGTCTAAGCTAGGTAAGAAGGAAATAACAGAACAATTGCTACATTATGATCTCATAAATTAGTGTAGTTTTTTTTTTCAAACTCACTCCAAGTGTGATGTTGTAGAAAATAACATGTGTGAGACTTTTAATTTCTAGATCTTAATTGTTAGACAAAAATCAATTATTACCATGTTAGAGGATATAAGGCATAAATGATGAATAAACATGATCAAATTTGCTGAAACATGGATATCAGACATTGCACCTATGGCAAGGGCACCAGTAGAAAGAAACAAAGAGTATTCAAATAACTGTAATGTTCAATGGAATGGGGTGAATGATTTTGAGATTAGTGAGGAGGAATATTCATTTGTTGTTCACTTGAATAAGAAACATTGTGATTGTAGGTTGTGGATATTGAGAGGTATTTCTTGGCCTCATGTTATTTGTTCTTATCATTACTTGAATCAAGATCCTGATCGACATATAGAGCACTGGTATAAGAAGGAAACATTTATGAAGGCTTACAATCATTTCATGCAACATAAATATGAGGATGTGGCCTAAAACTACAATCCATCAATAGAGCCTCCAAAACCAAGAAATATGTCAGGCAGACCTAGCAAGAAGAGAACAAAGAGTAAGGAGGATGAGCCGAAAAAATGGGGAAAACTTTCAAGAAAGGAGTAAAGATGACGGGTTTGTTTGGGAATAATTAGATTTTTTACTTATTTTCTCACGTTTGGTTGGTTCGTAGAAAATTTTTTCAAAAAAGATTTTTAGTGTTTGATTTTTGAATAAAGAGTAAAAAATAATTTTTGAAATTGAAAATTTCTTTTAAAAACAAACTTAAATTTTTTTTTTTTGGAGTGGGGAGGGGGGGGGGGGTAAGGGGGAAAATGAAATTTTGAAGTAGAAAATATTTTTTAACAAAAAACATAAAAAAAAAATTGGGGTGGGGAATGGTAGGGGGTGGAAGGGAAGTTATTTTCCTTAAATCTGAGGAAAATGACTTGATTTGGAAAAAATTTAACCCAACCAAACATGATAAAATTGGAAACATTTTTCGAAAAATGTTTTCCTCCATACTAAACACACTCGACATGTTCCATATGCAAGAAAGCTGGTCATAACAAAGCTATGTGCAAGAGTAAGTAATATTTCATATTCACATTTGTAAATTGCTTAAAGTTTATATGTATATATATATA
>NC_028645.1:17122623-17130052 GCF_001406875.1 Solanum pennellii | reverse complement strand
TATATATATATTATAATCATATATTCTATTTTATGGTGACATAGTATGGGAGAGGGAGCACTTCTCAATCTACAAATCAAGAAAATTCAAGCCAACAAAGTTATTCTCAAACAGGAGTAAGATTTGATTTACATATTCATTTGCATTAATTTATTTCATAAGTTATTCATATCTCCTTATTATTGTTCAGAAGGTTAGAACACAATCAAGTCGATAAAGTTTTGTTTGTGCTAATACCGCTGCAGTGCCAAGAACTAATCAACCAGCAGTAAGCTTAGATTTTAATAATTTAGTTGCATTTTTTTATTGTTCTACAAGTTATTCATATATTCATTGTTCATTCTATATAGTTTACAATGGGAGGTCCATCACATTTTACCTTCAGAACCGCATATACAATTACACAATCAAGTCAATAAAGTTCTATTTGTGATGACACATTATCTGTGCCAAGACCTGCTCAAAATAGGGTTCATGTTGGGACTAGAAGAGGATTGGAAACAAGAAAACTAATGCAAGAGGCACCCCATTTGTTACTGAAAGAGATAGTTCTTCTAGTCAACTGTCACTTCTATCAGGTCACAAGAGACCATACAGTTCTGACTTATTTGTTGTTTCTGCTGGAGGAAACAGAAGGCCTAAATCTAGTTTTGGTGTTTACTCTAATCTTACAACTGGAGCCCAAGTATTTAATTTATGCTTACTTAATATGTTTACTTTGTTTGGTGTATATTCTGATAGCCATTAGCCATTATGATCTTACCTTAGTTTACACGTTCTTTCTTATATTACAGTCTGGTACATCAAGTGAAAGATTCTACATGGGCCAAAAAAATTGAAGAGTGATTCACCAACTAATATAGACATTGGTTTTAAACTCTGTGGCCTAAAATGGAAGGAAAAAGATGCAATCAGCACCTCTAAATTGCAATAAATGAAAGCAAACAAGAAAAATTGGAAGTAGTTCATTTGTTGCAAAAAATGAAAGCAAACAAGAAACAGTGGAAGTAGTTCATTTGAAAAGTTGTTATGACTTTGGCCTATGTTAAAAGGGTCTTCAACAAGCTACTCTTTAATTTATTTTTAACACTCGTGTAATGTAGTTTTGAACTATGCCTTTATTTTAGTAAGACTATGTATTTTTTAACCATGCAAGACAATGATTTTTTATTACCTCTCAATTTATTTGTGTTATGTATTTTTCAACCATGATTTTGTGTTATGTGTTTTCCAGCCATGACTTTGTGTTATGTATTTTTCATCCATGCATTTGTGTTATTAGCTCAGTTTTTGAACAACAACTACACTACCTCTCAATACGTTTGTGTTTTTATCAATAAGGCTAATCGATCCCAATACTAATTTCTAAACACAGGGCAAGCTAGAAAACAGAGGCAAGTTACAAAAGAGATATTGATCAATTCAATTCAAACTTCTAATTTGATACAAAATAAGAACTTAATAGACCAACTAAGTACAACACTAATTGATCTAGAATATCCTCCTAACTACAACAAAACTAAACAATTAAGTACTACAATCTTAAACTACTCTGAACTACACAATATTAAAGAACCAATTTATAGTTATCAGACAAAGAAAAACAATCACAATTCAGTTAAATTTGACATTATCCCAATACCTTTGGAGTTTAACTTACTTGAGCTTCTTGTCAATACCATCATCTTCTCTTCATTTTCATTAAATAAATTTTTGAATTATTCCCTTTCATCTTCAAGTTCTTTCACTTTTCTCTTTAGTCAGTCAATCGGATTTTGACCATCTATGAATCTATTCATTAAGGATGATTCATCAGCATTTTCAAGCGACGGATCAATCCATCTAAAAGTCACATCCATCATTTTCCTAAAAACCACATAAAAGTAATAAATATACAAAAATGTTGATTTTTCAAAGATACAATAACAATAGTTTTTGTTCGAATAAAAGCAAACATTTAATGTTTTGCATCCAAGAAAATTGACTACTTGGGTTCAATGGAGTTCTCGAAGTTTTCAGTCGACAATAATAACCACACTTACATATATCAAATTCATCAATTTTCATTGAACTTTGCGACATTTAATAAAAGACAATTGATTTTGGAGACAGCAACATTGGATATTTAGAAAAAGAAGAGAGAATTGGGGATTTAGGGTTTTAACAGGGAATTGGGGATTTTAATGTTGAAGATAACAATTTAACGTTGGAGGTCTTAAAGGCAAGGTAAAAATGGAAAAAAAATGAATTAACACGCCCCATTAGCGTGACTCACAAACGACTTGCCATGTAGGCGAAAAATGCTTAGACGGTTCAAATATGGGGTGGTAGAGGAGTTCAATAGGTACTAGCTTTAGTTGAGGTATCTAAATGAATAATGAGGACAACTTTGAGGCGCCGTAGATGACTTTGGACTTTTTAATAAATACAAATATTGATACCATACATAGTGATTTGAATACAAATTGAGAAGGAATACCATATTCTAAAAAAGAACTACAAATACAAAACAAACTTATAAAAAATTGTTCTTCCTCAACGTGGTTTTCACATGTTTTTTGAAATATTCTACACCCAATTTTTTTCTTTTATTAATAGTGTATTTACCCTGCGGACATTACTATCTTAAACTTGAATGCGTGTAGAATTATAAAGAAACTTAGATCTCCTCTCTTGAGCCATTATAGTCGCACAACCTACATTTTCGAATAATCCTTGAGTAATGCATAAATCAAGGAAGAAAAATCCATAAAAGTTGATGGATTATATGTGATACTTCTTATACACCTCGTTGAATCAGACATTGGATAGAAAATCTTGTGTTTTCCCCTTCATTTGAAATCTTAACTGAAAATAGGGTGATTGAAAATACAAGAACATCCAAAAATCTAAAAAGCTTCAAACAAAAACATAGAACAATAGAGTACAAAATTGAAATACTTCATAACAATGTATTTTACCTATATCAAAGGTTAAAAATCTTTTGAATGATTACTAAGATTTCTTAGAAAAATGAAGGAATTTCAAATTTAACAAGGAAACATTTAAGTTAATTGAGGTGAGAGAATATGAGTAAAAATCGTGAGAGAAAGAAGAGAATGTAGGTTAAAATTTGAGAGAGAGAAATAAGCAAATATTATTGAAATTTTTTTCAAAATGTCAATATTTTAGTATTTAATGGGATCACTTAGCAACATTTGCAATATTTATTAAAGTGTCAATATTTTAGTTTGTTATATATCTGATTAATGTATTTTTTAAAATTTGTTTAATTTGAAAGAATACAATTATTTAATAACAAAATGAGAAAACCAAGAGAGCGAGTATTTCAGAAAAAGGTAAGTAATAATTAATTTTCTCATCAGTTACATTTTCAAATAAAATCAAACTTTGTTCTTTTTTTTTTGGCAGAATTTTAACCCATTTTAAATTGTATTCATTCTACTTAATATTATTTGCTAATGTTTTATGTTGTATTTTGTATAATGAAATTAACTTGTATTTTTTTATTAGTTTATATTCTTCTTATAGGTATGTCAAATGAATATATAGTTATTTAAGAAACATATTTGTATTCACATGTTTCTTCTCTGTATTTTATTTTTTTTCTTCAAAATCGTGTATTTCGTATTCATTTCAATATGTATTTTATTTGTATTTCTATTTATTCTAGTTTTTATGTAGTATTTCGTATAAAATATAAAGAATTAGTATGATGAAAAAGTGAGAATGAAAAATAAAATTGAAAAGGAATAAGTGAATATTTCCTGTAATCATTCTTAAATAAAATGTATAAGTAGTTGAGATACCTTTAGTATAAATACAAATTATGAACAAATACCAGATTCATAAACTAAGCAACATGATTTTTGAATGAATACAAATATTAATTGTATACATACGATTTTAAATACAAATTGATAAATTATATAAATTCCAAAAAAAAAATTATTTTAAAAAAAAACTAATCTGAAGTTGCTCTTTCTATAAAGGGAAAAGACTCAAATATGTCATCGAACTTTCAGAAAATTCTCATTTATGTCATCAGTTAAAAGTGTGGCTCATTTATGTCATTTCCATTAAAGAAAAGGCTCATTCATGCCATTATTTTTTAACAATGGTTTTGTAAAACCATTTTTGACACGTGACCAATTATAATTCGGCCACGTCATCAATTTTTTAAATAAAAAAATTATAATTCTTAAAAAAAATAGAATCAATTTTTTTTATATTAAATAAATTGTATATTAAATAAATTGATGACGTGATCGAATTAATTTTTTATAAAAAATCAATATTCTGAATAAAAATTGAATTTTTTTTATTTTTCTTATTAAAAATTGATGACATGACCGAATGATAATTGGCCACGTATCAAAAATGGTTTTGCAAAATTACCGTTAAAAATAATAGCATGAATGAGTCTTTTCTTTAACGGTAATGACATAAATGAGCCAAACTTTTAACTAATGGCATAAATGAGCCTTTTTTCTGAAAGTTCAATGGCATAATTGAGCCTTTCCCTTTTATAAATAAAATACATAGCTAGTTGACATACATTTGGGATGGATTCATTTAGGAACAAATACAAGATTCATAAACTATAGATTTTGAATGAATACAAATATTAATAGCATATACAGTAATTTGAATATTAATGAAAAGATACAAAATTCTAAGAAAAAAAATATAAATACAAAACAAACTAATACAAAATTGTTCTTGGTCTCAACAAGATTTTCAAAATCTTCGACACCCAAAAAATTTTATTTATATTTTATTGATATTGTCTTTACATAATAGAAGGAAATCTCAAAAGATACGATAATAATGTATGTACCTTTATCATTGGGTGAAAATATATTTTTAAGGAATTGTGAGATTTCTTAAACAAATTGAAGGAAAATAGAAGAGGTGATTTTCTTAGACAAGGAAAGGAGAGAACAATGGTGAAAAACTCAAGAGAGAGAGAGAGAAGAAATTAAGAGTAAAAACCTAGAAAGAGAAAAAAGTGGGTAATGAGAGTTTTTTATTTTCTTTCTCAAACAGATAGGAAAATAAAATTAGTGGAATGTGGGGCCTGATTTGAGAAATAAAAGGAAAGAAAATAGTTATATTAGGATACATTTTATTTGGTAAAATATTGACATATTGATATTTTCACTAATTATTTTAAAGTATAGATGTTTTTAATATTTATGTTAGGGAGTTTGACTAGTTTACCAATTTTTCCTTGTTTTATTTTAGGAAAAACTATAAAACTACACTAAATATGTTTAGATATTATCATTTAATCCTTACTCTTTCACAAAAAATTAAAAATCCCTACTTTACCCCAATTCCTCTATTCGTGATACTTAAATCTGAAAGAAACCCACCTTTCTCATCGCTAAAATCTCCCCTCTAAGCTTTTTCACTACCAAATCAGTTATCAGATTCAAAAAAAATTAATTTTAAACGATTCAACAATCCAAATTTCAAAATAGGTATTATCTTTTTCTTCATTTTTCTTTCGAAATTAATTTTGTGTTCAATTGATTTTGTATCTCTTGTCAAAATGGATCATCTGTCTTTTTAATATTGGGATTTTCCAAATAATAATACCTAACAATGATCAAAAATTTGAATCATAAGACCCTAACTTGATAGAACAGAGGTCAAAAAGCTTGCATGCACAGACATTAATGTCGAATTGAACTTCTACGAAAAGAAAATGAAAAACGGAAGTGGGTCATCATCTAAAGCAAAGTATGAAAAAACTAAAAAAAAAAGGGATAGAAAGGATGCTCCGGCCATATCCAGATCTGCATTACCAACGACATGTATTTTACTTTTTTTTTATTTGTATGTAATTTTATGTATTCACATGTTACTATTGGATCCACAACATTCGTTTGAGGTGGAATTTATTCAAGATATTATGCAACAAGAAAGTGACAGTCTGTACTATTGAATTAATTTTTCTTTACATACACATTTGGTCTGTTTTTATAATGTATCTTCTTGTTTTTTGTAGTGATTACGGAATGTTTTTTTTTTTGTTGTCTTTGTTGAATTTTTGAGCATTGAAATCAATATCCCATCTAATGATTTTCGAAGTGACTATCTTGGTACAAGATATGTAACACTATTATAAAAGAATGGTCTCAACAAGGCCAACACGAAATATGTTAGCGAGATTCTTACAAGGGCGAAGAGTGACTGCACTCCACCAACACAAGATGATCTTATTAATGTATATAGAATAGATTTGTATATATCGATTCACCGACATTTGTTGATGATCTATTATTTGTTAAGAAACATTAATTAGATTTTGAGTATTTCTTCCCTTTTGAAGATACTACTTCTTAATGTGAAGAGTTTTATGTTGAAAATTGTTTATTTCGCTTTTCATTTGTTTTCAATATATTTAATACCTTGTTAAATTTTGTCTCTTATAAGTATAGTACACATCACTATAATTGATACTATATTATTAGCATATACAAGATTTTTCAAAACTATCGTGTATATGATACACAACTACTTTTGATATAACAAAATTTGTATGTATCACAACACCTGATACCATATTTTTATACTTGATACAAATAAATTATTTTTTAGTATATTTAGTACCTTTTAACATTATGTCTCATATAAATTTGGTATAAATGACTACACTTGATACTATATCATAAGTTGATACAAATTTGCCAAGAAATATATTATGTATATGATACACAATTATTATTTTGTATCATATAAGTATAGTACACATCACTATAATTGATACTATATTATTAGCAGATACAAGATTTTTCAAAATTTTATTATGTATATGATACAAGATTACTTTTGTTATAACAAATTTGTATGTATCACAACACCTAATACTATATTTTCATACTTGATATAAACCAATTGATTTTCAATATATTTAGTACCTTTTAACATTATGTCTCTCATAAATTTGATGCAAATGACTAATGATACGCTCAAACTTACTTCTCAAATAAGAAGTAAAGCGGTCGTGTCAAGTAAATAACCCAACTAGTGAGGTTGGGATCGTTCCCACGAGGAAAATAGTCTAGACTTAACTTCAACTTGTTATTACTATTGTTTGGTCAATGACTTCCTTGGAAAGGAAAAATAATAAAAGGGGGGTTTCTAGTTCTAAATGAGTGAAAATAAATAGTGCAATTGTAAGAGACACTTAACAGCTTTGAATGTTGGATTTTAATCAATTAATCAAAGTAACTAGGGTTTACGTGTTCCCCACAGGTTCACAACTTGATAATTCTAACTATAACAATTCTTTCCTAGTATCTTGCATGCAAAGTGATAAGTTATGTATTTCTAAATCCTTGGTCCGGCATCTAGAAAATCTCACTCCGCACCTTGGTCCGGCTACGTGTGTTGCTTTCCTAACCCTTATCCTTACCTC
>NC_028645.1:17117819-17118193 GCF_001406875.1 Solanum pennellii | reverse complement strand
CTCAGTCACCCAATCGGCACCCTCTCCATCTACTGACAGGTGCAGGGCCATCCACCTGTTGGTGGACTCTCTAAGTGAGGGCTCGCGCAAGAACTGGCCATCCTTGACTATCTACCAGCGGTAGTCGAACTCGGCGGTGAGGGGGGTCCGAGAAGCATCAATACTCTCGCCGTATAGAAACCGGCGGATGGCTGGCAAGGAAATGTCAACCTGTACGCCCCGGACTAGGACCTGCTCCAGTGGGGCCTGTTTAGCGAGGGCAGCCCGCCTATCGATCTGTTATCGGAGAGTCGCTACGTAGGATACGTAGAACTCTCGGACCATTTCTTCGTTGTATCGTCCCAACGGACGTGCTGTCCACTCCAAGCGATGCC
>NC_028645.1:17094342-17110139 GCF_001406875.1 Solanum pennellii | reverse complement strand
TGGACTCCGTCGTCCCATACTTGTGCAATTTCTTCTGCAGCTCTTCTTCATTACCCTCGACGGCAAGTATGACGAACCGCCATAGGCACAACGGTCCGTCGAGGGTCTTCGTTCCAAAACACTTCAACTCTTGGAATATGGGTACTGGGATTACTTCGCTGAACTTCATGACTAACCTGCAGGACGGACCGTCATAGACACGACGGACCGTCACAAGCTTCGTAACCCCTCACTTGGTCAGACTTCCCCATCTTCCTTCAGCAGCTGCACTACGCTCCCACCTACGGACCGTCACAAGCACGACGGACCGTCATATGCTCTGTAGGTGGTCTCTTCTGCATTTCTTCGCTCAAAATCTCCGCATTCAGCTTTGGACAGATTTCCTGCAAAACAAAGAGAAACTTATATAAAAATTAGCACAAAAAGGCTTTTCGGACACACTAAACTTAAGGAAAAAGTATTAATTGTACCGTGAAACCACGGCATATCAACTACACTTGATACTATATTATTAACTGATGCAAATTTATCAAAAAACATATTATGTATATGATACACAATTGTTATTCATCATACTTTTAAAATCACAGATTAATGTATATAAGTTGATACAAATTTGCCAAAAATATATATATTATGTATATGATACACAATTATTATTTATCATGCTTTCAAAATCACAAATTGATGTGTCTCAGAAAATCTGATACTATATATTTACAATTATTGCAATCCTCTAAATCTGTAATATATTTACTGCTTTATAACATTATGTCTCTTATCCTATACACATCACAACCCTTACAATATCACAAGTCACAACTCTTACAATATCACAACACTTGGACACTATATTATCAGATACAAAATTTTCAAAGAATTAAGTATCAAATTCACTATGTTAAGCAAATCAATGCAATGTAATAGTATTTTCAGTACTTATTATTAGCAGTTACATATACAGTAATTACTTAATCAATACAACATATATTTTAAAAATAAATTTATATCAAACATAAAACGATAAACACAATATGTATACATGATTCACTTTACCAAAAATTAACAATAAAAAGATATAGGCAGAATTGAAAAACATAATATTTCAATTTATTGAATCGGAAATTAGTAAGCTAAAAGTATTTTTTTTAATGTTAACATTTGTAACAATGGAAAGAAATGTTATAATTTGAAAAATATTAGATTTGAAAAAATAAATACTCCAAAAAAGTACTCATCAAGATTCTTTTGGGAAGAAAGTACAAGTTCTTCGATTGTGATCTTCTTGTCCACATCACTCATAACAGTTCATGTTTGATGTTAGTTTTTCATCTGGATTCTTCTTTCTTTTTTTTCTTGATCTACTGGATATCTTTTCTATCATGTTGGCAAGACAACTTCTTTCAAAAAACAATTCGAAATTGATCAATCACTTTTGTCCAACATTGATTCCATTGAAACTATATTACACACTAATACATAGATGCAATTATACCAAATATAAAATAAAAAACACTTTTGACACCAAAATTCAAGAAGCAAAAACAACATCACAAGCCAAAAGAAAATAAAAAGAAAAAACAACCATAAAAAAAAACTTGTAGCTGCTATGTCCGAAGACCATCAATCTTGCAAGAATTTTGCATCTTTCGGCCATAGAGAGGGTGGCTCGCTGAAATGAACCAACAATTTCTCTCCACTCCATAATTTTTTTGGATCAAGCTTCTGCAGTTTATTAGAAGTACATGGAGACATAATTTAACAACTTGAAATTTTATTTTCTAGTTATGTTACCTTTTTGTGAAGGACTGATTGTTAGAAGAAAGAAATGTACGTTTGATTTGTGGAATTCAATTATATTTTCTGTTTTTAATCCCTAATTTAGGACAGTGAATTGATAACAGTAATTTCTAAATTAGAGTATCCGCACTTCTCAATTATGTGTCCGGAAGGTATTAAAATAAAGAGATTTTTGTATATGAAAAATTAAGGATAAAAAGTAATTTGTATATTATACTATGTGGTTTGCATAATTTTTACATTTTAACTCTAACTTTAAAATCATTAGTTAATATATTTTAAACAAATCACAGCTCTTCACGATAACTCATGATAAACCTCTATATGATTTTCAGGAATGCCCCATAATTCCCTCATTAACATAGACAAATAATTAGCCATGAGATAGTTATTAATTAGGATTATCATCCATGATGAATCCATATATGTGTAGAACAATTCCTTTTCTTTATTTTTTAATTCACAAATCCACAACACATTTAAATTAGTGTGTCCAAATCTTAATTAATTACTCAAATCCAATGAAAAAGTCTACAACATAACAACTTGAACCAACAATATGAATAACAAGACATATTTTGAATAATAACAACATATTTAGTGAAATTCACTAAGTCAAGTTGAGAGAGAGTAATGTGTAAGCAGATTTTATCACTTTATCGTAGAGATAAAGAAATTGTTTTTAAAAAATAATTAGCCTAAAATGTATCAAACACAAGTAAACAAAAAAAATTAATGAAAAAGACATAACAATACATAAATAGTATGATAATCAGTAAAAAGACATAATTTGAATAGATTTGGATATTGGGAGTTGATTTTTCATGTTCAAAGCAATGAGCTGAGGTGTTCTTTTTGTTCCTTAGCTTTGGTTGATTAGTGTTTCCTCTGTTAAATGCTCCTCTCATTTTTTCTTTAATATATATAATATTAGATTTAGGATGAAGTGTGATTTATTTTTTTTAGGTCTATTTAATTTCCTAAAATGTCTATTATAAAATTTCAATAAGATTAAAAATTCCGGAGGAAGAGTGGAATATTCTCCTTTCTAAATTCTAATGGAATATGTTTCTGATAAAGATTGAAATGAAATTTACCACGTGGCTACACACAATATAGTTTGATCCTTTTTATTTTTTCTTCTAAAAATAGCCAACATTAAAATATTACCTAAAATATATCTTTGTAAGAAAATATAATTAAATTCAAAGAAAATATTTTATAATTTTTCTTTTTCCTCACAAATAAAAGATAGATGTACAATTTTAAAAAATATGAATTTTTGTGATTTTTTATTTTTCAAGTAAAATCTACTAAATTGAAATAAAAATTAGAGAAAAGATAAGATTTAAATAAACATTTAACGCAATTTTTTAAAATTGAAATTTAATTCGGGTCACGATATACGTGTCTATAGTAGAAAAGAGAAAAAAGCTAATAATTAATGTGTGTTTTAATAAATAATTAGTAATAGTTTATATATGAAATTTAAAAAATACAGCTACCTTATATGTGTCTTTATTTATCATTAAATCATTTTTAAACATGATTTTAACTTCTTTCCTGTATATGGAGGACCACATTTTCAAATAATTTAAAGTTTAACACTATTATTGGATAAAAGTAATAATAAATAATACAAATCAATTTTCATTTAGTTAAACATATGATAAATCGATTTCACAATTAGTTAATGGGTCTAGTGAATCCTTATACTTGTATCAGTTTGTATTCTGAATCCTTCTATTTATCCCTTTGTTATTTGGACCCCTTTGTTAAACTCATACAAGTATACGAACTGATACAAGTATAAGAATTCTATGTAAACATGTGATAAATCGATTGGTAGATCTTTCGTTACTCAACACAAAAGTTGTTTATTTGATTTGTATGGCATTTTTAATTATCTTTTGTTTGGATCTTTTCATTGATTCAGTTGAATTTTTACTTTTTTATTTCTTAAACTTATTTGAAGCGAATGATAACTCATGTAGTTAGCTAGATTATTTTCTTTGATCTTTTCGATAAAAACCTTGGTATAAATTGGTATATATTTTATCAAAACTTTTTTCTACGTAAACTTCTGATAAATCGATTAATCGCTAACTAAATTTTTCGTTACTCATCATTAAAAATTGTTTATTTGAATTATATGGATTTTATCTTGAATTTTTATTTGGATCTTTTAATTGATTAAGTTGGGTTTCTTAATACTTTTTTTACTCATTTGAAGTGAGTGATAACTCATATAGTTAGCTAGATTACTTTCTTTGATCTTTTAGATAAATTTTTTGTGTAAATTGATAAAAACAAGTACAATAAAAAAGATTATTTATTATTTTTTTTAAAACACTCGAATAGAAACGACAAAAGCTAAAAATATAAACTAGTCGAATTAATGCGTGCATTAAATTTACTAGAGCTTCAACACAAAATTGGTGGACAATGCATTTGAAAAATCAAACAAGTTTTACTGTTGTTTATGTGTTCAATTTGAGGAGGACGCATGATTATTATTTATTTATGTCTTAAGCATAATTTTTCATGTGCTAGTAGGTCTGCTTCTTTTTGTCAAAATTGGTGATGTTGAGATTCGATTGGTTAATTTCCTCTTTCTACATTTCTAATTTTCTAGTTTATGCTTCTAGGAATTTTATTTTCCAATTTCAATTCAACTTTTCTGAATTAGCTAGATATTAACTTCGTCATGTTTGATTGATCCATAGATGAGAAAATATGTTCTTAACTATTCCTTCTCTTTTCTTTTTCTAATTCAAAAACCCACAACACGTTAAAATTAATGTGTCCAAAATTTTAAATTATTACCCAAATCCAATAAAAAAGTCTACAACATAACAACTTGAATCAACAATATGAATAACAAGACAAAATTTGAATAACAATATATCTACTGAAATCTTGCTAAGTGGACTTTGGGGAGGATAATGTGTAAACAAATCTTACCACTTCATCACGGAGATAGTGTAACATTTCGTACGTTGAAAAAGGCTATAGGTGGATTCGTGTTACTCACCCATCAATTTTAAGTTTTGGGTCAACTTCAAATAATAATATTTCTTAGCACATAAAAAGTTAGATATTCCATGACCTATCAAATTAAATTAAGATTTTTCAATCCTCTTTCTAACGACGCAGAGTTTGCTTAATTTTGAGCTTGGAGTAAAAATTTGTGTCATTATGGCGAAGCCTCTCTTTTAAGGCACCCCAAATCATTTTTGGAGGGATATTTTGGTCTTTTCTCATTCCTTCTAAGCCTAGCCTCATTTTTCTTCACCCAAGGTTTTAATCAGCGTAAAACCATTTTTTCACGTTCTTCAAGATTTTTATTGATTTTCGCCAAGAACCTTTATTCTTTCCAGGTATGTAAGACTCCTTAATATGCTGGACTTGTTTGTTCTCACGCCCTACATCTCATTTAGTCAAAAAATAGTTACATCTAAAGGATCCATAGTAGTTCTTGACATTGAGTTTGATTCTTTAACAATTGAGGATTTTTTATTCTTTTAGTTTGTGAATATTATTGCGTTGTTCATGCTTTGTATCAAATGAACCGTATTGATTTTGACAAAGTTATGGTCCCAAGGGAATTTATGAAAGTTCTCATGTATTTATCTTTGGATTTGAGAATCAAGAAGTGTTTAGTATAAATTTCCCCATTCAAAACTAATTAAGTCGGGGCCTTAATTTAAGCTTGAAAATTCGTCAGGGTGCTGGGGAAGTGCCTGGAGCGGCGCGCCATGGTATGCCAAGGATTTCTGGGTCAATATTCCCTTGTTTTATCCGGCACATGTTCCTTTAAGTTGTGGTCAAGTTTTCCTTCTTTGTATTAGCTCCTATACGCTCCATTTACCCTTGAAAATTCACGCATATCTTAATCGCATGTCTTAATGCACAATCAAAACTAAATTGAGTTTAAAAAAGAAGTTCAAGAGTTTTATAGAGTTGTTATTGAGAGTTCTTGTTTAACCAATAACAATCTTAGCCTAAGTATTCCCAAATGTAATACTTTTATAGTGAGAAAAAAAGAAACTTTGATTTCTAAAAAGAGATTATGAGTTCATGATATTTCATTATCTTTTTAATAAGAGTTATTTTGAGTAATTACCTCAAAACAGAGAATTTTTTTTTATTTGAGCACGAGTGTATATTTATTTATATGAAGTAGTATTGAGCACCGATATGAGGACTAATTCAGACAACTCATATTTCTCATAAATCATGTAGGCAACATGGGAAAGGATCGTACTTTTACACTTCTCCTTATTGCTTTCGAGCATAGCTTAGTGGATCCACTTAGTTGAGGTATTATGTATCTCGACATGGTATATGAGAGATCTGGCAGCGTGGGTGAGATGTTGTATCATCACCTAACTCATAGTGATGGTTGTCGGTTAGAGAATCTCCCAAATAAGAGTAAAGAGTAACTTATTGTATTTCTATATACTTCCTTGAGTTAGTAATTTTATTTGTTTTTGTTGAATGCCATGAATTGGACCCGTTACAAACAGAAAGGACGGGGGTCTCGCTGCCCGGTCAGCGAGTCGGGGGGTCCAGGGGGGCGACGCGCCCCCTGGCCTGGGGGTCCGGGGGGGCGGAGACGCCCCCGGCCCGACGGTATACAATGTTATTGTATTGGGCCCTTAATTATCTGTTAATTCTGTATGTTGGGCCCAAGCCTGTTAGGGCGTAGCTTAGCACTATATATAGACGCTATGGCAAACCCTATTCTGTAATTCTGTTCTTGCCTCTCCATAATAAAACTGCTCTCCTTCTTCCCGTGGACGTAGCCAATTTATTGGTGAACCACGTAAATTTGTTGTCTTATTTTTCGCGTTTATATTTTCTCGTATTATATCGAATTCCGCACAACAGCTTTTGTATTGAATTGAGTTGATGTGAATATTCTTCCAATGTTATTGTTTCAGTTATCTATGCATTCAGTCTTCTTTACATACAAGTAATTTAATGTACTGATGTCATTCAATCTGTATCTTATCATGATGTAGATGTATGTGTTCAGGATCATCAACAGACTCTTCGTTGAGATCATTGACACTTCAGTCAGTTTTGGTGAGCCTCCTTGCATTCCGGAGGATTTCCATTTTTCCTATCAGTGTAGTCCTTTTTGCTATTGTGGGTCTTGTCCCAACATCCATGTTGAACTATAAAGGCTTCATAGATAGTTAGAGTTGAAGAGTCTCTCATTATTTCCCTTTTGTTTGAGATGTTTTGTGATTGTTTTGCAAAGTATTATTATTGTTGCAACAAAGTATTTTTCAGATAGTTTGAGTTAAATATTTGCTTGAGTTTGAATGTCGTAAATTATATTTTTAAGCTTGGTATCGCTTGAGTAAATATTCCGCTAAGTAATCAGTCATGCCAAGGGTTTGCTTGGGGAGCAGAATGAGTTCTCGGGTGCCTACCACATTCATGGTGTAAATTTGAGGCGTGAAAGGTAGAGAGGTTGTATCCGAAAAACTCTCGACTTAAGTGCATCGAACTCAAGCAAACAAGAAAAAATCAATGAAAAGGGCATAACAATACATAAATAACATGATAATTGGTAAAAAGAAACATAATTTGAATATATTTGTGTGTTAGCATTTTTAATAATTGTGAAAACATAAACATGTAAGCATTCAGAAATCCTATCGATTAATTATATGATTTTCACATATATTAAATACTATGATAATTTCAGTCAAGAATATATACCTGAATCAACCATGATAATTCTTGACTTGATTGAGCGAAAATCTTTTATTTTCGATTCTTCAGAAGGTATTTCTCTCTCTTGCCTAATACTTAATGAATAGATTTGATGGATAATACTATATCTTTATGTCAGAGAGAATACCCTTGAAATAAGAGTCATTCCCACCTTTCCATCATGGATAGTAATGAAGATAATGGATAGTTGGAAGAGGTAATGGGTAAAGTGGAAGACTTAATGGGTAATTGAAGTAACTTCTCCACTTCTCCACTTTCTCACTTCTCCACTTTTTCACTTATCCAATTAGAATTAGAATTTAGTTAGTAATTGAATATTAAACTAAAATGATATTAATGTGAGTGGGTCATAAAACCAACATTCTTCCACTTAACAAAGGTAACATCATTTACTTATTGGTTTAATAAACATTTCATTACAATGTGCACATATACTCAATTGAATATTATTTATTGTTATTAAGTAAATCAACTAATATGAGTCATGGTGGTTGTACACCACTTTATTTGGCATAGTCCTTTTCATGCACTAGAATATCAGTCTATTGCCTAATACAATATTTCAAATACATAATGGGTCCACAATAATGCTTAGAATATTTTTATCTAAAACAAAACATGTCATCATCATTCTCAACATAACGTATTCAAGAGAAAACAGGTAATAACAGAAACATATATATAGTTGAGCTTAAAGTATCAATTGCATAAATATAATATAATCTTTACATAAAGTCATTCATTGGCTATTACAAAGACCCATTCTTTTAACATGTTCAACAAATGTTCTGGGCGGTAATCCTTTCGTCAAAGGATCAACAATCATAAGTTTGGTGCTAATGTGTTCAATTGTCACTTTATGTTTTTGGACTTCTTCCTTAACTGAAAAGTATTTCAATTCCAAATGTTTGGCACCCGTAAAATACTTATCATTTTCAGGAAGAAGACTGTTGTAGCATTATCACAATAAATTTTCAGCGGCTTGAAAATACTGTCGATTAGTCCAAGTCTTGAAATAAAATTTCGCAACCAATTAGCCTAAATTGTGGCCTCAAAGAACGCCACAAAGTCAGCTTCCATAGTGGATGCAACTATAACAGACTGTATCATACTCTTTCATGATATTGTTCCTCCAGCTAATAGGAACAAATATTCAAATGTGAATTTTCTTGTATCCACACAACCACCATAATCTATATTTGAATATCCAATCACATCAAGATGATCAGATCTTCTATAAGTGAGCATATAATCTTTAGTTCCTTGCAAGTATCGCAACAATTACTTCGCAGCTTTCTAGTAATCCATTCCTGTATTACTTTGATAATGACCCAACATTTCAACAACGAAACTGATGTCTGGGATATTACATGTTTGGGCATACATTGACTCCCAATATTGATGTATAAGGAATATCATTCATATGCTTACGTTTCAATTCATTCTTTGGACATTGGTTGAGACTAAATTTATCTCCTTTCTGAATTGGAACGAAATTCGATGAGCATTTTTCCATTCTAAATCTCTCTAACACTTTATTGATATAGACTTTCTAAGACAAATCTAATAATCCTTGTGATCTATTCCAAAATATTTCTATTTCAATCACATAGGATGTCTCTCCATATCTTTCATTTCAGAATTGTTAGATAGATATCTCTTCATATCATGCAACAAACAAAGATCATCAGTAGCAAGCAAGATGTCACCAACATACAGGACTAACATAATAAACTTACTTCCACTAACCTTCAAATATATGCATCGATCAACAATTTTTTCCTTAAATACAAAAGTTATAATAATTTCATTAAACTTAAGATACCATTGTACGGACGCTTGTTTAAGTTTGTATAATGACTTTTTAAGTTTACACGCCATATGTTCCTTTCCTTTATGAGAGAACCCTTCAGGTTGATTCATATAAGCTTCTTCCTCCAAATTTCCATTTAGAAAGGCTGTTTTCACATCCATTTGATGTAGCTCTAAGTCATAATGAGCTACTAAAGTCATTATAGTTCTGAGTGAATCTTTTCTAGAGACAGGTGAAAATGTTTCTTTATAGTCGATGCCATCTTTTTGAGTGAAACATTTTGCAACAAGTCTGGCCTTGTCACGTTCGATGTTGCAAGTTGAGTCACATTTGGTCTTAAAGACCCATTTACACCCAACTCTTTTTCAATCTTCTGGTAATTCAACAAGGTCCCATACTTCATTTTGTTTCGTAGATTTCAACTCATATTTCATAGCATTTATCCATCTATTAGAATTATTACTTTCAATAACTTGTGAAAATGAAACATGATCATTATCAATTCCCAAGTCAATTTCTGACTCGTGTAAATATACCAAATAGTCATCAGAAATGGAAGGTCTCTTTTGTCTTTGAGATTTTCTTAATGCTACTTCCTGTGGTACATCTATTGGAGGTTCATTAAGTATCGCTTCATTGAGATTAACATGAGCATCAATTTGTTGTTCTTGTTGATTGTTAGGTTGTGCAACAACTTTAGGAACATCATCTTTAAAAGAAGTAAAAGGTAGAGAAGCCTCACCCTAACTTCTTTAATTTCCACTTTACGTGGTTCTTCATTTCCACTAACTTCATCATTCTCAATGAACCTAGCATTTTAAGTTTTAATAATTCTTGTACTATGATTAGGACGGTAAAATCTATACCCTTTTGATTATTCTGGATAACCAATGAAGAAACCACTGATTGTTCTTGAATCCAATTTATTTTCTTGTGGTTATAAAATCTAACTTCTGTCGAGCAACCCCAAACATGTAGGTGCCTTAAATTAGGTCTCCTACCAGTCCATAGTTCAAAAGGAGTCCTTGGGAGTGCTTTAATAGGAACCCTATTAAGTAAGTAAATAGGAGTCCGTAAAGCATACATCCACAATGAAAGAGGAATAGATGAATTACTTAACATACTCCTAACCATGTCCATCAATGTACGATTACGCCTTTTTGCTACACCATTTTGTTGTGGTGTTCCAGGCATTGTGTATGAGCATATATAACATGCTTTTCGAGGAATTTAGTAAATGGACCTAGGTGTTGTCCACTTTCATCATATCTTCCATAATATTCATCACTTCTATCTGACCTGATTATTTTCACCTTTCTATCTAGTTGTCTTTCAACCTCAGTAATAAAGACCTCTAAGGCATTTATCGCTTGAGATTTTTCATGCAACAAATAAACATATTCGTAACGTGAAAAATCATCAATAAAAATGATAAAACATTTTTCTTTACTGAAAGTTGCAATATCAAAAGGACCACATTTATCATCATTTCAAGAATTTGTGTGCTTCTTGTGGCTCCTTTCTTTGTGTGTCTTGTTTGTTTTTCTTTAATACTATCCACACAAATGTTAAGGTCCGTAAATTCAAATTTGAAAGAATTTCATTCTTAACTAATCTTTCCAATCTTTCTTTCGATATTGACCTATATGTTTGTGCCACATGAAAGCAAATTGTTCATTCACCAAACTTCGTTTGGTTCCAATATTATGATGCAGAGTTAAGTGTGTTTCGGAAAATAGATTATCAAGATTCAGTTTGTATAAGTTATCAAAAAGAGTACCAGTACCAATGATATAATTATGTTTAAACAAACTAAAACACCCATTACTGAAATTAAAAGAATATCCAGTCTTATCTAACTTACACAAAGAAATTAAATTTCTCGAAAGAGAAGGTACATAACAAGTTTCAAGTAAATCTAAGTGACACCTAGTATCAAGGATCAAACCGTAAGTTCCTATAGCTTTAACTGGAGCCTTCACTTTATTCCCCATATACACATATCTTTCACTCTGCTTTATGATTTGTGTTGTAAGGAATTCCTGCATCGTATTAGAAACATGAATAGTACAACCAAGTCAACCCAGCAAGTATTATAAGGAACTTCAGTTAGATTTGATTCGAGACATGTAAAAGCACTAGGCTTACATTTCTTCTCGAGTCATGCCTTAAATTTCAGGCAATCTTTTTGAAAGTGTCCAGATTTTCTGCAGAACGATACTTATCATTATTGTGTTCCTTCTTATATACTTGAGAGGAGGACTCATTAACATTATGGTGCCTCTATTTTCTTTTAGCATGTTTCTTTCATTTCTTTCCAACTTCTTGTGGGTTCCTTGATTCTTGAGCCTTACTTCCTCCTTAATCAACATTCCATGCAATTCATGCACGTTCCATTTGTCATGGTGCTGTAGTTCATTTGGAATGGACCATACTCAGATGGTAATGAGTTGATGATGAATTGTACAAGGAAATTTTGTTCCACTTCCATTCCCAAAGACTTAAGTCTTGCTTCTACGTTTTTCATTTCAATGACATGCTCATGCATTGTGCGTGAACCATCATACTTCATGGTGGTTAAAGTATCATTAGTGTCCCAACAAGAGACTTATCATCAGTTTGAGAGGATTCTTCCACGAATTTCAGAAAATCTTTTGCATTTTCAATTTTGGGAAGAGTAGTCTTAATGTTACTCGCAATATTCATTCTCATTAACATTATGCCTAATCTGTTAGATCGATCGCAGTGCTTATAATGAGATCTTTCTTCAGTACTGCTAGTTTCAGTAATAGCAGTTCGCTTCTCATTGTAAAGTGCAACATCAAGATCGAAAACCTTGAGATGGAAATTGATCTATTCGCACCAATCTAAGAAGTTAAAACCGTTAAAGATCGTAACAGAGGCAGAGTGTGAATAAAGAGCAAATATTGCAAATATAGAATACTGATTGGTTAATACTCTGAGTTATCAATTTTAACTTACTATCAAATTCAAAAATGATTTATGTATTCTTACATGTATATTGATGTACTCCTTTAGGCAAAACATCAAAATATAACTTTAGACACAATGATGCTTAGATGTGAATTTAACGTAATTCAATAATTTTTAATGTGTCAATCAATAATATTTATTATCTTTGAATAAATAAATAAAACTAACGACACATCTAAATTATCTCATTAATGTTCAATGGTTATAAAATGAAATAATCAATCTTTGGGTGATCCGTAAATATCTTACAAACCAAAAACTTCAATATATCCATAAGTTATTTCAGTTATAAGCATCAAAATAATGAATAATTGAATATACGTTTAATTAGTATTACTTTGAATTTATTCTTCAAAGATTAGACCACTTTTATGATTAATTAATCTCATAATGCATAATTTTAAAATAAAATACATAATGATAGTGAATAATTATTTCACTTAATACTACCTATTACCATTTTCAAATAAGGAAAACATTAATTTTATGAAAAATCACTAGTTCTTAAACTAGGATCTTGATACCACATGTAAGTATTTTAATGATTGTGAAAACATAAACATGTAAGCATTCAGAATTCCTATCGATGAATTCAGGATCGTAGAACTATATGATTTTCACATATATTTAATACTATGATAATTTCAGTCAAGAATATATACCTGAATCAGCCATTATGATTGTTGACTTGATTGAGCGGAAGTCTTTGTTTTTGGTTCTTCAAAAGTTGTTTCTCTCTCTTGCCTTATACTTAATGAATAGCTTTGATGGATAAGACTATATCTTTATAGCAGAGAGAAGACCCTTTAAATAAGAGTGTGTTTAACATTATTCACACCTTTCCATAATGGTGGGTAGAGGAGATAATTGATAGGTAATGGGTAAAGTGGAAGACTTAATGGGTAGTTGAAGTAACTTCTCCACTTCCCCACTTTCCCACTTCTCCACTTCTCCACTTTACTTATCCAATTAAAACTAGAATTTAGTTAATAATTAAATATTAAATCAAAATAATATTAATGTGAGTGGATCGTAAAACTGACATTTAGATATTGGGAGTTGTTGATTTTTCATGTTCAAAGCAATGAGCTGAGGTGCTTCTTTTTGTTGCTTAGCTTTGGTTGATTAGATATTTCTCTATTATATCCTCCTCTCGCTTTTTTCTTGAATATATAATGTTAGATTTAGGATGAAATGTAATTTTTTTTAGGTCGAATCAATCTTCCTAAAATGTCTATTATGAATTTCGGAGAACACTAAAAAGTTCGGGGAAGGAAGAGTGGAATATTCTCAATTTTAATGTAATATGCATTCGATAAAAATTGAGATGGAGTTTACCACGTGGCTACATGCTATATTGTTTGATCTTTTTTATTTTTCTTCTAAAATATATTTTTGTCAAGAAATATATGAAAATTTAAAGACAATTTTTCTTTTTCCTCACAAATAAAAAATAGAAGGATTATTTTTAAATAAAATATGATTTTTGTGGTTTTATTAGTTTCTCAAGTAAAAATCTATAAAAGTGAAATAACTTTAGAAAAATATTAGATTTAAATTAATATTTAAAGCCAATTTTTTTTTATTGAAATCCAGAAAGGGCTAATAGTCTCGTGTCTACCGTAGAAAAAAGGAATAACTCGTAGTAAATGTGTATTTTAATAAGTAGTCAATGATAAGTCATATATGAAATTTACAAAACCTAGTTATCTCAAATGTATTTTTACCCTTAAATCATTTTTAAACATGATTTTAACATAAATATTTTCACATAATTTAAAGTTAAACACTATTATAGGAAAAAAAAACTAATAATAAATAATACAAATCAATTTTCATTTGCATTTTATGTTACCATTTGACCTCCAACAAAATTCATAGTAAGAACTTCTGATAAAAAGTTTCAAACTTAGTAAGTCAATTAATTAATGTGTAAAAATGTGATGCTGAAATCAGCCTATTTTCTCACTTCACTCTTCACTTTGATTTTTGTCTTAATTTTTTCAATAATATGGCAAATAATATTTTCCCCAATGATTTAAATAGTGCCCCTCTTTGCACTGTTTGCCTTCACAAGGTTGTTGATGATGCTAAATAATCCATTACCAAACTTATATGTGGACACTATTTTCATACTAATATTTATTCATACATATGTTCTTATAAGAATTTTTTCTATGCAAACATTTGATAAATGGACTCGTAGCTAACTAGGTGTTTCATTACTCAACACTAAAAGTTATTTATTTGATTTATATGACTCTTTTTTTTTGAATTTTTATTTGGATCTTTTAATTGATTAAGTTGGAGTTTTACTTTTTTTTTTCTTAAGCTAATTTGAAGTGAATAACAACTGATGTAGTTCGTTATATTATTTTCTTTGATCTTTAACATAAAATCTTGGTGTGAGTTGGTATATATTTTATTAGAATTTCTTTCTATGTAAACATCATTGATAAATCGATTAGCAGCTAACTAGATCTTTCATTACTCAACATTAAAATTGTTTATTTGATTTATATGGCTCTTATCTTGAATATTTATTTGGATCTTTTAATTGATTAAGTAGTGAATGACAACTCATGTAGTTAGCTAGATTATTTTCTTTGATCTTTTAGATTAAACCTTGGTGTATGTTGGTAAAAACAAGTACAATAACAAAAACTATTTTTTTTTAAAAATACTCAAATAGAAACAACAAAAGATAAAACATAAATATCTTGTAATTTTTATATCGGCTAATCTAAAAGTCTGAATGTCATATGATTGATTCCATGTGTTTGACAGACATTAGGATTCAGTAATCTTTTTGTATAAGCCTTATTTTCTTTTTAAACTAGAAATAACTTAATTTTGAATTTTTATAATGTTATTGATTAGTCTTCAATTCCCTCCCCCCCCCCCCCTATTATAAAGATTGTATTGCGGTTGAGTTCAATTTTATGCGACTAATGAAATGCCCTAATTGCGAAGTTATCAAAGACGACAGTCTTTGGAAGAAAGTTGCAGACTCTAAAGATGGAGAGAGTAGTGATGAGGATGAAGATGAAGAGAGCAACGATGAGGACCAAAACAATGAACACCAATGTAATTATCGAACATTTTACCTTATTTATCATTTAATCATAGAAAAATATATTAATTTAATATAAAACTTAGATAGAGATAAATTATGGTCGTACTAACATAATTTTTAGTTTGAATATCACATAGAGATCAATGAGTGTCCACATTCAATTTTAGGGATTTTCTTACCAAAGATGTAACGACCTGTTTAGTCGTTTTAAGCAGCAGATTTTATTTCTGGAAAAACTGTCTGAGTCGACGGAACCCACGACGGACCGTCATGGGCACGACGGGCCGTCGAGGGGGTCTCGTTCCAAAACACTTAGAATTCTGAAATTTGGGTACTGAAATCGACTCTCTGAACTTCGTGACG
>NC_028645.1:17063187-17086269 GCF_001406875.1 Solanum pennellii | reverse complement strand
TTTTTATTAATGAGTTTAAGTCTTCCGCATTACTTTCTGTTGATATTAAATTGAAATGTTAAGCTTTAGATTGGTTGGTTCGCTCACATAGGAGGGTAAGTGTGGGTGCCAGTCGCGGCTCGGTTTTGGGTCGTGACAAAAGATCATATATTTATTGATTTTGATCTTTTAATTTTTTGTGTCATTAAATTATACATTGTTTATATTTTTTTTTATTGTTTATAGATTCTAAAAAAACAAAATTCTATGTGAAATTTAGCCTAAAGATGGAGATTTGAACCTTCGTCACGCAACGAAGGATGCACATAATGAAGGTGCTAGCCATATGAGGTAATTAATCTTACTCTTTTTTTTTCTGATAATTTTATGCATGTTTTTTTTCTTCTTTTAGACTTTGTTAGATGTTAAAAAAGGATATACTTGAAATAAATTGAACTAATAACATATATTGGTAATAGCAGATATAGGTACCTTTTAAAATTAGCTCAAATTATAATAACTAATTCTTTTAGACGTTTTTCACATGTACAAGGAAGAAATTAACTAGGTAATGACATTGCTATCTTATAATAACTATCCATTTGAACTCTAGATTGCTCAACTATAAGTAATTACAATTAATTGATTAAACAAAGATTTTAATTTAATGTTTGTGCATGAATAATTTAAGTGTGTTTATAATATAATTTTTGTTGTATAAAATATAGTTTTATGTGGCATGAGTTAGTTTATTCTATTATTAAATCCTTTCGCATATACTTTTAGAAGTTTGTTTAATCTTTTTCATGAAGAATACATTAATTTGAGTACTTTGATATAGAAAATAGATGGAACTACAATTGCATGTCCCTCCTCCTCCAATTGCTTTCGAGATGATTGATCGGAGGATCTTTGTGTTAGGTCTAAACTCTGTTTCGGATCCTGTAAGTCATGAATCACCCACTTTATACGAGCAAGTCCGTAACAATATGTTACCATATTTGGAGCTCACTTTGGCAACCAGAAGTACTTCAATTGCGCATCCACCGCCACATTGTCAATGTATTAGTTGCCGTGCATCTTCAATCAAGATGCATTAATGAAAAATATTGGTGTAAAATATGATATTTAAGGGGGGAGGGGGGGGTTGAGGGGTGAATTAAATAAAAACTCTTAGTCGACTACCTGTTAACGTTAGTTGACTATCCTGCAGATTAGTATATAAGTAAATAACAAATATAGTTTGCAGAAAGTAAAGAACACCAGAAATTTTATACTGGTTCGGATCACCAATATGGTGCCTAGTCCAGTCCCCTTGGGTTTCAAGGGCTTTCCTTTAGAGATTTTCGGGGTATTGAGTTACAGCAATTCAGAACTTGATCATGTCTGATATGCAAATCAGATTTCTATATGACACTGCCTCTAAGTTGTAAACCTACACTCAGTTTTTTTCTTTTTCTTTTCTGTTCAATTATATCACTCACGTGTTTACAAAGATTTATGAAAGATAAAATAAGGTTGTATGCAAAGCTCAAGTGAAGTTGCGTGATTATCTTGGTCTTCTAAGTTCTTCATTTATAGGCTGAGAGTTGAGGCGTATTTTCTCTCGAGTTGAGGCGTATTTTATCTCTTTTTAGAAAACCCAAGGGAATTTCCTTCAATCAAGAGTTTGTAATGATACCTTGATTGAGTAAGATTTTGTCTCTAACTTGATTTGTCATTCCAAGTTGATTTCTGCCTTGAATCAGAGGTTGACTAGTTGTCATATGCTGATCTTCTTTTGGTCATGTAATGATCTCCTTCCTTTGTTGATGCGATTTTCCTTTTGGTGCTGAGGTTAAATTTCCTTGATTGATATTGTCAATCATTGTTGATATCCCTTTTCTTTGATAATCTGCTTTTTCCTTTTCAGTTTCTGGAGATTGAATTTGTGATTGATTCAGCATCTAGAGTGATTGCATAATCCCGAATTTCTTGCGATGTGATTTGTCTTCAATTTATTTGATTGGAATGCCTTTGAGATATTACTTCGTGTTCCTGTCATTATTCAAAACATGACAAGTTAACAATTTCCCCTTTTTTATAATGACAACTTGCAGTTTATGATATCTAATTTTACTTCCCTGTTAATTTGTAGCTCCCCCTGCATGTGTTCTCCCCCTTGCTCTAGCGATAGGTGACAGTTGATATGTAGATATTGCTAACAGTTGATATGTAGACTTTGTCTCCCCTTTTGTCATAATCAAAAAGGAAAAACAGAACATAAAAGAACACAGAAAATAGATCAAGTCCAAAACAGCTAAAAAGATAAGCAGTGATGAGGACGGCACCTCAATATTACAGTCCACAAAAATGAGATAAAAGAGGAGACACAGATCCACAGAAGTCTTAAAAAAATACCAACACTTAATGTTTAGGACAAATTACCTATATACACATCTTTATTTTCCATAATTTCTATTATTCCTTATCATTTTAAAATATTTCTAAAATTCCTTATTTTTTTTCAATTCTCAAGTCAACAAGATACATAAATATCACAGCCTTAACATACGATTTTCTTCCTTTTTTACACTCCTTTAATCTCTCCCTAATTTCATTTCATAATATTATCAGTTACAATTTTCATATTAATTGATTTACAAAAGGATTCTCTCTCCACTAAATCAAATTTAAACTACTCAATAGTTGTCTTTTTCAATTTCATTTTTTTCTTCTTTATTTCCTGATAAAGTGTGTCACCTCCATAGTCGTCTTCTTCAACTTTATTTTTTTCTTCTTAGTTCTTGATACACACGGATTAAGATCCTTATTTTAGTATTATAATTACTCAACTAGTTGAAGAAGCATGCATCTAGGACTTCTAAATAGATTGTGAAAAAACGCTCAAAAAGACCAAAAAAATTGATCTACTGGTGGCTTTGGTAAGGACTTTGGACTGAGATCCATGAATGATGTCTATGTTAATAGTTCAAAACAAAGATTCAAGGGTAAATGTAGAAAAAAATTTGGATGTACATTTATCTTCTAAAGTGAATGTTGAGAAGGAGAAATCGAAATAGATCAAGTTGTTGATTTTCTTGTTCATCTTTTTCTGATATATATGGGTTCAGATTTCTAATGTATCTTGTTGTTTTTGTTTCTTAAATTAATTTATAAAACCTTAATTTCAACATTATTATACATTATAATTTCATCATGTACAATGTATCATGTTTAAATACTAAATTATTCTTATGATTATAGTATGGGATACATTAACTGTTTTTTAATGTATGTAGTTAACTTTGTTTCTCAAATTAATGTATAATGTCTTTATTTCAACACTTCGATACATTACGATTTTATTATGCACAATATATCGTGTTCAAATATTAGTTTTGATACATAAACTTAATTAGTTTTCATACTTGATAAAAAATTTCTACCAAATGTATCATCTATCAAGGTGTTGCTATGTATCTTCTATCTTGTTCAAATTTAGAAGGATATGTATACGTACACAATACATGATACATTAAAGTGTCAAACAAGTATGTATCAGATTCATAAATGGTGCTACATAAATATTATTATCAAAAGTCTATTTAGTTTGAGGCAATATATGAAGATCATGTACACAATATTTTCTGTCATTTAAACAATGTTAATATCAAATACCCTTTTATCAAACACAATTGTACAAATTGTGTGTTAGATACACAATTTTACATCTATGAAATCATATAATTGATACATGATACTCTATATCAGATACACAACATTCTATTTTTGCATGAGTAAATACACAATATTTTAGCGATTGATACGTAAATTTGAATATATACTAATGATATCTGATACCTAGAAACTACAAAAAGTAATGTATCAATCTCAAACCTAACATTTGTATGAACACCAATTGCTTATTTAATGTATCTAATAGAAATACAAAACTTATCAATTTAAAAGAGAAACATAAATTGTAATGTATTTATAAATCAATCCATATCAAAAAAATATTCAAAAAAAGATAACGCAACATTACAGAATGTATGAATGATCTACCAAAGCTATGCATCTCTTTAGCATTTGTGTTTGTTGTATCAATGCATAACGAATACATTAAAAATCCCAACTCTTGTTTCTTCACCTCACCAATGTATTAGATCTCCAATTTTTTCAATAACTTATCGATCTTTATTCAACTGTAATGGTTGATTTGAGATTCACAAATCAATATTTTGACCAACAACAATTTCATCACTTTCGTATCGTTCATACCTCACCTCACTTTCTCATATTTTGAAATGTCTCAACAAGATCGACATGTTCAAGTTGTATCAGTACAATTTGTCGACAACTTTGATTCAAAAATTTGAGATTATTTTAGAAAGAATCAGAAGAAGAATTTTGGGATAGATTAACTAGATTTTAATGTATTATGAAATACAAATTTCAAATGGACATAGTTTCTTTTATCATTTCCTACTATGGTGCCTACGATCAAGATGGAACGAAGAGGAGGCCAAACAACATAATCAACATTTTCCTATGATTTCCTTCTGCTATATATCGGGTTTTCAAGTTCTTCCTCATCTCATCGATGTACTGCAATAGTGAACTTGAGATTCACACAAAATTATTTGTCCAACTACTGTTCATTATGTATCTTATCAAATTTTTGATAAATTTGAATGATTATTTTATAAACATGATTCAATGAATAGAAAGAAAAAAATGAATTTTAAATTTGTTGATTCTGGAAGCATTTGCATCTGACTGAATATTTGAAAGAGAATTGATGGAAGAAAATTTGAATTTTGAATTGATTGAAGTTGTTACCATTTGGGAGAGATTGACATCAAATTAATTAACATGATTTGAGGAAGTTCACATTCGAAATGGATTTTCTTTCCTTTAAAAGTGTAACTGAATTTGTTTTAATGTATCAAAATTTATGTATCCATCTCGTTTGCTATGTATCCGGATAGCACTTATTTTGAGAGATTTTTGTAAATAGAAAAATAGTAAGGACAGAATGTAATTTAGGTCATTACACTATGAGGTTTAGGTAAGTTATACTAATGTTTACCCAGGAAGTACATGAGTGTGTTGAGCACATTTCGGCAGAAGGTATCATAGGATCGCTCCACATTTTTGGAGAAGTTGGAGTAGGAGGTGTTCACAGTAAAAGCCAAGTCTTTTTGAGCTCAGGCAACCTCGGTTTTGACAGATTTGACTCCTTTGAGTATAGAGTTGACTTATCAAAGATCTTTCTTTTTAAGTCCATCAATTCCCAACCGCAGTTTTCCGATGTCAGTGCTTGAGTCCTTTTGTAGATGGAGAACTTTCACAAGAGTGTCCTGCATTACCTGCATGTTATCTTCCAACCTATCAAGTCTTACCTTTATTTGTCAGTTTCTTGAAGAAGCAGGGCAATAGAGTCGGCAGAGATACGAGTTGCTTTTGGAGTATCAGCTCTTTGTTGCACAGATTCATTTTTATACCATTTTGAGTTTATCAGAACATAGCCCATGCTTGAGAATGTGCGAGTGTCATATGTGGCATCGATAAGAGTCGGAATGTACGGAGAGGGATCCACAGGAGAGTCGACTATGATGCGTGAGATAAATGAACCATATGGTAAACTTGCAGAGAGATTGTTGTGCGCTGAGCTTTTAACCATGAATTCACGAAACCAAGTTGCCCAGTTAATGGGGAACTTCCTCAAAATACAGTAAAGCACGTAAACATCTTTGTTAGAGATGTTAATGAGGAACCCTTCCGAGGTAAAAGAGTAGTAGCCATGATATGAGCGAGTATGCGGTTCTCAAAGCCAAGAGAGAGAGGACCAACGTTTGTAAGATCAACACCAGGTTCAGAGACAAAAAGTTTAGCATCAATAATGAAGTTTATCAGGCCCATGCATGAAGGGAGTATTACCAGAAAACTCAAATCCAAACACATCTTTAAATAAAAAATCATTTATCACAATGCGATAATAAATGACTATATAAACAATTATTAATTTCATAATAGAATAAGAAAAGATAGGAAAAAAAACAAATACACGGTAATAAACAGTTAAACACTTATTATAAAGAAATAATAGGCACTAAATAAGGTATGATCAGATATTAGACACAGTAATGCAAAAGCAACTTCTAAGATAACAGAATCTTTCTTAAAGTAAGGGTTTTGTGAAAATGTCAGCAAACTGATTTTATGAGTCAATAAATTCAAGAGAAAAATCCGCATTTTTCACATGATCATGAATAAAATGATGCTTAATGTCAATATGTTTAGCTCTAGAATGATGCACAGTGTATTTGGACAGACTGATAGCGCTTGTATTATGACAAAAAGAGGTAGCCCTTCAAAATATAAATTATAATCAAGTAGTTGATGCATTACCATAAAAGTTGAGTGTCGCAGCTTCCTATAGCCATGTACTCAGATTCGGTGGTAGATACAGACACGGATGTTTGTTTCTTGCTATGTCAGGAAATAAGAGAATTTCCTAAAAATTGACATGCTCCACTATTACTCTTCCTGTCCTTTTTATCACTTACAAAATCATCATCTGAATAACCAATGAGATCAAAGTTTTTTCAGAGAAAGGATACCATAACTCCATATCAGAGGTTCCAATAAGATATCTTATGATACGTTTCACAGCTGTGAGATGGGATTCTTTCGGAGCTGATTGAAATCTGGCACACTTGCAGACACTGAACATGATATTTGGACGACTGGCAGTATGATAGAGTAATGAACCTATCATTCTTTGATATATTTTTTCATCAACATCTTTCCCTGCTAAGTCGGTATCCAAGCATGTAGAGGGACTCATAGGAGCGCCAAATGCTTTACCCTTTTCAAGACCAAATTTCTTGATAAGTTCTTTTGCATATTTGCCTGGATTGATGAAAATACCTTTGTCTGATTGCTTAATTTGTAGATCGAGGAAAAACGATAACTCTCCCATGAGACTCATTTCAAATTCTCCTTTCATAAGACTTGCAAAGTTCTCATAGAGAGAAGGTTCAGAGCTACCAAAAATGATGTCATCAACATAAATTTGAACAATAAGAATACAGGAGTTTGATTTCTTATTAAATAGAGTTGTGTCAATATTACCTCGCTGAAAATCATTTTTGATAAGGAAGGTGCTCAGACATTCATACCAAGCTTTAGGGGCTTGTTAAAGATCGTACAGAGCTTTTGAAATTTCAAAAACATGGTAAGGACATGAAGGATTTTCAAACCAGGAGATTGTTTTACAAACACTTCTTCTTTTATATAGCCATTTAAAAAGGCGCTTTTGACATCCATTTGAAAGAGTTTGAATTTTTTGAAAGATGCATAAGCTAACAAAATTAGAATGGATTCTAACCTTACTACAGGAGCAAATGTTTCATCGTAGTCAATTTCTTCCTGTTGGGATAACCTTGAGCTACTAACATTGCTTTGTTTCGAATGATATTCCATCTTCGTTTACCTTGTTGCAAAACACCCATTTGGTTCCAATAATTGAGCAGTTTTTTGGTCTTTCAATGAGAGTCCAGACTTGATTTTGTTTAAATTGCTCGAGTTCTTCTTCCATGGCATGTATACAAGATTCATCTTCCAGTGCTTCATTTATTTGTTTTGGTTCCATTTGCGATATAAGAGCTAAAGAAGCCTGTTTTCGCAGAGATGATCTTGTTTGGATTTTATCATCAGGCTTTCCCAAAATGAATTTTTCAGGATAGCTGGCATTGTGCCTCCATTCCCTAGGTATGTTTCCTTTGACTGTTGTGTAGTCGACTCTGCTTCTACAGTAGCTCACTCCATAATCGTCATTTCCATGGGCATTTTTGAGACTTCTTCTGTCATCTTAATATGACTGATGTCATTGTCATTTGCCTTGTTTTCCTGCATTCTTGGATTTGTATCATCAAATACCACATGAACAGATTCTTCTACACTTAATGTTCTTTTATTAAAAACATGAAAAGCTCTACTAAGGGGAGCATAGCCTAAGAATATACCTTCATCACTCCTTGGGTCGAACTTACCGAGATTATTCTTACCATTATTGTGAATAAAGCACTTACATCCAAAGGGATGGAAATAGCTAATGTTTGGTTTCTTTCCTCTCCAAAGTTCGTACGGAGTCTTCTTCAATATAGGTCTTATCAGGTACCTATTTTGAATGTGGCATGAAGTACTTACTACTTCTGCCCAGAAGTGATCTAGAAGACTGCGGTCGAGCAGCATGGTTCTTGCAATATCTTGTAGAGATCGATTCTTTGTCTCTACTACTCCGTTTTGTTGTGGTGGTCTGGTTGATGAGAAGTTTTGAGTGAAACCATTTTCATTACAGAATTCCTCAAAGGATTTATTTTCAAATTCGCCTCCATGATGACTGTGAATAGTTGTTATATAGTGTCCTGCTTCTCTTTGAACCCTTTTACATAATGCTTCAAAATTAGCAAAACGCTTCATTTTTTGTGAGTTAAAAATATTACCCATGTAAATCTTGAGAAGTCATCAACTATTACAAATGCATACCTTTTACCTCCTATACTGGCAGTTCTAGTGGGACCAAAGAGATCCATATGAAGAAGTTGCAGGGGTTTAGAAGTACTCACAATATCCTTTCCTTTAAACGATGAGCGAGTTTCCTTACCAAGTTGACATGCATCACACACATGATCTTTTCCAAACTTTAGTTTTGGTAAGTCAATTACTAACTCAAGTCTAGATAGTTTTTCAAGAGCGTGCATACCTGCATATCCAAGCTTTCGATCCCATAGCCAAGGATCATTGGTCACTGTAGTAAGACATGTAAGAGATGGAAAATCAACATTATTTAGCACATATATATTGTTTACTTGATCTCCGATAAGTGTGAGATTTTTCTCAAGATGTTTTATGATGCATCTGGTTGTATTGAAGTTAACTTGTAATCCGGCATCGCATAGTTGGCTAATACTGAGAAGATTATGTTTGAGTCCTTCAACCACATATAATTCGATTAGATCACATGTTGAACTGAGAGTGATAGACCCGACTCCAGTTACTTCTCCTTTAGCATTATCTCTGAATCCAACGCATCCTCCATCAAATTTCATTGTAGTCTTGAAACTTTCTTTCTTTCGACACATATGTTTGGAGCATTCACTGTCAAGTACCCACATTCCTTTCCTGTAGGTTTTCTTGGATTGCTCCTGCAAAACAATAAGATTAATTTCTTTTAGAAGTATTTTTGGGTCCTTGATGGTTAGAGATTTTTGGTCGCCATATCCATTTTCCAAAAGTGTATTTTCTACAATTAAAAGATTTATGACCAAGGTCACCACAAGTATAGCAAGTAACTGTAATAGAAGTTTCAGAAGAATGAGAGTTTGAAATAAATTTGTTCGATCTGTAAGGACTATAGTTTTGAGAATTTCTTCTATAATTCACCGTTCTGTTTGATTGGAAAGAACTGTGACTCGAAAATTTTCTGACATTGTTTAATTTCATCTTGAATGCTTCCAATTCTTCTGTTAGTAAATCAATCTCAATCTGACTACTTCGAGAAGGATTTGCCAGTCTTTCTTTTCTCAAGCAATCTTGTTATACTCATCAATAATCTTTTGTTGTTCATCTGCAACCATGTCCAAGGAATTTTGTAAATCATTACAATTAGAGCATTGATACGTCTTACCTCACTGGTTTCGCCAAATGCCATGAAACATAGGTTAGCCATTTTGTCATACTCATTGTCAGTTGTTTCTCCTTGTTCCCAGGCTCCGAGACTTTTTGGATCTTGATTTCTACGATTGCTTCTTCTCCTTCTTTTTGGACAATTTTGCTTGATGTGTCCAGGTTCTCCGCAATAGTAGCATCGATCATCATTTCGTTTGAACTCATTTTTCTGAAACTCATGTTGAGGTCGTTGTTTTCTTTATCTGATCATTTTTCTTACTCTACGGTTGATAAGAGCCATTCCTTCGTCTTGATTTTCATCTCCTTCCTCTCCAATTTCACAAGTCTTAGCTGTAAAAGCCACATTCTTCTTTTTCTCATCCTTATGGTACATGTTAATATGATTTTGTTCATAAGCCATCAAGTTACCTCTGAGCGCATCATATGTCATATTCTGCAAGTCTCCCTCTTCAAGGAAAGCAAATTTTGTTTCCCAAGCCTTTGGAAGGCTTCTGACAAGTTTGCTAACTTGTAGTGAGTTTGAATACACCATTCCCAGATATTTTAGTTCACATACAATTTTGCTGAACCTTGAGAACATGGATTCAACGTTTTTATCATCGGCCATTTTGAACAATTCGTATTCATTTACAAGAGAGCTGCTTCGAGCTTCCTTTACTTTAGTAGTGCCTTCTTAGGTTACTTCAAGTTTGTCCCACATCTCTTTCGCAGTTTCACAAGTTGAGATTTTATCATATTTAGCTCCGCTTACTGCACAATATAACAAACTTATAGCTCTAGCATTAGTATGAATTACCTCTTGATGTTCTTTGGTGATATCGAAAGATTCAGGGTCAAATGATTTTTCAGTTCCATCCTTCTCAGTTAGATCGAGAATAGGCTTTGGTCCTCTCTTGATACCTATCCAAGCTTGATGGTCATTTGAGGTGACAAAGATTGTGAATCTATATTTCCAATGAGGATAATGTTGTCCGTTGAAGTAAGGTGGTCAATGTGAAGAGTGTTCGTCTTGAAGTAATGCACCAAGTATTTGATAGTGTGTCATTTGATCTTTACTCATGTGTGGTTAAACACTGAATCTGTGAGACTTGCTCTGATACCAATTGATATTTAAGAGGGGGGTGGATTAAATAAAAACTCTTAGTCGACTACCTGTTTACGTTAGTTGACTATCCTGCAGATTAATATATAAGCAGATAATAAAGATAGTTTGCAGAAAGTAAAGAACACCAGAAATTTTGTAATGGTTCGGATCACCAGTGTGGTGCCTAGTCCAGTCCCCTTGGGTTTCAAGGGCTTTTCTTAAGATCTATTCGGAGTATTGAGTTACAACAATGCAGCACTTGTTCCTGTCTGATATGCAAATTAGATTTCTATATGACACTGCCTCAACTTGTAAACCTAAACTCAGTCTTTTTATTTTTCTTTTCTTTTCAATTGTATCACTCACGTGTTTACAAAGCTTTATGAAAGATAAAATAAGGTTGTATGCAAAGCTCAAGTGAAGTTGCGTGATTATGTTGATCTTCTAAGTTCTTCATTTATAGGTTGAGAGTTGAGGCGTATTTTCGCTCTTTTTGGAAAACCCAAGGGAATTTCCTTCAATCAAGGGTTTGTAATGATACCTTGATTGAGTAGGATTTTGTCTCTAACTTGATTTGTCATGCCAAGTTGATTTCTGCCTTGAATCAGAGGTTGACTAGTTGTCATATGTTGATCTTCTTTTGCTCATGTAATGATCTCCTTCCTTTGTTAATGCGATTTTCCTTTTGGTGCTGAGGTTAAATTTCCTTGTTTGATTTTGTCAATCATTGTTGATATCCCTTTCCGTTGATACTGTACTTTTTTTTTCCAGTTTCTGGAGACTGAATTTGTGATTGAGTCAACATCTAGAGTGATTGCATAATCCCGAATTTCTTGCGATGTGATTTGTCCTTGATTTACTTGATTGGTCTGCCTCTGAGATATTACTTCGTGATCCTGTCATTATTCAAAATATTGCCAGTTAACAAAATATCCATCAAACGAACATTTATGGATGGTTAAGTTGTTCTAACTGTTTTTTTTATTTGAGTTATAGAATTTTAACTATGCTTTTTAGCGTTTTGAATTTTGTAGAATCCTTACTTTAATTATTCCTTCATGTTATTCTGTAATCATTAAAAGTTCTGGCAATGTTTGATCAATTCTATTTTTTAAAAACTTATATACTACTTTATTTGAAGAGTATATTATAAATATTAGAGTTTCAACACAAAATTTGTGTACAATGCATTTGAAAAAGTAAACATGTTTAATATTTGGTTTATGTGTTCAGTTTGAGAACACGTGTTTATAATTTAATTAGGTTTTAAACATGATCTTTTATATATGTTAGTTTATTTTAATAATATTTTAATTTTATCAACTCTTGTATTCTTTACATAGTTAAATATGTTTTTAGTTAAAATTTTCATTTGTCTTTAATTAGTTTAAAATGATTTCTTGGTATATCGACTGAACTAATTCAAATTATTATGAGTCAAATATATTTTAATTAATCTACTTTTGTTCAACTTTTAATCATTTGAATTTAATTCAAATGTTTCATTCTAGGTTTTCTCTAAAAAAATAAGATGAAAATAAAAATGTGTCATTTATTAAATCTATTTTCTCAAGTTAATCGATTATTGTAAATAAATATTGTTATTTATATAGATTAAGTTATTATCCTAACTAATAGTTAAAAAATATTTTTGTCAAGTCGCAGGATAATCGTGTGTTAGTGGACGCTTCAAATGCCTTAATAACCTTCTTGAAGCGTAACTAAGAAACTCTTACCCATTTTCTCTAAATTTATAGAGATTCAATCTGTTAAAATCTTTTTAAATTAAGCTTTTTTTAGTTTCTTTAAAAAAATTAAGTGGCGACTCTTTTCTAGATATTTTTCTCAAACTGTTTTATACTTGGAGCATTTTAAAAAGTGATTTTTCTAAAGATATGGCATAACAAAAATGATGACTCTGCTAGAAAATTAATTAGGTTCTAACCATAATGACTTGACTTTTCTTGACTATTTGCTAATATTTGTTGAACTGTTTTATCTCATATGTGCCTTATTTAATTAAATTGATATTAACTGTCATTGCATGCATATCATCTATTCCGTCAAACTGACATTTTTTTCATTTTCACTTAAAGGACGATTATGCGGAATGAAGTCATTTGTTAATCAAATTGTTCTAGGGGTTCCTTGGGGAATGTAGTGGGCCATTGGATGGTCAACGGTCACTAACTGCTCCATCTCAAGTTGTCCACTTGGGTCATCAGTCTACTTTCAATAAGCACACTCTTAGTTAACTAGTGTAGAGCGAAACCAAATTTCAAATTTAGCGCATTTGAAGTTGACCCAACACCCTAGGCATGTGTGGGCCCATTGAAAGTCCACCTTGTGTCTATTTTGACCCATTCACTAATAAAAGACAACCATACTTATGTGTTTAAATTTGAAGAATGTATATGTCATTTGGTAAAACATTGTCTTTAGGGTTGGGAATTTAAGAGTTTGTTCTGCGTAATCATATCCTAAAAGTACTCCACACAATAAGACATTCAATATAATACAAATATATTAATAGCACTCCACATTGAATATATTTAGATTATGTGCCTTGTCAAAACCTTACTTGACAAAATCCAGCGGGGAAAAAAAATCTACTAAAGGAAGAAGAGTACACACATCTAATTATACGCATTATGAATGCTTCATCAAAAACCTTACAATGACAACCCTATGGGACAAAACCTTGAAAGGTAAAAGAGTAAATCACGTATTAACTCCCCCTAATGGAGAAATCAATCCTGAGACTTGAATCTTTGTTTTTCAAGCTTGTGCGCCGTCTTCTTGAAAATTGTAGTTGGTAGAGACTTGATGAATAAATCAACTATAGCATTACTTGAACAAACACGTTTCATGTTAATATCACCATTCTTGGGAGCTTATTTGTGTAGAAAAGCTTTCACAGAATATGTTTTTTTTTCAATCTCCTTTTATGAATCATACCTTTGAGATCAAAGATTTCCTTACTTCAACTTATTTAAGCAAATAATCTATTGCCTTTTGAAAATTCTTGAAGAGTTTCAATTTAAGTCATCAACTTACATAACATTACTTGTATATGTTTTATGCATTTTGAATCTATTTAATCCTTATGAAAATTATAAACATGTTTTTCAAAAACTTGTATGTGCTTTAGATTTTGAACCCATCAGATATTTTTCATATCAATTTTGTCAAGTGACAACGTTTATGTTAAATGTATGACATCTTCTAGTTCCTAAATTGCAAGTCAAATAAGTTTTACGCTTATCAAGATGTATCGTTCCACTTTTCACTTGATAATTATTTTTACACCAACATGCTCTAATAGTCGTAGAATTAGTATCATCATAATATTTTACAATATTTCGCTCTATGTATCAAAGGCATCTTCAACGATATATCATTTTGTATCAATTTACAATATGAAATAATTTATTGAGATCTCATTACTTAATTATTTCAGGTGACTGTCCCTCTCATGAGATTTCATAAAGTGTTATGTCGTAGGTTCTTCAAGAGCACATTGTCTCCTTATTATAATAATTTTGATTCTTTGATCCTTCCGTAATTTCAAGGATTATTTTGTATAGAATTGATTAGTCTATCATGCTTCATGCATGTCGTTGACTCCATCCTTAAGGGACTGTTGGTGTGACATTTTAATATTAATAAAAGTATATTATATGACAATTTATATATCATGTTATGTCTATTAATGTACATTACATTTGTGCCTCTTTACTCTCATCAAATCTGGAAGAAACTGGTCATTAGTTTTTAGTAACTTATGTAACCATTAGTTCTTCATTTCATCATTTATTCAATATTTATTTCTTGTAACTTATGTAATATTTAAGCCATTCATTTGGCAAATTTACTACGCACTATCTCCTATTCATTGCAATGAAGAATTCATCACCTATAAATAGTGTAGTCTTCTTTTGTGTTGAGATAGCAGAAGAAACAAGAGAAGTACAAGAAAATATAGAGTGAAAAAGATGAGTAGTATTTTATTATGTCTATATTGAAATTAGTGTAGTAGTCAAAGAGAGAGTTGAGACAAAGAATAATATTCTAATTCTTCAACTATATTCGCATATGTCAAAGAGAGTATTATATGTTGAAGGAAGGTGTTCTTTTTGTGGAACTTTGGACTCTTCAACTAATCCAAAGTTGCATGAGTTGTACATGTTGTTGGGTTATGGTATCCTGGAGGAGACAAGCGAAGCGTATTATTGCTGGATCGGTGTAGATTATGTCGCAGTGAGCTTGAATCTCCTTAACAAAAGCGAGATATTCGTGCCTCTACCTATAGATTTATTCATACATTTTTTTTTCATTTTATTTCAACTGTAATTTATTGTATTTGTGGTATATTACACAATTAATTTTAAGGAGATTTATATTTTTTTACAGTTTGAAAAAATGCAAATATCAAGATATGGATCTCAACATCATTCCGCTCAAATGTCGCTCTCTTCAAGAGACGGAAGAGAAAAGGTGTACGGTAAAGTATTTTTCTACATGCTCAAAAGTGGAGAAAAGGTAAAGAAAAAAACTTTACCTAGTATTTTCATGAATAAAGTGAATCTACTTTTCATGAAAAAAAAAGATGTTTGAATTCTTGAAATAATGGGGGTTTATGAAATGCGAAAAAAAATCATTGTGAAATTGTGATTTCTGGATCTTTGAAAAATGCTCTAAAAAAGTGTTACAAGTGCATATATATATTAATTGTGGAATAAATCACATGTTATTATTTGGCTATAATGTGATTATTTTTAACTGTAACATGAGAGTTTTAAATAAATTATGAAAACCATTTTGGGTAGTCATTTAAAATGAAATGTTATGGTGAGATAAATTTCATTCTTGAAATAAAAAAAATACCATTAAACAAGTGATGATGTTTTTCTTATCAAGTCACATAATATGAAAATAATTGTGAAATGCAATTTTGTTGGTTGTGTGAGTCTTGCAACTCCTTTTGATTCAATTGTGTAAGAAAGTTGTGACAAATAAAAACAAATCGAGTTTGCTAGGCTAATAAAAATATGAGTTATGTGACTAACCACTTGACTTGATGTTGTGTTTGCAGTATAAGTACTTTGAAAGTACAAGAAAACTAGATGAGAAAAAATTTGGTGTTATTTGGTGGGATGAGAAAAACAAATTATTTTTTTGCTATATCTATTATGAAGGTTGAAGTAAAAAAAACAAATAAATTAAACTTCAACTAGTGAAAAAGTGAATTGTAATACTTTATTTTGAGAAAATAATTTTTCCAATTTTAATTAAATTTAAAAGCACCAATATTGTGGTTGAATACAAAACATTATTATAACGGTAAATCTAGACTGATGAGGAGAAAAACACAATATTATCAGATCATATTGAACGTTGGCATACCATCAATGTTGATTGTGTTAAAACTTGTGATAATCTTGCAGATTCATGAACTAAGGACTTAGCAAGATAAAGAGTCTGAAGCACATCGAGGGGGATGAAAATTGAAGCTCATAAATTCTAAGTCATATATGAGGAAGCCCAACCTGAGGACTAGAGATCCTATAACCGGGTTTAATAGGAAGAACAAATCATATGATGACTTGCTGTGAGATGCACTACTGTTAATTTCATTCAATCCCTATGATTGAGTGCATTTATCCTATAACTATTTGTGGAGGTTGAGTCTTTAAACTCTTAATGAAAGTCTATATCTCGTATAAGTGGGGTGTCAAATTATAGAAGCACCCTTGACAGATTTCACCTATGTGAGTGTGAAAGTAGGTTGCTTTCTATGAGACTGTGCTTGTTCTAAAGAACACTCATGAAACTGGGCTAACACAATGTCGTAACATGCTGGCTATTAAAGCTTATGTCAACACCTTGATTATTGTGTGTAAGCAGTAATTCTTTATTTTCCTTAAGCACTCATAGTTCAACTCTGAGACCACTACTGACTCTGGAGTAAAGATTATTGTTTTACTAAGTGAAGGTTCAATGCAGAGCACACCTTCATTATGCATAATAGTCTACCTTCAACTAAGTTGTGAAAAACTCTTATCTTAATATTAAAATGAGTGGGGGATTGTTGGTGTGACATTTTAATTTTAATAAAAGTATATTATATGTCCCATTATATATCATGTTATGTCTATTGATGGACATTACATTTGTGCCTCTTTACTCTCATCAATTGTGGAAGAAAGTGGTGATTAGTTTTTAGTAACTTATGTAACCACCAATTCTGCATTTCATTCATTATTCTATATTTATGTCTTGTAACTTATGTAACATTTGAGTCATTCATTTGACAAATTTACTACCCCCTATCTCATATTTATTGCAAGGAAGAATCCATCACCTATAAATAGTGTAGTCTTCATTTGTGTTTAGATAGGAGAAGAAACAAGAGAAGTACAAGAAAATATAGAGTGAAAAAGATGAGTAGTATTTTATTATGTTTATATTGAAATTAGTGTAGTAGTGAAATAGAGAGTTAAGATAAAGAATAATATTTTAAGTCTTCAACTATTCACTGTATATCAAAGAGATATTATATTTTGAAGGAAGATGTTCTTTTTGTGGAGCTTTGGACTCTTCAACCAATATGGAGTTGCTTGAATTGTACATGTTGTTGAGCTGTTGTATCCTGGAGGAGACAAGTCAAGAGTATTATTGCTGGATCGGTGTAGATTATGCTGCAATGCGCTTGAATCTCTTTAAAGAGAGTGAGATATTCGTGCCTCAGCCTAAAGATTCATTTATATATTTTTGTTCATTTTATTACAATTGTAATTTATTTTATTTATGGTATATTACACCATCAGGGACATTCAATAGGAGTATTTATAACTCTTGTGTTACTTCTAATCTCTCTCTTATGTCAGACAAAGTAATGCATATCTCTATCTTTTGGAGAATCTATCTTTGTGCATCATTGATTGTATACTATACATCAATATGATCAGATGAAAAGTATTTGATCCCTGACAATAAATGAATTGAAAGAAAACTTGATCATAATTTATTGTCTTGATGCGTACAATTACTTTTATATGCGGTATCATATTTCAGATCAACACATGATACTTTCTAAGACATTTAATGTCATATCAGCTTGAACATTTATCAGTATTATCAAGATAAATTGTCTTGATTGCATATTCTGAAAGTTATGCTCTTAACTTAATTATCTTGTATAAGCAATTATGCGAATGTCTAACTGCAAGTTGATAATAATGCACATGTTATTATCTTTTAGATGCATCCTTTATCATATCACATGATAGGTGAATGAGCACAAATTCACTTTTGATACTTTTCAAAATTTAGGAATTTAGTCTCAATATTGGGTGATCCAATCAACTTATCACGAGAACAAGCAACATAAAGAATTCTCGAAGAATCTTCTAGTTGTTCAATGTATGTGCATTACTTAGTATACACATCTTTGAGACGACCAAATTATTCTTACCAACTAATAAAATTATTAGTACTAGTAAACTTCAAGTTTATTATGCCATGTGTCTTTTGCTTTAGTAAATTTCTAATTTACTATTATATGAGTAAATTTCAATTTTATTACTCCGAGAGTAGTTTTCATACTTATTTGTTCTAAGTAATTCTATCCCTTCTAGAGGTGAGTCGCGATTTCATCACTAAACGAACTAATTTGATTATTAGAAAATTGTGCACGTGATTGTATTATTTGTGCTGACATTTTTGCGAACATCAAGTTTCGAAATAACAATAGACACACACGAGACCATCTAGAAAAAAACATCTTTAGGATCATTAAGTATCTAAACAATCAACAAGATAGATGAATAAGTCCACAAGTATCCTCATGTATACGTTCCTAGAATGTAGGGGACTCAATCTCAACTTTCATTTATGATTGTCTCACAATTAACTTGTCATGATAAGAAGTCGTACAAGAAAATCGCCGTTTAAAGGAATCTTCAGATTCTTTAATGGATGTTCATTTGAATTTTCTATAATTCGTCTCATCATTATAGACCCATGATGTCCAGGATGATCATGCAAAGACTTAATACTTGACTCCTCTCAATGATACCAATTTGTAGAGTCCACATGAAATTTATGGGAATGAAACAACTCGACTCGAAGGTCTACATAACTACCTGAAACTCATGTATGCAAATCTTCTCATTCTCTTACTTACTTTCTCAAAAGTTGGTTCAAATCAATGATGGATCTTAAAGAATTTACAATTGAACTCAAATGCTTTCTTGAACTCTACTCTTAGCTCTCCCTTGAATGTGAATTATGAATTCAAGTGTTTTGGTTCATGACATGGAGGATCTAATGATGACAAGATAGACTCATGAATACATTCTCTTCATACTCATATTCACTTGCTCAAGTCTTGAAACAAGTTAGTAGAAGTTGTAGAAGACACCTCAAAAGTACTCAAAGGGACTTTGTTAGAATGCTCGAAAGAATCCTCAAAATCTAAATATTTTTATTTTTAAATAAAATTTGGGCATTAATCCCTTTATTAAAACTTAAAATGAGCTTGAATTTCAATTATGAACGATTTCTAGGTGTTTAGAATTAATTAAGAGTGTTTAGAATCAAAGGGGAGTAAATGTACCTTTGAAAGAACTCAAACGGAAGAAACAATGAAGAACAGGTGGGGGCAGGTGACGCTGGTATTCTAAATGGAGTGGGGATCCAGAACCTAACATCCATAGAAGTGGTTGGGGCGCTGTGGCTAGCGTAGGGTGGTAGGCCCCAACTTAGAAAATTTTGACGACTTTCTTTACTTGTTTTCTGAACCTAACTCCCCTAGAATTGAACGGTTTTGAATTTTCCACTCACTTAGATTCGATTACTTAATAAAATTAAATTCTAATCTACTCAAAACAACACTCAAATCAGTAAATTTCGTCTCAAGAAATCATCAAAACCCCAACACAATAAGATTTAGAATGAATTCAAGAACACCTATTAGGAACTCTAATCTTTCAACTTCAAGAATGAAATTTCACTAAAAATATCATGATTGGTGTGTAGGTGAACTAAATCAACACTATGGAAGCTTACATACCTCTTAGGGATCAAACTCATGGTGAAAATCCGCAACAACACGCAAGAATCTCGACAAACGCTTGGTCCTCTCCTCTTTTCTCTTATTTTCTCTTCTTGGACTCTCAACTAAAACCCTAGGCGTATATTAGGTTTATAAAACTGAACCTAATAGGATTAGACCCCTAAAATATCACTAAAAACGAATTTAATATCATTGGGTAAGGAAAAACCCAAAATACCCCTTACTATTTCGGTTAACATTCCTTAACTGGACAACCTAACTTCAAAAGGGAATATCTCACTCATATGAACTTGAAACTTAGCGAAATCGGTGGCTTTGAAAAGATAATTCAAACTTTCATTGGGTACCTAGTAGACAACCTAAATCATTGTGTACTGAAAGTTATGGTCATTAGGATTTGACCCAAAACTTAAAGGAACTTAGGAATGACTTGAATGAACTCTTTTAATTCTTTTTGGAACTCAAGGTGCTACATCTAGTGACCTTAACACTCAATTTTTTTTTAAATTTCCTTGATAAAAATTTCACTAACTACAAAGAACGGTTCGAGTCCTAGTTCAAAAATATTTCTGGGGTCTTATAGTTGTTGTTAATCCATCTTAATTTTCAACGGGTTAACACAAGATTTGAGATTAATGCAGGTTCTATGACGAAATCTAAACAAGTTCAAGTTGAAAAATCTATTGAAAATTGAGATCCAAGAAAAAAATGACCCACTTGCAATTCATAAAGTCATCAGTATTGCGAATGCTAGATGCATTAAAATTGTTGAAGGAGGAAGTAAGAGAAAAACCATAAACAGTATTTCAAAGGAGAGTGGATCTGCTTCATCAAAAATTGACAAATTCGAAGAACATCATGAACATGATTTTTATGAAGTATATGTTTATTTTTTGCTTAAATCACGTTTTGTATATTAATATTTTTATATTTTGTTAGTTCTATACATTTTTATATTGAAGTTTGTATAATTTCTGTCCAAATCACACTTGTATATTGATATGTATTTATACAAATTGCTTGACGTATATATGTATATTTTCTGCTTAATTCATATTCGTAAATTGATATTTATATATTTTGTTAGTGTTATACATTTTTTTATTTGAAGTCTGTACAATTTTTGCCTAAATGACATATGTATATTGATTTGTGTTTACACAAATTGCTTGAAGTATATATGTATCTAGTTATATGTATATTGAGTTAATATATACAAATATTGCTTGAGTATTTTGTGTATTTAAGTACTATATTCATATACGCATACTCATATACACATAAATTTATAGTTATATATAAAGAAAATGCAAATATAGCTTATTGATACAAATGTTTTTGTTTTGTATAAAAGCATGTTATTAATAATATGCAACACTTAACTGAAATGTTTTGTATCTTTAATTTTTTAAAATAAGGAATTAGATTCATGCGCAAACATCCAATTTTGTATATTGATATTTGCATATTTTGTTAGTTATATATAATTTTTATTTTGAAGTCTATCTATTGTTTTTGCCTAAATTACACGTGTATATTAATACGTATATATATGAATTGCTTGAAGTATATATGTGTGGACATAAGTAATCGTATAAAATATCAAAACTTACTCGCATTAAAGAACGCAATTCTATTTGAATCATATACAATACATATATATAAATCGTATCATTCAACTTTCTTTTCTTTTTTTCAATTAAAAATAGAACAAATTGTTAACATATGATTTCTCTAATCTGGTATAAATTAATAAATTTTTGTGAAACATCAGAATCAACAAAACAAGAATTATTTGTTATTCAAAATTTTAACTATATACTATACAAATCAATTGTACACTTTCTTGACGCTTCAAAACATGAAGTGTTTCCTTGAAAGAAATGATTACCTGGTTTTCAATATACAAATTATTATTAAGGGGGTGGTTCAGTCGTTTGAGGAGAAAAGATGTTATGGAGTTTATATTGTTGTAAAACTCTTTTTTTTTTTTGGAAAAAATATTTGATTTTGGACGTTTAGCTTAAATCATGAGATTATATAAATGTTTGTTACTATTTTTAGCGTTCATGATTTAATTTATTTTCAAAATTAAATATGCTATAAATTTTTAACAATAAAAAAGTCGTATTCAATAAATGCTTAGCAAACTAAGCTATACACATAGAATATAATTATATAAATTATACCCATAGAGAATTATTTTGAAAATCTGTTTGCCATATATGAAATTTTTCCTACTATAAATACTGGCTCAAGTCTTATTTTTGCACATTTATGATAATTTTGACCCAAATTTTCTCATCCTTAGGATTCAACCAATTTTCCTTTCTCTTGAGCCCATTTTTTAGTCCTTTGGTCCTGTTACTGCTAAAATTTTGGGGTTTTGACCCATTTTCCATCGTATACAATGTATAAATTTGATGTATACTGCTACAATCCATATATTTTAGCTTTCCTTTGGCCCTGCATATTAAATTTCTTTGGACCTGTTAATCGACTTTCAATTCTATGACGAGGCAGACTTAAAGAAAAATATATTTGGGCCTTCATGGCTCAGTCGAGATATCGAAGGAGAGGAGATAAGAGTCCGTTGGACTTAACATCAAAGATTTCACTAAAAGAAAAAGAAATATAAGCCGTATATGAAATGGACTCAACATCAAGGACTTCACAAAAAGAAAAAGAGATATAATCAATGTATGAAACTCATTAATCAAAACTTATAAAGAAAACGCAAAAACTAGACTTGAAAAAAATGACCAAATTTCAGTAACCAGCGGCACCAAGTAGATAAATAAATGTGATCATATTATGATTAGGCCACGTGACTAGTTAAGTTATAATAAAAAATGAACAAGTTGGGGAAGTCAAATTTGATAACCAAAACAATAAAATCATATTTCTAAGTAGAGACAATCAGTGACTTTAATATTTATTAAGAAACATATAAATTTTGAGGAAACAAATACTTTAAAATTTATGAAGCTAAAACATCATGTAAGAGAGTTGGAAAAACATAAGTCAAATCATCATAGTCAATGCAAACTAGAATCATCTATAGAACCTTCGAAAACATGCCTTAGTTCATTATTATCTTGTTATTGTGGGAATGACTTAATAGACATTAAGATCATGTGAGCTATAACCTGATCGCCCGGTGTCTCCCACACCGAAAGGGTTTTTTTACTTGCCTAAGGTAGAACTATGAACTCTTAGCTTAAGTGGATCGACTAACTAATAACCTATGGGGGGGGGG
>NC_028645.1:17036130-17062838 GCF_001406875.1 Solanum pennellii | reverse complement strand
GGGGGGGGGGGGGGTACGTAGTTTATGGGATAAGGTAGTAGAAACCCGACCTTTCTATGGAGGATCTTCCATCTCAAGAGATTTCTTCTAGAGACCCAGCCTTTCTATGAGATAGCTTCTATCTAGAAACCTGACCTTTCTATGGGAGAGCTTCCATCTCAATATAATATCTACTCGGTTCTAAGAATAAATTCCACAGAAGTAGTTATTTCTTATTTAACTTCATTACTCATGAAAGGGTTCCCTTGGCCTACCGATGCAAGTTAATTCATTAGGATAACTCTTTAGATCATGCGTGAGGAAACCTTTCACCAACCATGATAACTTTTAATCTTAGATTCAATTAGGTCAGAAATGCCTTTCAACCGAAGAATCATCATTACGTGAGAATGTCCTTTCACAATTATACTAGAACATGAATGTCCTTTCAACAACAAAGCAACAACATTATAATCATTTATACTTAAGAATCCTTAAAATATTTACATAGATTTCATAAACATATGTGTAATATCATAATTTACCTCCTTGAGGTTAGAACGTGCTTTCAATCACCCCCTCTAAAATTTCAAGCATTAGACATGGATTTGATCACAATTCATGTGATTCTATCACTTTATGCATTAATTCTTAAAATTCCTCTTTAATCAACAAAGACCCACATCATATAATCATAGTTGATAAATATGGGAATTACATGGGTTCATGAGGGAAACATACAAAAATCATAAGAAATCATCAATTCATGCTTAGCATAACTCAATTCAATCATTTAAGTGATGTTTAAAAGGAACCCATGACATTTGAATCAAACCCTAACAATTGGTATTTTCTATGTTTTTGAGATTGAAGATTTTGAGGAACTCCATGGATAAAAGGAAACCATGGATGAAAAATATCATACCTTACTATTAAAGCCCAAAGAAATTGATGTACAAAATATTTCTCTTGAACCCTAGCTTGAACCTCCTCTTCTTCTTCAAGTTTCTAGAGAGAGTATTTTGAGAGGAAGAACTTTTGAGATTTATTTTGGGTTTTGGAAATGATGACTTGAATGTGTCAGTTTTAGAGTTAAAATCATCTATATGGGGTTCCTAGGCTTAGGCAAAATGACATGGCTTTATTTTAATCAAAACCGGGATGACCCAAGTAACCTCAACTTGCCAGCCTACTGTCCATCTTCACAAGAGGCACCACGAGCCATAGTCCTTATCGTAGTGATGGAACAGTAGCTAGGCAACCATCAACTCCTAAAAACTAAATCCCATCCATGAGCCTTCCTACGATCCGTGGTCATCACCACGAGCCGTGAAGTGGCTTGTGAAGAGGGGATTGTTTTGGACAGTCTTTGAGAGACCACTACCTAGCATACTTTGAGCCACACCATGAGCTGTGGTGGTGTTCCTGGTTGGTGGGGTAGTGTATAGGACAATATAGGCTTCCCTAGCCCTCTTCACTGGCCCTCACCCTTCTTCCTTGATTCTTACTCTCACAGTTAGCTCTAGTTTAGTCTACTATTTTCTAGGGTGTTACATCATATCCCCCTTGAGAACATTTGTCCTCGAATGACATTCTAGACACCTTGTGAAAGTAAAAGACTTAAGACTAGCAGCCCATCATGCATGCAATCATCATAAAATTGCACACCACAGAGGAGGAAACATCGACTCCAAACTAGACATATTTAACGCATCACAAGGAAGTAGGAACTAAATCTAACAACCAATATGCATGAAATTTCAACATTTCTCATGTTCTAAGAGGAACTACCTTTTCCAAGATTAAAAATATGCTCAACACAATCTCATGGAGCCTTTATGCAATTTACTCTAAAAAAGCATAGCTAAAGCATGTTCAACAATTCATCTCATAAAGTTTATAGGCAACTCATACTCAATCCCCAACAACATGAGAAAAATTAATTATTTGAACTCATTTTCTTTTTAACACAAGTTTCTAATGAACATGCATAACATAAAGAAATCATGGAAATCATATAACACACATGATGAGGGATAAAAGGAAAGAGATGAGGATATTGGGACATCATACTAGCCTCGACCTTCCAAGTAGCACCCTTAGTTAAATGATTCCTCCGCAACATCTTTACGGAATCAACTTCCTTTTTTATCACCTTCTTAACTTGCCGGTCTAGAATCTTAACCAGAACTTCCTTATAAGAAAGACTTTCATAAACTCCCAATCTTTATAAGGGGACTATGGATGTAGGATCTCCAACACACTTTTTAAGCATAGGGACATGGAAAGTAGGATGCACCAAAGCCAAATAATTAGGAAAATCATACACACATGCAACCTTACCAACACATATAGAAATCTCATATGGGCCTACAAAACGGGGACTAAGTTTTCATTTTTTACTAAACCTCACAACACCCTTCATAGGTGAAATTTTCAATAAAACCCAATCATTAACATCAAATTCAAGATCCCTTCTTGTAACACCGTCATAAGACTTTTGTCGACTTTGATCCATTTTCAACCTCTCTCAAATAAGTCAAACTTCTTAATAGCCTCATAAGCTAACTCAAGACTTTTCAAAGAAACTTCACCCATCTCAAACCAACCCATGAAATATCTACACATCCTACCATAAAGAGCCTCAAATGGAGACATACAACTAATATTATAGGAAAATTCAACCAATGGCAAATGGTCATTCCAATTACCCGTAAAATCAATCACACAAGATCTCAACATGTCTTCCAAAATTTTAAAGTGAATTGAGTACCACAATCGTAAACAATGGACAAGGAACTCCATGCAACCTTACCATTTCTCTCAAGTACAACTTAGCATAATCTTCTATCGAATAATAAACTTTAAAGGGAACAAAACAAGCTGATTTCATCATCTGATCTACTATAACCCAAATCAAATCATGTTGTCACCAAATGTGTGGCAACCCTATTATGAAGTCCATACTTATTTCTTCCTACTTCCACGTAGGATTAAAAATATCATAGGAAAAACCTTCCGGTCTTTCATGCTCAACTTTAACTTGTTAAAATTAGGACACTTAGCCAGGAATTCCACAATATCCTTCTTCGTCTCATTCCACATTAGACTTCCCGTAAATCATGATACATCTTGGTGGGTCCCGGGTGAATGGAATATAAATAGCTATGGGTTTCCACAAAATTGTTCCCTCAAAGTCATCAACATTGGGAATACATAAATGACCTTAGTATATAAGTACACCATCTCCCCCTTTAGAGAAAGACTTAAGCACCGCTTCTGTCAATTCAACCAAAATAGGATCAAGACCTTGCTTAATTTTCACATCCTCCACAAAAAACATTTCAGACCCATTACGAAATATAATGCCACCCTTGGTGGTGGCCACTAGTTGAACACCTAATTGACACAAACTATGAACATCCCAAAGCAATTCTTTCTTATCATCATAAACATGCGCAACAATACAATACAAAATTGACTAAGCAAATCTGCTACTGCATTTGCCTTGCAAAGGTGATAAAGAACACTCATGTCATAATCCTTCAATAATTTACGACACCATATTTGGCAAATATTAAAATCCTTTTGACTAAACACATATTGTAAATCTTATGATCGGTGAAATTATCAACATGAACTCCCTACAAATAGTGCCTCCAAATCTTTAGGGCTAAAACAACCACCGCTAATTCTAATTCATGGGTCGGATAAATTTTCTCATGGATATTTAGTTGCCTTGAAGCATAGGCAATGACTTTACCATTTTGCATAAGCACACATCCCGACCAAAATCTAGAGGAATCAAAATATACCACAAAACCATTTGTACCCTCTGGTAAGGTCAACACCGGAGCGGAAGTAAGTCTATCTTTCAACTCTTGAAAACTTTTCTCACAGGCTTTTGACAACACCAGCTTAGCCTTCTTTTGTGTCAAGGTCTCCAATGAGAAATAATGGAAGAGAAATCCTCAATAAACATTCTATAGTGACCTGCTGAACCCAAGAAACTTCCAATGTCTGAAGGCGATTAGAGTTCTAGGCTAACTCTTAACCGTATCCATCTTTTGAGGATCTAACCCAATTCCCTTACTTAACACAACATGATCAAGAAAAGCTATGGACCTTAACCAAAATTCACATTTGCTAAACTTTGTAAAAGGTTGTTGGTCCTTAAGTACTAGAGACACAATCCAAAAATGATTCATATGCCCATTCTCAGTTTTCGAATAGATCAAAATATCATTAATAAACACAATTACAAACATATCAATGTATTGTCTAAATAGCCTATTCATCAAATCCATAAAAACCACCAGATCATTAGTCAACCCAAATGACATTACCATAAAACTCATAACGACAATATTGGGTTTGAAAAACCACATTTGGAATATCATTTCTCTGACCCTCAATTGGCGATAACCCGACCTGAGGTGAATCATAGAGAAGTAACTTTTCCCTTGTAGTTGGTTAAACAAATCATCTATCCTTGGAAGAGGATACTTATTCTTAATGGTAACTTATTTAACTAACGATAGTCAATACACATACGAAGAGATCCATTTTTCTTTCTAACAAATAAAATTGGAGCACCCCATGGAGAGATACTCGATTGGATGAAACCTTTACCTAACAAATCCTTCATCTCTTATTTTAACTCCTTTAACTCAGTAAGAGCTAATCTATAAGGAGGAATAGAAACATGATGCGCATTTGGGAAAAGGTCAATACCGAAGTCTATTTCCCATTTGATAGAAATATCGAGTAAATCATTGAGGAGAACTTCCTAAAACTCATTTACAATGGGGACCGACTCAAGAGTAGGGGTTTTGGAATCTACATCCCTCTCCTTAACAAGATGGTAAACACAACCTTTATAAATCATCTTTCTAGCTTTGATACATGAGACAAATTGACCCTCAAGCATAGAGCTTACCTCCTTCCACTTTAGGATAGTCTTATTTAGGAACTAAAATTTGACTACACGAGTTCTACAATAAATAGAAGCATAGCAAGAGTGTAGCATATTCATACCAAGAATAACATCAAAGTATAAAATATCAAGCTCTACCAAGTCAACAAGAGTAACTCTATGTGATAAGGAAACAAGACTCTTTATATAAACTCTCTTAGCCACCACAAAATCACAACAGGTGCAGCGAAAGAAAAAGTTTCGAATAACAAATACGGAAAAACATCAAATCTCATAGACACATAGGGCTTCACAAAAGACAAAGTAACACCCGAATCTAATAAAGGATACATATCTATTTGGAAATTTTTTAACATAACAACGATTACATTGAAAGAACTCTCTTGTTTACCTCATGATTAGAGAGCATAAAAGTGGTTTTTCTAGAGAGCATTGGAATTCAAACCACTAAGAGGAGCTTGATTTCCCTCTCTTTCTTTAGTCGTAAGCATTGGAAAATTCCTCAAATGATGACCACTCTAACCACAACCATAAAAACTATCTGTTCCGATTAGACACTAACGATTGTGCTTATTTCCAAACTTAGGGCAATTAGACTTAAGCAACAAAGATCCACCACCATTACCTCTTTGAGGTTTAGGTATAGACACCGTTTCTTTGTTGAACCTTGCAGTAGCATTGGAGGAGCTTTGATCGGAAAACCTTGTTGAAATCTAGGTCAACCTTGTCCATCATACCTTGAATTAGAGAAATTTCCATCACTGGTCTTAGACCTTTTTACCTCCCTAGACTTTTTGTTGAGTTTCTTCTCCTCAGTTTGTTGTGCATGGACCATAATACGAGACATGTCCATGTAATTAATGAGTATGGTGGTGAGTCACTCTTTAACCACCATTTCGAACACACTCATCAACAACTTACTCATCCTAGCCCTTGAATCCGCAATCATTGTTGGAGTATACATGGACAATTGAGTGAACATTAGAGTATATTCCCTCACACTCATACTTCCTTGATGAAGGTTAATGAACTCTTGCACCTTTGCATCTCGCATCTCAAGGGGAAAGAACCTATCAAGAAAAGCAGATATACATAGTTCCCACTCCATAGGGCGCGCTCCTACCAACCTCTCTTCCTTCTATTTGATATACCACACTTTAGCAATACATTTCAAATGATAAGCGAAAAACTCCACCTTATTCTGTGGTGTAACTTCCATAATCATCAAAACCTTGAAGACCTCATCTATAAACTCTTGAGGTTCTTCCATAACCTTAAAACCATGAGGCTCTGGAGGGTTCATCCATTAAGTCCCTCACTCTTCAAACCTCCACACCTACATTGGGTTCATGATATAAATAACCTCTCCATTTACTTGAGCCATCATGGCTTTACCCAGTACTTAGAAAGTAGCCCTAAACTCCGCATTTGTTACTTGTTTTGCCAAAGGGTCCACCAGATTTTGAAGATCATGATGAGGATCTCTTTGATTCATATTGTCTTTCTTATTACTTCTAGCATGATCCCTTCGAGTAGTCATATGGTGTAGACCATTAGGTAAGGATTAGGAGAAAGACTTTATAGAGTTAGACTCTATCGCACGAAATAAGTGTAATGAAAGAAATGGAGTTTCCTAAAAATATTGTAGCCTTTCTTTATTAAATGAAGTGTTCTTCACACTCATGAACAAGACTCTATTAGACGAAGCTTAAGAGACATCATAGGACCATTCTAAACCTTGTTCTATGATTACCAAGTTTTTCACGACCTAGGGGTATCCCCTAGATGTAGACGTATTGAACCCCAAAGGACCCCATACAAGCCACTTACTCCTCATAACATAAGAAATAGAACAACAAGAATAAAACACATTTTAAGTCTAAAAAGTTTTTAATAAAAAAAAAGTGGACACTTAGTCTCATCATAGACATGTAATACAATATCGAATGGAATTAGGCCTAGCCCATACAATATATTCAAATCCAAGCTATAGCCATAAAAATTGTCAACCATGACTGTCGGACCCTAGGAAAATATTTGTAAGAGTATGTGTTAGTATAAAAATACACTAAGTATGATAACCATGCGTAAAAACATTTAAAATGTGCTAAAATTGACATTTTTATTTTCATGACATGAAACTTATAAAGCCAAAACATCATGTAAGAGAGTTGGAAAAACATAAGTCATATCATCATAGTTAATGCAAACTAGCATCATCTTTAAAATATTTGAACATTACGATATACTTCTTTAAGCATGCCTTAGTTATTTATTATCTTTTAATTATGGGAATTATCATCAACCGACATTTAGACCATGTGAGATATAACATGATCACCCGGGGTCTCCCACTCTAAAATGGTGTTCTACTTGCCTAAGGTAGCACTGTGAATTCTTATCTTAAGTGGATCCACTAGCTAATAACTTATGGGGGCACATAGTTTATGCAATAATAAGATTGTTACTACAAACCCGATCTTTCTACGGAAGAGCTTCCATCTCAAGAGATTGCTTATAGAAACCTGACCTTTCTGCTAGAGAACTTCTATCTAGAAACCTAACCTTTCTGTGGGAGAGATTCCATCTCAATACAATATCTACTCGGTGCTAAGACTAAATCCTACTGAGTAGTTATTTCGTACTTAACTTCATTACTCATGAAAGGGTTCCCTTGGCCTACTGATTCAATTTAGTTCATTAGGATAGCTATTTAGACCATGCGGAGGAAACCATTCACCATCCATGATCACTTTTAATTTTAGATTCAATTAGGTGAGAAATTCCTTTCAACCTAGGAATTCTCACTATATGAGAATGTCCTTTAACAATTATACTAATATGTGTTTGATTAGAATGACCTTACAACAACACAAAAACCCATCATAATCGCTGATACTTTACTCTCAAAGCATCCTTAAAGCATTTAAATAGATTTCATAAAACATGCATAATCTCATAATTTACCTCCTTGTGTTCAAAACATGCTTTGAATTATCACATTTATAATTGAAGCATTAGACATGGATTTTATAATAATTCATGTGATTCTATCACTTCATGTATTTAGTTTATAAAATCCCTCAATCATCAATAAAGACCCACATCATATCATCACAACTGAAAAATATGAGAATTACATGGGTTCATAGAGAAACGTCAAAAAATCATAAGCAACCATCATATAGTTCTTAGCATGACTCAATTAAATCATTTAAATGAAGTTTGAAAGGAACCCATGATATTTGAATTGAACCCTAACAACAAGAAATTGATGTACAAAAGCTTGCTCTTGAAAACCTATCGTGAATCTTCTTCTTCTTCTTCTTCTCCTCCTCCTCCTTCTCCTCCTCCTCCTTTTCATCTTTCTCCTTCTCCTTCTCCTCCTGCTCCTTCTCCTTCTTCTCATTTTCCTTCTCATCCTCCTGCTCCTCCGCCTCTTGCTTCTTATTATCCTTCTCATTTTCCATCTCCTCCTACTTCTCCTTCTCCTCCTCCTCCTCCCTTTCCTCCTTCTCCTCCTTCTTCTTCTGTTCATTCTCTTCTTTCTCATTTTCCTTCTCATCCTCCTTCTGCTCCTTCTCCTTATCCTCCTTATAATTTTCTTCATCCTTCTCCTCTTCCTCCTCCTCTTTCTCATCCTCCTCCTCCTTCTCCTTCACCTTCTCCTTCTCCTTCTTCTCCCTCTTTTTCTCCTTCCCGTTCTCCTTCTTCTTCTCTTTCTTCTCTTTATCCTTTTTCTTTTTCTCCTTATCCTTCTCCTCCTTCTCTTTTTTCTCCTTCTTATCATTCTTCTTCTTCTCCTTATCCTTCTCATTTCCTCCTCATCCTCCTTTTTCTCTTTCCCCTCCTCCTCCTTTTCCTCCTCCTTCTTCTCCTTCTCCTTTTCCTTCTCCCCGTTCTTCTTCTTCACCTGCTTTTCCTTCTTCTCTTGCTTCTCCTTCTTATCTTTTTTTCCTCCTTCTTGTTCTTATCTTTTTTTTTCCTCCTTCTCCTTCTTGTCCTTATCCGTGTCCTTCTCCTTCTCCTTATCCTTCTCCTCCTCCTCCTCCTCCTCCTCCTCCTCCTTCTTCTTGTTTAATTAAAATCGGCATGACCTGATTATTCTCAACCTGCCATCCTATTGTGCACCTTCATGAGAGGCACCACGAGTTGTGGTTCTCACTATTAACCAATATCTAGGCAGCCTTAGTCCTAAAAACTAACTCTCTTCCACGAGCCGTGAATTAGATCGTGAAGAGACGATTGTTTTGGGCAGTTTTGGGGAGGATACTGCTAGCCATACCACAATCCATGGTCCCCACCACAAGTGGTGCTCGTGGGGCAGTCTTTAGGCTAATATAGGCTGCCTATCCCTCTTCCTTGGACCTCACCCTTCCTTCTTGATTCTTACTCTCACACTTAGCTATAGTCCCCGAGGTGTCACAGCTGAGGTGTTCTATATCCAGGCATGGTAAGGACAATTCTATTGTCACGTAGAGCATAGTGATGTTTGTCGGTTAGCGAAAGTCCTAGTTAAGAGTAAAGAGTTTGTTATCTTATTTTTATACATTTTAACTTAATTTCAACTGTTTTAAAATCTTTAAATATTACATCTCTTATTGTTTTTTTTCATGAAAACTTTCACACCTTGGGCCTATACCTTGGACAAGATTAGCATTATAGAACCATTTATGGCCCTAAGTGAACCCTTGACTTGGCTTAACTTTTTGCGGAAGACTTAGTCATAATAAAAGCACCTTAAAAGTAAACTATAACTCAATAAAACTAAGAATGTTTTATATATAAACATTCAACTAGCTAAAGTGGAACCTCAAGTCTCAACATAACCGAATGCAAATTAAAAGACAAATGAACTATAACTATCTATCTATGAAGCCTCTACTGACTGAGATGGACGTCGGGAAAAGACCGAAAACATCTTTATAAAACTAGAATAAATAAAGCAAATTAAAAGGGATCTTGCGGAATCAAGGGGGCTCACCAATAAATCTAAAGATCAACTAATCAATGAAGTGTTAGATGTTGATCCTGGTTACCTGTATATGCATCATAAAAGATGCTAGACAAATGACATCAATACATATAACGTACGAGCATATGAGGGGAATTATAAATCAAGATATAAGTTTGAAATGGAACTAAAGGAATTTATCTCGTCTCAACTCAACTCAACTCATTTAAATATAAGGCAGAAATGGAAATGCAATACAAAGAAAAGCTTTAAAATATGTAGATTACAACTCTGTTTATTGAAAACATAACAATAACTTAAATTGTATATGAAAATACACTACAAGTAACTCTGTGGTAGATTCTCTAACTGACAACCAACACTATGAGCTTTGTGATGATACCACCTGTTTTCTCAGGCTGCAGTGCCGTCCATACTGTGCTAGGGTATGAAATCTACTACTAAGTGGATCCACTAGTCTATGCTAAAACCATTTACGAATCATCTAGAAAGTATAACAATTTTCTACCCACATTGGATCATGCTTTGTTGAGACTTGAGTTATATAAACTCATACCCATATCGGTACTCAATACTACTCCCAAAATGTACCTAGCTTATATGTCTAAAAACACAACTTTTATGGGGTTTGATATTATTATTCAAAAATGTATCTCTTAAAAGAGATGGTACTCAGAACTTCTCATGAAAACTCATTTGGAAATTGGTGTTTCGTGTCATCTTAAATGTGAAAACATTTACTCATTCGGAATACATAGTTCCCATATATAAATTTTGAAGACATGAACTGGGCTTTAATCTTTCTCAAACTCAATGTTCAAGTCATAAGAGTTTTAAAACAATTGTATAATACTTTTGAATAGACTCTAAGAACTCTCTAGACTTGGCTCTTAGGTCTTCCTTGAATTTGAATTATGGATTCAATGGTTATGATCTCATGTTATGGATAATATCAGGATGTTTAGATGTACTTTAGAATGTATAATTAAACTAGAAAACATAGGTATGATTCGAGGGAACTCAAATGGAAAAAAATAGGAAGGGGTAGAAGACTTGTTGACCCTAGCATACTGAGTGGCATAGGGTGTTTGACCCTGAATTACAGAGTCTGTCTTTGGGCGCACTGAGTGTAGTGGCTCCCCAGAGCCTAAAATACAGACAATGATGTGAGGTACAGTGAGTGGCGTGATACCCCACCCTTTTTCCCAAAAAGTTTGACGAATTTCCTTACTTGTTTATTGATCCTCATTCATCGAGAATCAAATGGTTTCTTCCCCAATCACTTATAATTGAATACCCAACAATATTACACAAGAATATACTCAAAAAACAACTTTCAAACTCATACTATTATCTTAAGAACGCATCAAAACCTCATAAAGATTATGATATAAACTTTAATGAAACATATCAAGAACTCAAATGTTTAACATTCATGAACGAAATTACACTGAATAAATCATGATTGGTGCATGGGTGAAGGAACCCACACTATGTGAAGTTACATACCTCTTGTGGACCAACCCTTCGCGAAAATCCTCAAAAACTTGACGAATGCTTGACTTTTTCTCCTTTTCTTGAACTTCTATCAAAATCCTAGCATAAATTTGGATTTGTAAAATTTAACTAATTCATTTAGACCCCTAGATATTACCATATTTTGTTTTAAGTTAATTGGGTAAGGAAATGACCAAAATACCCATCTTAAATATGGGTAACTTTCCTTAATTAGGCATCTCGATTTCAAATGAACATACTCCCTTATACGAGCTCAAAAGTTAGCAAACTTAATGGCACTGAAAAGAGGATTCCAAGACCTTTAATTTGATACCCAATGGGCCACCTAACTCATCTTGTACCGAAAGTTATGGTCATTTGAAGTTGAACGAAAACTCATACTTAGTATAACTTGCCAAATTTTCCAAATTTAGTCTTTCAAAATATAGTTCTTTCCAATTCTAGTTCTTTCAAATACCGGGATGTTACAATATCTACCTTTTGGGAATAGTCATCCTCGAATGAGATTATTCTAAGTATACTAAGGGTGTAACATCTAACATTCAGCTCACCCAACAAGCAATATATATAACACAACGTACCAACTTAAATTAACTGCCAAGAAAAGGATTAATACCTTAATTTGGAATTTCCTTGGACCCAAAGATATGTGGATACATCTTTCTCATATATTCCTCAGCTTCCCATGTAGACTCTTGAACAAACTGATTTCTCAATTGAACCGTCACTGATGCTACCTCCTTGATTCTCAATTTGTGAACTTGATGGTCTAGAATCAGAATAGGAATTTCCTAATAGAAATTCTTATTACCAATATCTTCAGTAGGTATAATAAGTGAAGGATCCCCTTTACACTTCTTTGACATGGAAATGTGAAATACCGGATGGACAACTGCTATTTCCTGTGGTAGCTCTAACTCATAAGCTACATTACCAATCTTTTTAGATATCCTGTAAGGACCAATATATCGGGAACTATGTTTCCCCTTCTTACCAAATCTCATGACACCCTTCATGGGTGAAACCTTCAAGTATACTCAATCATCTACTTCAAACTCCATGTCTTTTCTCCTAACATTTGTATAGGATTTCTGGCGAATCTGCGCTGTTTTCAACCTTTCTGGAATAACCTTTAATTTTTCCAACCATGTTTGGTCCAATCAACCAAGCTTCACCAACCTCAAACCATTCAATAGGAGATTTGCATCTTCTTCCATACATTGCCTCATATGGAGCCATTTGGATGCTAGAGTGGTAATGATTGTTGTAAGTAAATTTGATGAGAGGTACATGATTATCCAAATTACCCTTGAAATTGATCACACACTCCCTCAACATACTCCGAAGTCTAAATCGTACGCTCTGATTTCCCATCTGTCTTTGGATGAAAACTAGTACACAAGTTCACCTTCGAACCCAAACCTTTTTGGAAAGACTTCCAAAGTTATGCGGTGAATTGTGAACGCCTATCTGAAATAATAGATACCGAAACTCAATAAAGTCTAGCTTCCTCTTAAATATATAACTTAGAATAATCTTCTGATGAAAAAGTAGTCTTTACTGGTAAGAAATGGGATGATTTGGTTATTCGATCCACAACCACCTATTGATAATATCCACTTTAATTTTGAGAGTTCTATATTCTAAGCCATACCATCGGTTTCTGGTTTCCCATCTTGATTTGTTGCCTATTTGGGCACTTAGCAATGAACTATGCGATACCTTTCGTCATACTACTCCACCAATAGACTTCTCACAAGTCATGATACATCATTGTGGAACCAATATGGATAGAATATTTGGAGCTATGAGCTTCCTCCATGATCCTCTCTTGGAGTTCCTCCGTCCTGGGCACACAATATCTCTTGATACCTCAATATACTATCTCCCCCTTGTTCAAAAACATCACTTTTTTCTTATGAACATTTTCCTTTAATTAAAGGAAAATAGGATCTTGGTCTTATTTCGTATTCAGTTTGACATTAATGATAATTCATCCCCATTCATCACCACTACTCCTCCCGCATTGGAATCCATAAGTTGAACTCCTAATCGTGCAAGTCTATGCACATCTTTTGCTAATTCTTTCTTGTCTTCGTCAACATGGGAAATACTACCCATAGAAAACCTCTCAAGGCATCAACAACAACATTATCCTTACCTGGGAGATATAGAATGCTCATGTCATAATCCCTGAGTAACTCCAACCACCTCATCTTTTATGAGATTAAGTTCTTTCTGACTCAATACATACTAAAGACTCTTGTCATCGGTGGACACATCTACATGAACTCCATAATAGTGGCCCAGATCTTTGAAGTAAACACTAAAATAGCCCACTCTAGATCATGGGTTGGGTAATTCTTTTCGTGAACCTTAAGCTGTCTGGAGGCATAAGTTTTAACTTTGAAATTTTGCATCAATACATAACCCAGTTCAATTGTAGATGCATCACAATATATCACAAAACCGTGCGTACCCTCTGGTAAGATCAATAACGGACAATAGTCAACCGCTTTTTTAATTCAAAAAATCTTTTCTCACAAGCGCCAGACTATTTAAGATTAAGTGTTTTTGAGTCAACTTAGTCAAAGGATATGAAATATATGAGAACACCTCGACGAACCTTCTATAATATCCAGCCAACAACAAGAAAATCTTAATATCATTCAGAGATGTGTGTCTAGGACAATTCTTCACTGCTTCTATTTTCTGAGTATCAACTCTAATTTAATTACAAGAAACAGTGTGGCCGAGGAATGCCATATACTCAAGCAAAAACTCACACTTATAGAATTCAGCATACAGCTCTTCATCCTATAGCATTTAATGAACTAACCTCAGATGACTAGCATGATCTTTTTCACTCCTAGAATAGATTATAATGTCATCAATGAATACGATAATAAACATATCTAAATAAGGCTTGAATTCTCTATTCATAATGTCCATGAATGTTGCAGGAGCATTAATCAAACCAAACGACATGACCAGAAACTCATAGCGACAATAATCGTTCCTGAATGCTATCTTAGGGAAATCAATTTCTCTTAGTACCAACCGATGATAGCCTGATCTGAGGTCTATCTTAGAAAAAAAGTGACACCTTGAAATTGATCAAAAAGATCATCAATTCGTGGAAGAGAATACTTATCTTGATAGTAACCTTGTTCAACCAAAGGTTATCTATGTACATTCTAAGAGAACTATCATTTTTCCTCATAAATAAGACCGGAGCGCCCCAAAGTGAGACACTTGGTCAAATTAAACCTTTTAACTCTTTTAAATACTCTTTTAACATCTTTCAACTACTCTTTTAACTCATTAAACTTACTGGTGCCATTCTATATGACGGAAAAGAAATAGGATGAGTATCAAGAAGAATGTATATACTGAAGTCTATTTCTCTCACATGAGAGACTCCGAAAATATCATCTGGAAAGACTCTGGAAACTCATTTACTACTGGAACCAACTGAATAAAAGGTGTCTGAACACTAGAGTCAATATCTCAAACTAAATGATATACAAACCACTTGGAAACTAACTTTCTCTCCTTAAGGTACGAAATGAAATGACCCTTAAGTATTGCTAAACTACTTTTTCACTCTATCACTGACTCATTAGAAAACTGGAACTTAATTAACAACTCGAGTTCATAATCGACTCAGGAATAATAGGCATGAAGCCAGTCCACACCTATAATGACATTACAATATACCATATTTAACTCGACTAATTTAATAATGATGTTTTTGTGGTTGACGGAAATAGTACAATAACAATGTACTCTCTCAGCTATAATAGACTCACTAACAAGTGTAGAAACACTGAAGGGCTTAAGAAGTTTCACAGGAAGCACATTAAAATTCATAGAAACATAAGGAGTCACAAAAGATAGAATTGCTCCTGGATCTAGAAATTCATAAACATCAAAAATAAAAACTTTGATCATAACAGTGACAACATCTGGAGAATCCTCTTACTTTTGGAGACTAGTGCTAGCATACACACAGTTTGCTCCTCTTCCGGACCGTGAAGTAGCTCCTCTAGATATAGCTCTGTCTGGTGGGGCAACTGAAAATGATTGGGCTCTACTCCTTCCATTACCATATCCTTGTCTATTCTTAGGGCACTCTTTCATAAAGTGACCATTTTGACCACACTTGAAACAACCAGTGGAGCGATTACCTCCTTGTACCACACTACCTTGAGACTGTGCAGGTCTAGCTCTAAAATTTTGTGAATTCTGATTGTTGAAATCACCTCTATTCCTTAGTGCAGGTTCATTAGAAGATGACGGAGCAGGTCCCATTTGTTTATGTTGAAAATATAAACTGTTGGAATTACTCTTATACTGTGTGGAATCATTCTCTGTCTTAACTTTCTTGTTTTGAAATTCTCCCCATATGTTTCAACTTATCTTTCTCAATCTGTTGCACATGTATCATTAGCCTTGTTATGTCCGTATACCCTATTAGGCATATTCTCTTGCCTTTTTTACTTGACATATGAGACAACCCAACAACAAGAAGACTCATCCTACTCCTCATGTGAGCAACCATCTTTGGAGTATAATGGGAATGTTGACTGAACTTAAGGCTATACTCTTTCACACTTATAGATTCTTACTTAAGAGTAAGGAATTCATGTACCTTTGCCGCTCTTACCTCACTAGGAAAGAAATGACTCATGAATGAACTCTCAAACACAGCCCAACTCACTATTGGTGCACCCTAAACTCTCCTTTCTTCCATCAGTCAAGCCAGATTCTAACAACACTCTTCAATTGATATGAAGCTAGTTTCATTTGCTCAACATCAACATGCATAACCTCAAACACTTTCTGCAGTTCCTCTACGAAGTTTTTCTTATCCTTATTGACTCTTGAACCACTGAAGTTGGGAGGATTCATATAAAAAAACTCACAAATCCTAGAAGTATCAACCACTTCCTGTCGATTCTCTCTTTTTAGCCAAGCTTGGTTGGTCACAACTTGGCTCAACATCTGAATAGCTTCACAGAACTCAACATTAGTGACCTCTCCTTCGTGTTGCACTCCTAGTGCAATGGGCAGCCCTTGATCCTACGGTTCAACATTTCTCCTAAAAGGAAACTTCAAATAGCTCTTTGTGGAAGCATGATCTGAAAGTTACCCGCACGCAAGAATTAGAGAGAATTTATAGAGATGATATCTATTGTATGAAAAGAGTATGAAAAAAGTGAGGTAGTTCCTAAATGTTGCAGCCTTCTATAATAATTATATGATAATTATAGATGTGTTGCGCTTCACACTAATAACTAGGTCCCTACAGGTACAACTTCATAGACACCCTATGACTCTTCAACTCTATGTTGTGATACCAATTTTGCAACACCTAGATCTTACACCTTGAGAGAGATTAGCATTCAAGAACCGTTGTTGGACCTAAGTGAACCCTTCTCCTGACTTAACTCTTAACGGAAGACTAACTCATAATAAAATCACCTTAAAAGTTAATTGTACTCAATGATAAATTCGAATGTTTTATATATAAACATTCAACTAGTCAAAGTGGCAACTCAAGTCTTAAAATAACCAAATGGAAATGAAAAGACCAAAGAACTATAATTATCTATCTATGAAGCCTCTACTAACTGAGCTGACCATCGGGATTACACCCACGACATCCAGATAAAACTAGGATGAATAAAGTAAATAGAAGGGGATCCTCCAGAAGAAATGAAGCTCACCAACAACTCTAAAGCTAAACTAGATCAATGAAGCACTGGATATTATCCTAGTTACCTGTATCTGCATCATAAAAGATGCATGCCAAATGATGTCAGTACATGGAATGTACGAGCATATGAGTTGTATTCTAAACCAAGACATTAGCTTGAAATGGAACTAAAGGAACTTACCTCATCTCAACTCAACTCATTTCAATATAAGGCAGAAATAGAAATGAAATACAAATAAAAGCTTTAAAAAATGTAGATAACAACTCAGTGTATTGAAAACACAACCATAACTTAGTTCATATATGAAAATACAAGTAACTCTGTCGGAGATTCTCTAATCAACAACATCACAATGAGTTATATAATGATGCAACGTCTTGCCTCACGCTGACAGGGTCGTCCTATACTTTTCTAGGGTATAGAACTTACTACTAAGTGGATCTACTAGTCTATGATAAAAACATTACATAATATTCTAAAAGTATGACCTTCTTTTATCCACGTTGGCATTCTGAACTCATCCCCATATTGATGCTTAATAGTACTCCTAAAATGTAACTAGCTCATATGTTTAAGAACACAACTTTCTTTGGAGTTTGAGATTATTACTAAAAAAACCTCTCTTAAAAGAGATGGTACTCAGAACTGATCATGAAAACTCTTTTGGAAATTAGTTTTCCCTCTCACCATAAATGTGAAAACTTTTACTCTTTGGCAATACTTAGTTCCCATATATCATTTTTGAAGACATGAACTCGGTTCTACTCTTTCTCAAACTTAATGCTTAAGTCTTAAAACAATTGTGAAAGACTTTTGAAAAGACTCTAAGAACTTTCTAAACTTGACTCTTATCTATTCCTTGAATTTGAATTCTGGATGGATTATGATATTAATATTATGGATGATATAATATTTTTCGATATACCTTAGAGTGTTGAATTCAACTAGAAAACATAGGTACGATTCTAGGAAACAAAAATGGAAAGAAGTGGGAAAGGGTAGAAGACTTGGCGTCCTTGCCATACTGAGTGACAAAAGGTGCCAAACCCTGAATTCCAAAGTTTGGGTTGGGGCGCACTGAGTGGTACGATGTCCTAGATCCCAAACTACAGACACTAATGTGGGGCGCAGTTAGTGGCACAATGTCCCATCCCTTTTCCCATAAAGTTTGATGAATTTTCTTACTCATTTTTTGACCCTAATTCCCTTGAATTAAATGGTTTCTTCCCCAATCACTTATATTCAAATGCCTAGTAATAGTACACAAGAATATACTAAAAAACAACCTTCAAAGTCATAAAATATCCCAAGAACGCATCAAAACCTCAACAATCAAGATTAAAAAGGAACTTCTATGAAACTCATCAAGACCTTAAATCTATTACTTTCATGAACGAAATTACATAGAATAAATCATGATTGGTGTGTCGGCGAATAAACCCAACTCTATGTGAACTCACATACCTCTTATGGACCAACCCTTGGCGAAATCCGCAAAGAAAATCCTTAAGAACTTGACGAACATTTGACTTTTTCTTATATTCTCCTCTTCTTGATCTACTTTAAAAACCCTAGCATAAATTTGGATTTTTAAAACTGAACCAAATCATTTGTGATCCCTATATAATACCAAATTTTGTTTGAAGTTAATTGAGTAAGCAAAAGACAAAACTACCCCTCTTAAATTTGGGTAACTTTCCTAAATAAAGCAACCAGACTTCAACTGGACATATCTCCCCCATACAAGCTCAAAAATTAGAAAGCTCGGTGGATTCGGAATGAGAATGTAACATCTCGCAATCCAAAATAGCTAGGAAGAAGCTAAGAACTGGAAATAGTCATTTTTGGAAATAATTAAAATTTTGGAAAATTACATATGTTAGAAAAAGTAAGTTCTTGGTAAACTTCTAACGCCCATAACTTCTAACTCATTATTAGTTAGGAGAACTTTCAGTTATTGTTGGAAAGCTCTTGGAATGATCTTTTCAATGCCGCCCTGTTTGCGCGATTTTGAGTTCGTATGAGTAAGTTAATCCCTTTGGAAGTTCGGTTGTTGGTTTAAGGAAAGTCTAAATTCAGATTTTTGAAGGGTAATTTAGTCTTTTCCTTACTAATTATTATAATTCGTTTTAGGAGTTCAATTGGGTTAAATTCAAAATTTAGTCAGTTTTAAAAAAAGTGAATTTCATGTTAGGGCTTGGACAAAAGAGAAAAAAGGAGAAATGAGAGGAACGTTCAAGATTCGTTCAAATTAGCTTGTGGATTTCATCAGGGGTGATCCCTACAAGATATGTGAGATCACATAGCGTTGATTTAGTTCATCCACATGCCAATGATGATTCAGTTTCAGCGATGTTATTAGATTTGAACGTAAATCCTTGACTTTATGATAAATTTTGTTTGAATTCTTGTGGGTTGTGTTGATTGGAGTTTCTTGAGATTGCTTCACGTTTTAGTTGTGTTTTTAGTATATTCTGATGTAATTTGATTATATAATCGATTATAAGTGTTTGAGAAAGAACTCATGGAGTTTAGAGGATTTAGAGCTGAAAAACAAAGGAGAAATTTCGTCAGGCGAATCTGGGTAATGGTGGCGTGTCCATTCCCAATTTTGGGAAACATCATTTCACGTCGCGGAGCTATCACGGACCGTTATGCCTCAAAATTTATTTTTGAAACCAAAATTTAAATGTTTTTCCGCATCACAGACCCACCCTCATATTTTGGTTTTGATCATTTTCTCATGTTTAGCTATGTAAAATCATTTCTAAACATCATGAGATCATTCCTATCACAAATCACGATCCTTGAACCCATAGTTCAATTTAAGAAAATTTAAATGTCCATTCTCAAGAAGCGTAAAATGTTTTCACATTTAAATAAGAATGAAAAGTGAGATTTTCAAAGAGCTTTGAAGCTAGTTTTCAGAAAAGAGTATATGCTTTATAATAAAGCAAGAGGGGAAACTTTAATTTTCCAAGGTAGACTTTCAGCTATGTTTTTAGAACTAATCTCAAATAACTAAAGGAAGTATGTTTTTTTTTAAAACATAGGAGATAATGTGGGATTTTATAGTAGTATTGAGCACCTATATGGGGGAGAGTTCAGACAATTTACAACCATATAAATTATGTAGCCACCATGGGTAGAAAAGGGTCATACTTTTTAGATGATTACTTTAGTGATTTTTAGCATAGACTAGTGGATCCACTTAGCAGTTCAGGTTTTATACTCATGGCAAGGTGTAGGACGTCCCAGGCGGGGTGAGGCAAAGCAATGTATCATCAGTATAGCTCTTCAAAAATAGTTGTCAGATAGAGAAACTCCCACATAAATAATTGTATTCTTCTATACACAATTTATTTATTTTTTACATACATTTCAGAGTTATATTGTATCTTTACATACATATAGAGTTGACAACATGTTTTATATAGAGTTTCTTTATATTGCACTCATTTTAAAACTGCTTTATATGGAAAGAAGTTCACACATGTGTAGTTTAGTTGAGCTTGGTAAGTTCTTTAGATTCCTTTCAAGCCTATGTTGTGTTTAGCGTTCCAACTCACACACTCATACATTCAATGTACTGATGCGAGTTGGCCTACATCGTCTTATGATGTAGACATAGCTAACTAGGATCGACATCCAGCGCATCGTTGATCCAGTGAGTAGTTCAAAGTTTGTTGGTGAGCCTCTTTACATTTCGGAGAACCTTTTTTTTATTGATTTCAATTTTATTTCATTTCATTATGATATTGTGGTATTCGTCCCAACATCCATCTCAGTTGTTTTAGAGACTTCACAGATAGTCAAACAGTTAGTTATGAGTCTTTTAGCCTTGTATTTAAGATGTTTTGCTATTAGACTTGAGTAGCTATTTTGGCTAGTTTGAATGCTTTCATTACAAAAATTCTAAGATTTTTCATAAGTTCTTTATTTTAGATTATTTGCTTAAGTCTAAGTCTTGTGTTGAGTAAGTAAGTGAAGTCAAGGGTTTTCTTGGGGCCAACAATGGTTCTAGTGTCAATCCTACTATGGTGTAGTCTCGGGGCGTGATAAACGATTTCAATAACTTTTATTTCATACCTTATGGGCCACTTAACTCATCTTGTACTGAAAGTTATGGTTGTTTGAAAATTGACTCAAAACTCATACTTAGCATAACTTGCAAAGTTTTCCAAATTTAATCTTTCCAAAAATGGTTCTTTCAAATACCAGGTTGTTACAATGAGTTAACTTAAGCTGAGTATTTCTTCTAGCCTTGTCTGTTTAGTGAACTATTGCTTTTCAATTTTCCATTTACATACTCGTACATTCAAATACTGACGTCATTTGACCTGCACCTTTTAATGATACATATACATGTGTTTAGGGTTATCAACAAGAGCTCTGTCTATACCTTTTTCACAACTAGTAGTCTTGGTGAGCCTCATTTCTTTTTGGAAGTTTCTATATTTATTTTTAATATTTTATAAGATGTCGTGGTCCTGTCCTGACATCTATCATAGTATATCGAGACTTCGTAGTTAGTAATAGTTGAGGAGTCTTTCACCATTTCCTTTGTATTGTGTTGACACTTTGAGTTGATCACTTGTGTTTAATTAAGTATTTCTAGATATTCAATGCGTTATGTTTTCTTCTGAGACACTTTGAGTGTAATTATTCAATAGAAGTTCCTAGTTGTTTGAGTGAGTCTTATACTGAGTAGTGAGCTAGTCCAAGGGTTTGCTGGGGGACCAACAATGGTTTTTGTGTGTTTTCCATGTCTAGGGCGTAGGATCGGGACATGACATACTGCTTGCTCTTAATATTTAGTGACATTATCTGCATGGGTTTAACTGTGTGGCATTCACAAATCATCAAAATCTTCAGCATGTGAGCTGGAAGACAGTTAGAATAGGCGATTTGTCTTGCTTGGGATTGTCTAAGAGACCCTTGGAGAGAGAGATTTAGAATTTGAATTATATGTTCATTCGGTTGGGTATTTGTGAGAAGGGTGGGGTGTTAGCTATTATTTAGATTAAACCCACTTTTGTAGTGGAAATAAAGGTTAAGCAATTTGAGGATAAGGGATTGGTTAAGCATATAGGTAAGGTACCCAATATTAACTCACTATATATATGTTGTGCTAAGTTTTAGAGGAAGGATTTGTGTTCCTCGAATTTGTGATTTTATCTATATGGTGTTCGCCATTATTTCATCATTTGCGATATTCCTTTCATTTATGTGTGACCATGATGTATAGGGATTTGAGGCTACGTTATTGATGGTCTGTGATAAAAAAAGACATTGTTGAGCATGTTTTTAAATGTCAGAAATGTCAATAGGTAAATTATAAATACAAAAGGCTTTCATGTTTACTTCATAAGATGACTATTCTTGGAAAAGGGAAATGATAGGCATGGACTTCGTAATACAAATACCTAAGACCTTATGGAAGTATGATTCAATTTGGGTGATTTTTCATACGTGACTAAATCAGTCCACTTTATTCCAGTGAGAGTATGTTATAACTCTCAACAATTGTCTAGATTTATGCCAAGATATAGTAAGGTTGACCGGGATGCCCCTTTTTATCATTTCAGACTGTAACACTCAGTTTACTTCAAAGTTTTGGGTAAGTTATATGAGCCATTGGGCACTCAACTAACGTTCAATACAACTTTCCATGCACAAACTGACAGTCAATCAGAATTGACTACTCATATATTGGAAGATATGTTGATAGCTTGTGATTGATTTTAGGAGAAATTGGGATCAATTCTTACTCTAATGTGAGATCTCCTACAGTAATAATTATCACTTTCACATTTATATGACACCAGTTCAGGAACTCTATAGAAGGGGATGTAGATTGCCCATAGGGTTATTTGAGGTTGGTGATGTGAAACCTTTGGGTTTTGATTTGCTTAGGGAAACATGTGAAAGGGTGAGAGGAATCCTAGCTAAGTTGTTAGCAACCCAGAGATAAGGAGTATGCAGATCGCAAAGTAAGGAAAATGAAATTTCATTATGGTGATCAAGTTCTATTAAAGATGTTAGTATTAATGAGGTTTAGAGAGAAGGATAAGCTTAGTCCTCGCTGCATTGGTCTATTTGAGATTCATGATGGTGTGGGGCTAGTGGTTTATAGGTTAGTACTTCCACCAAACTTGTATATAGTTCATCAAGTATTTTCACCTGTCTATGCTAAAATGTACCATGGGGATTGAGATTGTAATCAATCGAGACTCAATAGTGTTGGATAAGGACTTGAAATATGAAGAGGAAACGATTACGATTCTTGAGCGAGATGTTTGAAAGTTGAGGGAAAAAGATATCAAATATGTAAAGGTTAGTGGAAACATAATCTGATTGAGGAAACTACTTGGGAGAAAAAAAAGGACATGTGAGACAAGTATCCTGACTTGTTCGAAGATTCATGTACTTTTCTCTTTTCTATTTTAGCCCAATTTTCTTGTGTGATCACTTAGGGATGATCAATGGGTAATTTGGTATGAATTTTAATAACTTGTCCCATTCATTATGATTGGATTCATAGTGAAAGAATTTAAGCCAGAAAACTTTTACGATAACAATGTAAATTTTTAGGCTAGGACATCATCGATTAGAATCTTAGCTAGAGGTCTAAGGCCATTTGGAAATAAGTGGGATGTAATGTCTAGGCTTGATTACTATTTATTGTAATTAAATAATTATGGAATCCATATGTCTTCACGAGATACATTCGGGTGATGACAATTCTTGGAATCAAATTCAGTGCGAAAAGGATAGCTTAGGACGTTAAGGGGAAGAGGTATGTTATAGAAAATGTGACTTTGAGGGATTTCGAGCTTGTGAAGTCTGCATAGTACACTATAGCGAAACATCCCCTATAACATGCATAATCTTTTAATTAGACCGCTATAGTGGGGTAAAGTCTGCTATAGCAGCGAAAATGAAATTTTATGTGGAGAAACCACAAAACCTCTTAATTTATGCACTTTGTTTTAAGGAGTTTAGAGGAGCGATTTAGGGAAGATTCTACCAATTCTTCCACTGAATTTATTAATTAAGTTAAGTTTGCTACTCCCCAATGTTGTAAATTTTTTCTTAAGCCTTAAAATCTAAGATATTACTCTTGGAGATAGTTTTGACATGATTTTATGATGGAAAAAGCCCTAAGTTGGGGAGTATGATCATGAATTTGTCCAGGAGTTAAAAATTGGTTATAATCTAGGGGTTAAGAGGCCATTGTTGATTTTATTTGTTGTTTTAGATTATGAAAAGGCTGAGGCACTTCAAAAGGGTAAAGATCGACTTCTTTAGAGTTTTCAAGAGACGTGATTTTGGGTAGGTGATTGTTTTATGTTTTCTGTTTGTGCATGTATGCATGTCTACTCTTTGTAGTTTCATTTGAGCAATTAATGTTAGGGAATACATATAGAGACATATGGAGGGACATCAAAATATTAAATTGATGCAATGGACCTTTTATTGTAACTTGTGGATTTTGAGTGTTATTGTTCATAATGTTTGTGATTATTCATGATTGTTGGTAGGCTTGGATACTACATCTCGTATGGTTACTAACGATTAGCTGAAATACCTCAGATGGTAAGGTACTAATTTTGGTTGGCTCGGGTACCATGCTGATACACTAACCATGGATAGTTTTTGTTTCATGCCGGTACACTAAGAAATGAGTTTGAAAATCATGACAGAACAGAGTATGTGTTTAAGATCCACAAGAGGAACACTCATTTGCATTTGTGATCACGTGGGACATGCATGCAATTGTTTGTTGTTTCATGGTACAAGACTAGGAGTCTATTTGAATTGATAATTATTGTTATATGGAATGTTATTTTTATTTAAGTATGATAAATTGCTTACATTCATGTGTTATACTGGCCATGTAATCCTTCATTAGAGCGTTATTTGTCTACTGGTGTTGCACATATTCTTTTTTGTTGAGTATAAGGCATTTTCCGGCGGCTGAGTTGAGACTTTAATTAAGGAACACTTGAATATGAATCCAAGGTTGAGCTACTCTTTCAAGCTACCGTGGGTTCTTCTATCATCTTTTGTCAATATTTTAGACATAAACACTTTATAATATTAGAATTATGTTTTAGTTACGGGTTTGCATCCTCTTTATTGATTATTTAAAGTTTTGCTACTATAACTTTTAGTTCATAGAGTTGGTTATCTGCAATTGTATTAACATATGAGGTGAGTTTATGAGAACTCAATTCATTAGTTGTTTCTAAATTGTTTTCTTAAATTCTATGCGATAAACTATTTTAAAAATGGTGTGTTGGGTTTAGTTTGGATTAGTTATTAGTTCTCCTATCAGGCGGTTTTGTTTGGGTTCCACTCATGACGATCTAATCGTAACAAAGTCCAAAGAGAAACATTAGGAAACACTTAAGTGTATCTTGTGATATCTAAAATCCATTTCTTCTCTTACTATTTTCCGTCCAAATTGGAACTCTAACAAATTACAAGAATATTATGATGCGCACTTGTGGGGGAGTATAGATGATCAAAATTTTACTAGTGATATTACAATTTATTTAATTAGGTTTGATATTTGTTTGTTGGTGTTTTCACAAATAATGATGTCTCTCCACTATGAGGTCAAATATCGCTCTGCTAGTGGAACCATCGGTGAACTTTTATGAATTTGTCTATGGTCCATGTCTTTTTTGTTATGTGATGAGTAAAGTGTTATTTGCCTCAGCACTTAACTTGGTAATTCACTATGGTACCAAACATATATAGTTTGGATTAGTTGTTCGTTCTCCTATCATGCGGTTTACTGTGGGTTTCACTCACTACGATCTGATCATGACAAGTAAAAAAGAGATACATTGGGAAACACTTAAGCGTATCTTATGATATCTAAAATCCACTTCTTCTCTTAGTATTTTCTTTAAAAATTAGACTTTGACAAAATTACAAGGATTGTGATGCCGACTTGAGGGAAGTATAGATGACAAAAGTACACAACTGATAAGTGCCGACAAAATGAGTCCATATTTTTGTGACCTGTCCAACCTAGCCATATTCAATGGGTTGGGTGAGTTACTTTTACATGGGTAAAATGTGGGATGAGACTCATATTCAAACAATAAAAATATTGATAAATATAGGTAAAATATGGATTAGCTAAATGAGTTAAGCTTCTAACTTTTCTTCGCTCAAAATTAATGATATTACCAAATATATTGTAATTTCTCTTCTTTTTTTTATGTTCTTCTATAAGACTAATTATTTTTCACTATAATTGAAAATGTGAAGTCTTTGGCCCTCCAACAATATCTATTTTAAATATACATTTTTTTGGTTAATTATAATTATATTTTTTATTTATTTTAATTTTATATTGGATAATAAATAATAGCGTATATAAGCAAATCATGTACTGTATTGACATTGCTTAAAGTGCATTAAGCATGTTTTAGGGTGTGTTTGATATGAAGGAAAACATTTTCACCCCTACCCTCGGCACCCCCACCCCAAAAAAAAAAAGTTTATTTTTAAAAATATTTTGAACTTCAAAATTTCTTTTTTCACCCCTAACCTCGAC
>NC_028645.1:17020072-17035471 GCF_001406875.1 Solanum pennellii | reverse complement strand
CCAGGCCCCCCCGCCCTGTAAAATTTTCAGTTTGTTTTGGCTTTATTTAGTAATAAACAACTCTCTCTAAATAATTTGTAAGCTAATTTATTTCAATAAATTTACTAGTACAACTATAAATCATAAAATCAAGAAAATAAACAAAATAACTAAAATAATTTGAGGGATATTTTGTCTTTAGATAGATTTATCTCATGGTATTGTATCCTATGTATTACTAATACCTCCAAATGGAAGGTACTAGTAATACATTCTATAATACCATGTAGGAGGTATAACTAATTCATGTATTAGTTATACATAGACCCAAATTCCTTCTTAACATAGTACTAAATAATATCTTGTCTAATACATGGATTATTTTTTCTAATGCGACCTACCAAACGACCCCTAAATTATCTATTTTTATAAATATTATTCCCTTTTTCCCAGTTTATGTCATATAATTGACTCGACATGATTTTTTATTTTTTTTAAAAAAAACTTTCAAACTTATGGTTTAAAATAAGTCATAGATGTTTTTGTGATTATAAGTCATTTCTTTAAACGTGAAAATTGCCTTTAAAAGTATGATTAATAAGAAAAAATGATTCATGTAAATTGAGACATTGAGTATTACCTAGTTCGCACAATACGTTGTAGTCTTTTAATTAGTTTCTTATTAGTATTAGCCGTTTATTTTCCATGTTACCTTTTCAACAGTATTTTATGTTAAAAATGTCCAACCATGGATCTCTTTAGTCTTTACTCGTACAAAAAAGAGGTGGAATTTTTAAACAACTCAACTAGAGTTGTATATAGAATGCCATCATGTTATGTGGAGGCATATTCCTATAGGGCAAAAGATATTGCCAAAAAAAAGGGACTTTGTTTATGTTATCTTGATTTTGTTAAGGTTTCTTTTTCTTTAATACTCTGTTAATTTTAACTCAACTTTTTAAATTTAAATGACCCAAAGAATCAAAAAAGCTTTTAGTTATAAAGTCAACTATAGTGCCCCAAATTTGTGGGTCTCATATGATCCTTAGATACTTTTATAGCCTTATACAGTCTGTCACTAAACAAGCAAAAAATATCATTAATTAGTTCCATAACCAAGTACGCGTACAAGTCATAACCCATAACCAAAGTCCACGCACTTTATAGAAAATGGGTACTGCTAGCTGCTCGTCACCAAAGGTTATTTTCATAAAAAATTCTTCATAATGTGTATATATATGTTCTTAAAAATGTGCTTTGTACATGTATCTAATGCTAATTTTAATAATAATGTTTTAAAATAATACAAACATTTTAACAATATTGTGATGAAAGTCATACGAGAATTTATAAATGCGAATTGATGAAATGATTTGCTATAATTTGTTCATCAACTTTTTCTTGCAGTGATACCTCAAATTTGGTTAAACTTCGAACTTATTCAACTGTTGCAAATCAGACTTGAGATTTTGTAAGAAGATAAAAAGTAGAAAATTTTAAAAATGAGACGATACCAATATGTGTTAATAGTTCCTTATTAAAAAAGTCATAGTACACCACATTAAAAAATCACCACCATTTGATAAAGTCACAAAATAATTTTACACGTTCATGTTTTTAAGGTAATGGATTTTGGTTCTTATTTTTCGACGTTGTTTACTTGTAACTATGTATAGCTTGAGATAATATATGATCACGGATAAATTCCATAATTTCTTATGAATTACAAAAGCCTAACACCATGACTACCACATTTTTCCAAATAGTTTAGAACTATAATATAGTTAATTAATCTCCATACCAATATGGTCTATATAGTAATATTTATCATAAAAAAAGAAAAAATGTCTGAAATATATCTGAATTTTGATTGAAATTGTTGTAACAATATCAAACTTTAAAAATGACCTTTTACCCATCTGCACTGTTTAATAGTGTATTTTAAATGTGTATGTGTTCACATGGACATCATAAATGTTGCATTATTAATAATAATAATATGTTCATGTGGACACATATATATCTTTAAAATACACTATCAAATAGTATAAAAGATAAAAGATCATCCATAAAATTTGATATAGTAACCATAATTTCGATCAAAATGGAAGGATTTTTCAAATCCTTTTGTAAAAAAATGAGATAAGATTGTTTTATGAGATATTTATTCCCTTTTGACTAGAGTTGGAGAACAATACTAAAATAAGAAACACCTTTTACAGAAATAGCAAAGCACATAAGTGCTATCAACCACTGACAACTTTATTGAAGCTAAAGAAAAGCTAAAGTAATAAGCAAATATAAATTTCCTAATCCAAGCTTTATAGACATTGGAAGATAGCCAGTTTGGTTGGTCCCCACTATGAAAAGGATGTTATTAGTAGATTAATTTAATTGATCAAACTAAAAATAAAATTTACTAAATGATAAGTAATAATTAAGAAGCAGTTGGTGAACACTTAAGAGTCTTGTTAGTAGTATAATTATTATTATAACTTGTTAGAATTGTCTACGTTAAGGATACTTGCGGCATGATGATTGCCAGTAGTGGGGTAAGGTAGACAACAAACGCATTACTAAGCATTCACTTTCAAAAAGTAATTAATTACTCCTCAATTTCAATTTGATTGTTATATTTTAATTTTTATATAAATTAAAGAAAGACTTTAAAATTTATAGTCTTAAATTTAAGAAATGTCAAGTATAACAATATGTCATTGAATGTTATGGTATATATTAAATATGTATCATTTGAAAAATTAAAATTTAAAAGTTTGTAAAAAAAAAAAAAGGACACATTCTTTTTTGAATATGATTTAAAAAGAAGAATAAACAAATTGAAAGGGAGAGACGAGGGAGTAATTACTAAGAATCTCTTTGGACAGTACCTGCGATAAATTTAGAAAAAAATATCTAATTAGATAAATATTCTTATCATATTTACTAATTTTCTCTGTAGTTTAATTAATTGCATATTGTGTCACTAATTAATAATTCATAGTAGTTTTGAAGTCAGATTTACATAAATATATGTTATTTACTATCATATACACTAAAATATGGAGAGAGGCGAACCCAATTCCTAGATACATGCGAATCACACTAAATTCATGTATCTAATGTACCAAATAAAGGGAAAGAGGTGAGCGAGACAGGAGTGACGCAGTCAAAATACATAGATACATGTGAATTACACTAAATTATATATCTTGAATATAAAATATAAGAGAAAGGAGCGCGAGATAGGAATATGGCTAGTGAGAGAGTTTCATACATACAAATCCACTTTAAATACAATATATCTGGAATAAATTACCTTTAATTTTGATTCGTGTATTTATTATATGTGTATCTTGACACGCTAAATAGATTTATTTATGTCCAAAATCTGATAATATTCGTCATATGACAAAGTAGTGTGAGTTTAAATAATTAACTCGTAAACTAGTGAGATTTAGGTAAATTACCTTTTTTTTTAAACACAAAGATTCCTTAAAACTCAAAGAAGATCCGAGTTACTTTTAGGGGTCACAGAGAAGTTGATTAGAGTTATGCATATATTAGGAATATGAGAATTGGATATAAGGAAATTTATGTATTGTTTTATGAAAGTATTAGTTATATAAAGTTTAGTTATATATTCATGTGTCACTTGTTTCATTTTCTATCTTATATGCAATATGATATGTTGATTGTCTTATGATTTATCCAGGTATTAGTTATGTGAATCTGTAAACATAAAACAATATATCATATTAATTTTATATATGCATAACTTATCTTATAACCGATTATCAATACAGTCAATACTTATGCATAATTTAGTTAATACATGAATTGACTTTTTAAAAATAGTTTATAAGCTAAATAGAGTTAAAAAATGGTTAAAAATACTTTTGTCTTTGTCAAATACTTTTAAAAAATTTAAAATCTGAAAAAGAAAAAACTAAATAAAATACATCAACCAAAACACCTTCTTAATAATGTATAACTCACCTCTAAATTAGCTACCAAATCATCGCTTTTTTTGAAACTAAAACTCAGTAATTTGTTGGTTATAATATTCTTTTTCTTTTGAATTAATAACTTTATCAAGATCTCATCATGTCTTCAAGGAAAATACATATTAAATAAATCACTTTAGACCAGAAAGAGAATGAAAGTGGTGTGTCAGAAAGAGTTTGAGCTTCTTTGAGTGTACTTCTTTATTAATTAATAGTTAATGATCTGAGAATCATTCGTATTAAAAAAAAAATTATATACACACTGACATAACTATTTTCTTTTTTAATAAAACAAGTGTAAACAAATTTATTATAACATGTTACTTCCCATTTAATCTATGTTACCAATCAATACAACTCCATCCGTGTCATATTAATTATCTACATTATAAAAAATTAAGATACAATTAATTAAAGTTTTCCTATTTTACCTTTAAAATGAATTCAGGGTAAAGCTCATCCATTGTTAGTCATTTCATGTACAATACCAGGATAAGGCACATAAATAAAGTATAATTAAAAGAGTTAGAAAGCTAAATAAGTAAGAATAACCTTCTTATTTACAAATTTGAAGGAGCATCTTAAAGGAAATTGAAATAGACAAGTAATATGAAATAGAGAAAATATTATGTTACTAGAATTAATCAACTAAGTGACTATATGTAAGAATTATTTTTTGTAATTATCAATTAACTATACGTATATTTTTCTCTTGCCATTGCATATATTGAAATGACACTATTAAAAATGTTAACTACATTATGAAGCCATTCGATGAGTTACAGAGGCAATAGTTTTGCCCATAAAAAGGGATGTTATATTAGCACTAATATTTGTTGTTAAGGTCCCCCCAAACGGTGAATTGAGGAATGTTATATGTACGATTTTTACTTTCATGCATGTGAAGAAACTCTAATTGGTCTACAACGGCATCTTTGCACCTTCCAACATGCATGCCTAACTCACATATAATAAATGTGATTTTACAAGTAATTATTATGATGTGCTGAAGTCATATGATGATTTTGCTAATCTAAACTTCATTCATGTACTAATTATGTTTTTTCTTTTTAAGTGAACAAGCACTTAGTTGATACCCACGTCCTTTAGAGAAGTCAAACAGGCACTTTCAATAATTAATTTGAATTGTCATGCTTCGAGTCTGCACCCTAAACGTGGCTAGTACTCGAAACCATTGCTAGCATGAGCGAATCCTTGACATATTATTACTTCATCCATTTAAAAAAGAAAAACTTACTTTGACTTGACATTGAGTTTAAGAAAGTAAAAAAGACTTTTGAATCTCATGGTCTTAAAATAAGGTTATTGTAATGTATAAAATTTTCTTTAATCTTGTGACCTTAATTATGTCACGTGAAAACGTGAAATTAAAATATTACAAAAAAAAAGAAAGAGTTCATTTTTTTAAAACTTACTACAAAGGAGAAAATTCATTTTTTTAAAAAATGGACTGAATATATTGTAAGACTGAATATTGACTGGTGCAAAAGTTTTAAAGATATAAGCATGAAATACATTAATTTAGAAAACAAACTCAATAAGTTTATACATAAAAGTCCGAAATCTGTATATTATGCATGTGCTTGTAAAACAACCAAAATTGTAAAATCATGCATGGAGTTAAAAAAAAAAAAAAAACCACCCATATTAATAATAGTTCCAAAAATAAAAAAATCAGTACTAAAGTTTCAAAAATTTGCTTTAGTTCATGTTTTTGTAACACCTCGAAATTTATAAAGTTGAAGAGCACATGTAGGTGCAAAAACTCTAGGAAATTTTAAGTCTTTGAAATTTGACGTACAAGTGAACATGACAAGGGGTAGGATGTTTGACGATTCATTGATTGATCCATAGGGTTGATCTAGAGACATTGATTGACAGCTCAGTCTACAAAAAGTGTTTCATAGGTCGTAGTTGGTTCTATTGGTCGTAGAGTGGTCTCCTAGGACTGATCTTGACTTCATGAAATTTGCACATGAATTTGAGTTCTACAGAAGGGATCTACAGATTGTAGGCTGAATAATGGATCATAGAAGTTGTTTCGTCGGAATTGAATGAATTTTGAGTTTTGAAGTTAGTTCTACAGGTTACAAGCACGGGCATTTGTTAAGGGTGTCGGGTTCTTTTTCTATGCATGCATTTATTACTTATTGTAACACCTCAAAAATTTAAAAGTTAAAGATCCAAACTATTCTTCATTTACATGTAAGGTCTATCAGGTGACTCTTAAATTGACCATATTTCTAAAGGTAAATTATTAAGTGTGCGAATAATTGTTTATATCAATTAAGGTCACTAGAAACTTCTAACACAAAGTTGAGTTGAAAGTTTTCTTACTGATTAGATGTAAGAGTCTCTTTTGGTTAACTTCAAACGACTATATCTCTTAGAATATTAAGTGATACATGTCCCATAACCTATCAAAATAAAGATAGTTTAATTTTCTTTCCAACATCACCAATTTCACAACAATTTGAGTTTCGAGTAAAATATTATGACCATTTCAGTCATCTGCTACATTCTAGTGATGAATTAGCCGATAAGAAATCAATAAAAAGGGTCCTTTTTGTCTTTTTACCTAAAAAAATCCTAAACAAATTTCTTGACTAATTAAAGGCAAAAAAACAATCAAATTTCATCCCTTAATCCTTCATTCTCTTCTCTCTCAAACCCTAAGACAACACCCTAATGAAAAATCAAAACAGAAGACTTCAATTCAAGATTCTTTTAATTTTTTTTCAAGATTCTTATTCAACGTAAGTCCTCGAAGAATTTCATTCTTTCCAACTCAATTTTATTCATACAATTATGAATCACTAATATGAATCCTAATTCTTGGCCTTAGAGTTTCAAAAAAACTAATTCAAGAAATCTAACAAAGGTTTTCTTGATTTTTCTTCTCAAGCTAGGGTTTCAAGGCTTCTAATCAAGTTCTTCTTCAAGATTCTTGAAGAACCTTGTTCTTCCATGTATGTAAGGCTATCACAATGTTGAACTAGTTTATCCTCACGCCCTACATCTACGTTCTAATAAGTAAAGGTAATGTAGAAGTCATCCCTTTTTTAACGATTCTTGAGATGAGTTGCTTTTTAGTTCTTGAGTTTCGAATCGTTTTTGAAATTATATTCCAAATCTATTGAATTGCTATATGTTATGGATTCAGATTATTGAGTTGATTCGTTCATGTCTATATTTTAGAATGAACCCTACTGTGAGTTATAATTTTTGAGAATCTTTTAAAGTAAACATTCTTGTCTTAAACTATTTTTCTAAGAAAGAAAAGATGAGTTTTGAGAAAGAGTTTTAAAACATGATTAGTATAACGAGTATAACACCGCAAAACTTATCTAAGCTTGCAAAATAAAAATGTGACGAATCACAGAGGGGTCCACGGCGACACGTCACCCTTAAACATGGTTCACATCCATCCAAAAGTTGTGGACCACGGATCTCTCCACGGGTCGTGGGTTACCACACTAGATGTAGGATGGCCCATGGAAAGTAGACAAAGCCACCACGGCTCAAGTGGTGGACCACGACTACACTTGACGGTCCGTGGTCCTATTGACGAACCGTCCAGTGTACCTGACCTAGTAGCCCCAGCTCTAAGTGAAAAATCACGTTGGCCTTACGAACAATGGTCCTTCACACGGTTCATGGAGTGGAACGTGGATGGGAGTACCAAAAAGCAGACACATTGGCCAAAAATCACAATCCACTTGACGGGCCATGGTCACTTTGATGGTCGGTCAATGCCCCTCGTGAGTGACCCTTGCCAGCTTTAAGTCAGGGTGGTTTTGGTGTTTTCCTATACGCATTGGGCATTTCAACTACGTCATTTAATACTCGAATTACATTGTTTTACTTATTCTAAGCCTAATATTCTAGTAAGACATTACCCAGAACCCTCATTCACCAAAACATAGAGCAAAATGAGAAGAAAGAGGCGTTAATATCTCGAGAACAAGCCGAGGCCTTCTTCAAGTTTCAGCCCCAAAATCAAAAGGATTTCTCCGTAGATTTCGTCACCAAGTTAATGAGATTTCACTAGTGGCTTCCTTTCATCCTCCAGGTGCCTAGAATGCAGTCAGTTCCTTGATTCTCCATAACTTTTTTAGATCTAGGATCTTTAAAACCTTGGGAATTTGTTGTGGTTTTAGTTTCTATAGAATCCATAGTCTAAATATCATGTTTTCTTGAAAATGTTGCATAGTTTCTTGTATAAAATTCATAACCCCACTGTGTGTAAATTTTCTTAGTTAATAAATTATACTTTCTAGGTTAGTTAAACAAAAAAATCATGCTCCACATTTTGAATTTCACATTCTCATTATATAAATGTTGCATTCTCAGTTAGCATGTTTGTAGTTTGAGCTATTCATTATTCAGTGCATTTCAAAGTCATATGTATTTAGTTGGGAGTATACATAACACCGAGTTAAAGTAGGGTTTAACGTACCCTCATAGTCCTAGAACTACATGACCCTGTAGGTTTATAAGTCCCCTCTATTCGACATCAATATTAGTGATCACGCTAGTCATGCGTTTATACCCCTAGTAAGGTATAATGGGTCCTCTCAATGGGTATACATCAGACTCCACGTTTAGCTCACGTGGTTTATGTCAGTCAATAGTAACTCCCAAAGTTAGAATCTTAGTGCATATGACAATGTTTTCAAATGTTATATCAGTATATAGCTCAGCATGTCATCTTCATGATTAATACTTGGACTTTTCCTTCACCTTAACTTTTCATATACGTTTCAGTATTTATATTCTTGTTCAGATTATGTCATTGCTCATTTATACTTTTTTCAGCTCATACATATTTGTTCAACGTAATATCTATATCCTGCATGCTCAGTATATTCCAAGTACTACTCTTCACTACATACTTTTATAATGTTAATTCAGGTACTCATCATCCAGATCACACTTAGATAAATTATTGATCAGCATTCAGCAACTTCAGTGGTTAGTCCTCATATTTTAAGGACAATAGACATGCTTTCATTATTTTCTTTTCAGTTCAATGTTCAATTTTGTTAGACTTAGCTGGGGCATGTCCCAGCAACTTAACTAAGTTAAAGGCTTTTCAGACATAGTAATAGATTCAACTTGAGTTATTAAGTGATTTTCTTAGTTATCACTAAACTCTTATTATGTTTTATACATTCATACTAGTTGGGTTTTCCCCATTTATAGATGTCCACTGTTTTAGGTTCCTTATAGTTTCATGTTTACTTAGTTATTTTTAATATGCTTATGAAATGCCAACACACGGTTAGCTCGGAGTCACTCATGATTCTAGGTCCCGTGTTACATCAAAAGTGTCGCCTCGGGGCGTAATAAACTTGCTATCAGAGCATTAGGTTTAAGATTTATATGATGCTTGAAAACTGCACTAAGTAGACTTCCTTTCATGAATGTGAAGCGTGCCACACCTAAGAGGGGGAGGCTACGAAGTGTTTTAAAAAAATCACTTTCTTTGTTATTCTTATGATGTGTGAGGTATGATCAAACTTCTCCCTTCTTATCTGTCGTTATGCATTTCAAATCATGCCACCTCATAGAGCTAGCACCCAAAATGCTAATGCACGCAATTAAAACATTGTTGCTCCGGTCTCGAACCATGAGGTTACAAATGCAAAATTTTCGGAGTGCAATCCAACTATTGGCTCAGACTGTAGCCAATAAAAAAAAATCGCGAGGCCCTAACTAATGAAAACATTAATGGTGGATCAGCTACAACTCGGGTTCAGTACTTTGTTCGAATGAATCCACGTGAGTATTTACGATCGAAGATTGGTGAAGACCCACAAAACTTCATCGATGAGATTAAAGAAGATTATTAGTAATAGTGAGAGTGCTTAGTTATCATACTATCAACTCAAGGATGTATCTCATATTTGGTTCACGCAGTGGAAAGAAAATACGGGTGAGAGTGAACCTCCTATGACTTGGGATTATTTTACTTGAGATTTTCAGGATATGTTCTTCCCAAGATAATTGAGGGAGGATAAGCCTAGGAGTTGATGAACTTAAAATAGGATTCAATGTCAGCCTAGGAGTTGATGAACTTAAAATAGGATTCAATGTCAGCCCAAGAGTACGGGCTGAAGTTCACCAAACTCTCCAGGTACGCTCCACACATGGTTGTTGATCTAAGGTCACAAATAAGTAAGTTCTTATTTTGGGTGTTTGATTTGGTGAAGACTGAGTGCATGAATGCTATTATGCTGAGGGATACAAATATATATAGACTGATGAGTCATGCTCAGCATGTTAAGGAAGATATGCTTACGGAAATGTCTAAGGATAACAAAAAGGCCAGAACATGAAATTATGAATAGTCTTAGCAAAAGTCTCGCAGTAGAAATTGCTCATAGTTTCAACAAAAGTCTACAAGCCCAACACCTTTATCATCTAGTACTCTATCCCCAGATTTTACAGGATTAGAAAGGTAGGGCATCAACTATAAGTCACAGGGGAGTGCTTCAGGTTATCAGATTTTTCCAATTTGCACAAAGTGTGGTAAGAACCATCCGGATGAGTGTGCAGCTGGAAGAAAAGGGTGCTTTGGGTGTGGTTAGTCTGACCATAGATATTTTCTAGGAAAGGTTAATGCGGTAACACAAATAGCGCTCAGTGTACAACTCCAGCACACCAACATGTTGCCTAAATTAACAGGGAGTTACGTCTGGTACATGTGGTGGTTAGGCAAAAATAATTGTATGCTCTTTAATCTCACCATGACCAAGAAGATTTTTCCAATGTGGTCACTGGTTCATTGAGAGTTTTTAATTTAGATGTTTATGCATTGTTATATCTAAGGGCTACACTGTCTCTTGTAACTTCATATATAACAGTAAATGTTAGTGTCGGTCCAAAAACTCTCTTAGAACCCTTCTCAATGACTACTCCAGTTGGTGACCTAGTTATAGCTAATAGAGCATACATAAATTGCTCTATCAGAGTTTGTTAGAAAGTCATCTTATAGACCTTGTAGAGTTAGAAATGGTAGATTTTGATATCATTCTAGGCATGGATTGCTTACATTCTAATTATGCCTCAATGGATATATAGAACTAGGATCATTCAGTTTTAGTTTCCAAATGAGCTAGTCTTAAAATGGAAGTGTAGAAACTTAATGCATATAGGTAGATTTTTATCTTACCTTCAGGCCATAAGATTATCTCCAAAGGGAATATCTATTATCTCTTTTGAGTTAAGGATTCAAACTCCAAAACCTCAACTCTTGAGTTAATCCCAGTAGTAAAGGAGTTTCTAGAAGTGTTCCCTGAAGATCATCCTGGAGTTCCTCCTAAAAGGGAAGTCGACTTCGGAATAGATCTCCTTCCACATACCTAGACTATTTTGTTTCCTTCTTATAGAATGGATCTAGTCGAGCTTAAGAAATTTAAAAAGCAGTCAAATGACCTTCTAGATAAGGGCTTCATCAGGCCCAATATCTCTCTATGAAGTCATCCAATGTTATTTGTGAAAAACAGAGAGCATTCTCTCAAAATGTGCATTGACTATCATTAGTTGAACAAAGTTACAATAAAGATTAAGTATCCCATGCCTATGAGTGATGACTTGTTTGACCAACTTCAGGGTGATAGCTGCTTTTTTAAAATATACCTCATATTTGACTATCATTAGCTCAAAGTCAAAGATAGTGACATTTTGAAGACATCCTTCAAAACTCAGTATGATCACTATGAATTCTTAGTTATGTATTTTCGACTAACAAATTCTCCTTCGGCTTCATGGACTTGATGAATGTTCAAACAATATTTGGACTTGTTCGTTATTATCTTTATTAATGATATCCTTATTTATTCTCGGAATGTGGAGGAGCATGCAACTCATCTAAGAGTTGTTCTATAAACTCTCAAATTTCACCAGTTATTTACTAAGTTCATTAAATATGAATTCTTGTTACATTCAGTTACTTTCCTTGGTAATGTGGTATATAACGGAGGGATACGAGTGAATTCTTAAAAAGTTTAGGCAGTACAACTCTAGCCCAGACCCATCTCTCCAATATATATTAGAAGCTTCTTAGGTTTGGATGATTACTACAAAGGTTTGTTGAAGGATTTTCATCCATAGCTTCCCCAATTACCAGGCTGAGTTAGAGGAAAGTTAAAGTTCAGTAGTGGTCAGATGAGTTTGAAAAAATCTTCTCAAAACTGAATACTAGGTTGACTGCGACTTCTGTCTTGACTCTACTAGATGGTTTTGATGGTTATTTGCTTTAACCTGATGCCTCTAAGGACGCCTTAGGTTCTGTGTTGATGTAGCGAGGCAAGTTCATAAATAACACTACTAGAAAACTTAAGGTCCATGAGAAGAACTACCCGAATCATATCCTTGAGCTTGTAGTTGTAGTATTTTCCCTAATGATTTGGAGACATCACTAGTATGGTGTTCATATGAATCTGTTTATAGATCATAAGAGCCTCAAGTATGTTTTCACCCAAAAAGAATTGAATTTTAGTCAAAAAAGATTACTTGAATACCTCAAGGAATATGACATGAATGTGCTTTACAATCCTGGTAAGGACAATGTAGTGGCTGATGCTCTCAATAGACTGTCTATGGGTAGCATAGCACATGCTGAGGAAGAAAAAAAAGAGTTAGTCAAAGATGTTCACCGGATTTCTCTTAGGAGTTAGCAATACATACACATCATACCGAGGCGTGATCTTTAAAATGGGTCAAAATCTTCATTGGTAGCGAAGGCTAAGGAAAAACAAGATCGTGATCCTACATTGCTTCAGTTGAAGGGTGCAGTTCGTTGGCAAATTATTATTGTTTTCTCCCAAGAGAGAGATGTTGTGCTTCGTTACCAAGGACACTTATATGTTCCTAATATAGGTTAGTTGATAAAATAGATCCTTACAAAAACCTATATTTATAGATATTTCATTCATCCATGTGCCACTAAAATGTACCGTGATCTACAAGAAGTCTTTTGGTGGAATGACATAAAGAGAAAATAGTAGATTTTGTGTCTACGTGTCCAAACTGTCAACAGGTTAAAGGTTGAACATCATAAAACCTGAGATGTGACTCAAGAGATTAACATTCCTACATGGAAATTGGAAGTGATAAACATGGTCTTCATTACAGGTTTACCTCGTACTTGCAAGCAACAGGACTCCATTTGAGTGATTGTAGACAAATCAAATAAGTCTACTAACTTCTTCGCTGTCAAGACTATAGATTAGGAAGAGGACTATGCCAAACTCTATATCATTGAGATAGTTAGGCTGCATAGGGTTCCCCTGCCTATAATTTCATATAAAGGTCCCCATTTATCTTTCATTTTTAGAAATCATTTCAGAAAGGTGTACTCAATTAATTCTCGATAAAACTTTCTATCCACAGACGGATGGTCAGACAGAGTATACCATTCATACCTTAGAGAACATGTTTAGAGATTGCTTAATCAATTTCAAGGGTAGTTGGAATGATTACCTACCTCTCATAGAGCTTGCCTATAATCATAACTTTCATTCTTGTATCCAAATGGCCCCGTCTGAGATACTATATGGGTGTAGATACATGTCCCCGATTCATAGGTTTGAAGTAGGTGAAGTAACCTTGATTAGGATATATTTAATTCATGAGGCGATTGAGAATTTCAACTCATTAGATATACACTGAAGAAAACTTAAAGTCGTCAGAAGAGCTATATAGATGTGAGGAGAAGAGACTTAGAGTTTGAAATCGATGATTGGGTTTTCCTAAATTGTCACTTATGAATGGGGTGGTGAGATTTGGAAAGAAAGGGAAGCTCAGTCTTAGATATGTATGTCCATACATAATCCTTAAAAGGGTTTGTATAGTGACTTATAAGTTAGAGTCGCGAGTAGAATTAGTAGCGGTTCATCTTGTCTTTCATATTTCCTTGTTGAAGAAGTATGTGGGTGATATGTCATCAATTGTAAAATCAGAGTGTGTGGATGTGAAGGATAGTCTCACTTATGAACAGGTTCTAGTTAAAATTAGTGACTGTCAAGTTCGTAGGTTGAGAAATAAGAAAGTCGCTTCAATGAAGGTTTTGTGGAGGAGTAAGTCCGTAAAAGAAGCTACTTGGGAAACAGAAAAAGCCATGATGGGCAAGTGTTATCACCTATTCCCTTTCGATTCTTTTTCATCTTGAGGCAATAGTTCCTCTCCACTTTCCCAATTTACTCATATAATTTCTTATTCCCTCAGTTATTCTTGCATTTTAGCATATAATCATGTTCTTGGAACTTAATTCATTAATATATCAGTTTCTAGTAATTAGTGGTAGGGATTACAAATCCTTCTGTCCATACTCATTTTATCTAGACTTCATTTGAGGAAAAGTGTTTCCAAGGAAGAGATATTGTTACACCTCAAAAAATATCTAAGCCTGCACAACATAAATGTGATGAACCACGGAGGGGTCCATAGGCCGTGAAAGGAACCACTACCCGTCACCCTTAAGTGTGGTTCACACCCGTCCAAAAGTGGTGGATCACGGAGCTTTCCACGGGCCATGGGTCCCTATATGGTATGTAGGATAGCATGTGGAAAGTAGGTTGAGCTACCACGGCTAAAGTTGTGGACCACAACTTCACTTAAAGGTTCGTGAACCCACTAATAAGCCATGGGGTGGTCCATCGACCTGACCTAGTAGACCCCAGCCCCAAGTGAAGAACCACGCTGACCTTCACAACCTGTGGTACTTAACAATATGGTCCATGAAGTTGACCGTGGATGGGAGTAAAAAGAAGCAGACACACTGCCCAAGAACCATGACCAACTTGATGGTCCTGATCCCTTTAACGGTCTGTTAATAGCCTTTGTGGATGGCCCTCGCCAGCTTTAAGTTAGGTTCATTTTCGTCTTTTCCCGTAAGAATTAGAAATTTAAACTTCGTCATTTAATACCTAAACTACATCGTTTTACTTAGTCTAAGCCTAATTTTCTAGTCAGACATTACCCAAAACTAGGAGCGGCAAACGAGCAAGTCGAGTATGAGTCATTAAAAAAGTGAGTTACATAAAAATGGTAAGTTACTCGAATCGACTCACATTTTAAATAGGTAAAAACGAGTTACCCAATGGATAATATGGATGACCATATTTGTACATATTATTTTAGTTATCTTGTTAAATGCTTTAAAATCAAAATTTTTTACTCCACTTCCTACGGCCCCCCTCCCCATCCCAAAATAAACTAAAATTCCACCCAACCCCTACCAGCTCCCCCTTACCTCCTTACCATCCCCCAACCCCTACTAGCCCCCTCGCTCCCCCCACACACCCCATCCCCAAAAAATTAACAAAATTTTAAATTTTTTCATTAATATATTTTATAATTTTAAAAAACTTTACCACCACCACCCCCT
>NC_028645.1:17016099-17019368 GCF_001406875.1 Solanum pennellii | reverse complement strand
CCCCCTTACCCCCTACCAGCCCCCCAACCCCTACCCCAACCCCTATCCCAAATTAAATGTAAAAAAAGTTTCATTTTTTATAGATTTTTTTTAAAAAAAGATCTTCTTACTATCCAACCTTTTATCACTTTTTTTGTTTGGTTTTACCCATTTTATCCATTTAACTATCCACTTTTAAATGGGAAATATGGGTATTGCTCGTTTTATATCCATTTTAAATGAATTGGACATCCAATTCATTTAAAATGGGTAATATGAATGGGTACCCATATTTTTTACCCATTTTGCCACCCCTACCCAAAACCATGGTTCACGAAAACTTAGAGCAAAGGAGAAGTAGAAGTACCAGTCACCCACAAACAGGTAGAGGCGTTCTTCATGTTTCAGCCCAGAAATTAAAAGGATTTCTCCATAAATTTCATCACCGGGCATGTGAGATTTCACTAGTAAGTTCATTTTATCCACAAGGTCGCTAGAATTCAGTCAGTTCCTTGATTCTTCATTTCTTGTTTAGACCTAGGTTTCAAAAACCTTGAGATTTTGATGTCATTTCATTTGCCATAGAATTCACAACGTAAATACCATGTTTTCTGAAAACATTGCATAATAATTTGTATAAAATTCAAAACCCTAGTTTGTGTAAATTCTCTTTGTCCATGAATTACACTTTCTAGGTTAGTTAAACAAAAAATCATGCTCCAGATTTGGAATGTGAAATTCTCAGTATATAAATGTTGCATTCTCAGTTAACATGTTAGTATTTTGAGTTATATAGTATTCTATAAATTTTAGCTTCATATATATTCATTTTGGAGTAGACTTAATATTGAGTTTGACTAGGATTTAACATACACTCATAGTCCTAGAACTATGTTCCCCAGTGGATTTATAAGTCCCCTATGTTGGGCATCACTATTAGTGATCAGGCTTGTCATGCCTTTATACCCCTGACAAGGTATATTGGACCCTCTCGATTGGTCATATACATCATATTGCACGTTTAGCTCACGTGGTTTACGTCGGTAAATGGTAACTCCCGCGATCAGACTCTTAGTGCATATGACCTTGTTATCATCAATTTTATCAATATATAGCTCAACATGTTATCTTCATGATTAGTACTTGGTCACTGCCTCCAGCTTAACTTTTCAGTTATGTTTCAGTATTTATATTCTTGCTCAGTTATGCTACAATACATCTTTTATTATATAGGTTGAGGTACTCTACATCCAATTCATGGTTATATAGATTACTGGACTGCATTCAACTGCTTCAGTGGTGAATCCTCATATTCTGAGGATATATACACACTATCATTTTTCTTTTCAGTTCAATTTTCATTTTTGTTAAAGTTAACTTGGGGCATGTCCCAACAACTCAACTTGGTTAGACGCTTTTCAAACATAGTAGAGATTCAACTTGAGTTGTTTAGTGATTGTTTATTTATTACTAACTCTTAGTATGTTTTATACATTTAGACTAGCTGCATTTTCCCCCCATTTTTAGTTATCGATTAGTTTATCTTCGTTATAGTTTCGTGTTTTACTTAGTTATTTTCAGTATGCTTATGATATGTCAGACACATGGTTAGCTTGGGGTCACTCGTGGTCCTAGGTCTCGTAATACGTCAAGGGGTAGCCTCAGGGCGTGACAACAATAGAGTATGCCATAAACACTTAAATAGTATGGTATCTAGTTATGCCATCAATTTGTATGGAGTATGACTTCCCGAATAACCAATGATGACATTACAATATGATATTAATAATTTTATGAGAAAAAGTTTTTAAGTATCAGTTGAGTAATAAAATAATCGAACTAAGTATTTCCAAAGGTATTAGTTTTCATATTGATGAAAGAGAAACTTTGATTTTTAAATCAGTTATAAGTTTAAACATATCTCAAGAGAAGTTACCTCTTTTAAGAGGATAGTTTGAGCAATTATATCAGACCAGAGTAAGAGTATGTTTGTAAACATTGAGCATGAGTATATATTATTATGAGTAGTATTGAGCATTGCAATCGGGTTGAGTTCGCACAACTCACATTATTCATAAATCATGTATGCCAACATTGGTACAACATCATACTTTTAGAAAATGGTAAGTACCTCCAGACACATCTTAGTAGATCCACATAGTTGAGGTGTTATATACCCTAGCAATGTATAGTATATTTCTGGTAGTGTGGGTGTTGACACCCAAATTTGACCCTCCTCGATAATAATTAATTTATGAGTTTCCCGAGTTTAAACAATTTAAAATAGTTGATTTTATAAATTTTAAAATCAAGTTTGAAAGTTATTTTACATAAAGTTGACTTTTATAATTTTTGACAATGCATATGTTTAACATATTTGTTCATATCCTTATCGATTTTCTTTTCAATATTAAAATCAGAAATAAATAATAAAAATGAAATAAAGAAAAATAATATATTTTGTTTTATAAATATTTGTTTAGCTATTTAGCCATACGATGTTTTTCTTTTAGTTAATTATTTCGCAACCAAATTCATTTTTTTATTTTCTTAACCTTAAGAAGCTTGTGAATTAATTATATTAATTCATCTTTTTTTTAAAGCTTGAATCAAATTGGCCAATTCCTTTTTTTTTTAATTTGGCTAAAAGTGTAATTTTCTTAGCTAGAAGACCGATTGGGGCCTGTTTCCCTGGCCAAATTTACTCTTCAACGATTCTACCCATTTCCACCATTTCCTAGACCCTGTGATAATTCCAATTTCCCTTCTTTAGATCTCCCAAGCCCATTTTCCTTATTTCTGAATTAAGGTCCAACAACTTTATTAATACTTCTCCTATCCCGACTGGAAAGGTTAAAAATCAGCAAACCCAAACTCAATCTAACGCAACCACTTTTCCATACCTGACCCATCCATTCTCCTTCACCAAGGGAAGAAGCGACAACAGAGCTAATGCGAAAGCTCTGGAATTAAACGGGAGGTAGAAGGAAATTTCACGCCTGAACAGTGCAACTTTGTTCCCTGCCCCAGCAGTACGATCGTGGCAGGTGAAATTTCACGCGAAAAGTCCTTGGGGTTGCGAGATGAGTTCACGTCAAGCAACGGGTACAAGGAAATCGCTCCTAACCGTCTTTCTCCCTTTCCTCTCCCGGAATGGGTTGAAATATCAGAAAAAGGTTTACTTCCCCTTTTATGGTTATAGTTGTTTGAAATTTTAAAAAGAATTCAAAATGGGTCTTTTCCTTCATCCGGATCCTAACCCATTTCTCCTCCTCCCCCCCCCCCCCAAA
>NC_028645.1:16941064-17015691 GCF_001406875.1 Solanum pennellii | reverse complement strand
CCCCCCCCCCCCCCCAAATGGTGGCCTAATTTTTCCCTATATATATTCCCATTCTTACCCATTGGAAAGAGTGAGAAAAAGGGAGAGAAAAAAAATTGGGGAAATTTTTTGAGTTTCAAAATTTTTCCACAGAAAGAACCGGGGGATTGATTTCTTATTGAAAGATTTTTTGCTTGGAATTTTACAAAAATAACAGAGAGGCTTTAGAATTAGAGATTTTTTAGGGTGTAATAAGAGCATACAAATAAAAGAAAGGTATAGTCCGAGTTTCACAATTCATATAAGAAACACAACCAAATACCTACTTTCTTTCCATAAGTTGTGAGTTACTGGAAGTTGTCGAATTTCAAAAGTGATTTTGGTGTTGAAGTCGCTCGAGGTTCCCTTGGCCCCCGTTTGCTGCATGTCGAAAGGTAATCCCTCCTCGATCCCAGACTTTAGTTGGCATTTAATCACATTTTGTGAGTTGGGATGGTTTTGTTGGTTTACTATTTTCGTCTTTTGTATATGCCTGCTTTCTTCGGGATATTATTCTTGTGTGTTGTAGTTAAGTGATGGAGTTTGAGAGGGTGTTCCTTAGTTGCCTCCGTGAGTTTATTCGTAGTATTGAGCAAATTTCTTTTTTCTCACTTTATTTTGTTGTTGTTGACAAAATGATGTCTTTTCTCCTTTTCATTTTATCGCTAAAGCATGCTGATTTATTGTATTCTTTTCTTTCTTTACTTTGCTCTAAATTTGTATTGCTTCCAATAGATTAGGTTTCTGTTACCTTAAATTTGTTTATTTCTAAGAAATAGGTAGCATATGTCTCCGTATTTGTATTATACTGCTCGCATTTCCTAAGTGATAAGAGAAATGTTTTTTTCTTGTTTGATCGAGTTTATCGTCTGTCCCTTTGCGTTACCAGTTTATTAGTTTGTAGTTTCAAGTCTCTTTTATGATCTTGGAGAAGTGTCATAGCTTTGCTTAAAATTATGTCTTCTTTGTGTTGTTTGGGGTAAATCTTTCATTTTCTTCCCTATGCCTCATCTCCGAAAATTTTGAAAGCATGGTGTGTCACTGCTTAGCGTTGCCCTCTTTTAGTAAAAGAAATAATATATTTAAAAAAATGTAATAAATGATAGTAAATGTGTTGTTCTAGTGGCATAATGTGATGCCTTGTTTTTTTTTCTTTACTGTTTCTCATAGATTGCCTCCAAATGCAAATTGTTTAGCTCCCTAGAATTAATTAGTTCAAACTGCACATTTCTGTCCATTTACTGTAAGTTGCATAATTTTCAAAAGTATTAGTTAGGTAAGCCTAAATGATAATTTCTCTTTTTTCAATCTAGTTTAAGAAGTTTTTTTTTGTCAAATGATATTTCAAGCTACTGCTATCTCTCTTAGTTGGGTTTAAGACCTTTTGCTGTTGGTGTATAAAAGTGTATTTTGGTTTCGTGGGCATTCCTATCTCTTGGAATGACTCATGTTTTTATTCACTTCATTTTATTTATTCATCTTATTATTAGTTTTTTTTTTTCTCTTTTGGTTGTTTATTTGACCATGTATTCTCATAATTGTTTCTTGCCAATTGAATTGTCATGTTATTCACTTTCAACTCATTTGTTTTGGCTTGGTTGAATATGTTTGAGTGTGTGCCCTAGAATGCATTAATGTTTGAAAAACTTGTTATCATCGAATCTTAATCTTGGTCCTTTTTAATGTGCATGTAAAAATCTACCCGAGTCTTCGTGGATTCTATCTTGCATTTCCAAAGGGGTCATGAGGGACCCAAATATTTTTTTATCAAGTCAGCCTACTGAAATACGACGGACAGGCCCCAAAGTTTAAAGTATTGAAGAAATTCGAAGAAGTTGGATTAGAAGACCCATTTTTATTTTCGTATTTTGTATTTTGTTTTCTTTGGTCCTAAGCCCTTGTCGTCCCTTTTGTATTTATTTCTATTTATTAATTGTTTAGACTAGGACATGCACTAAATAAATGGGCCAAAAACCCAAAATAGGTGGGTCCAAAATTCCGGTCAAGGCGGACAGAGGCCCGGATATGACCCTAATCTCTTTCCCTCTCTCTCTTTACTTTCTTTTATTACTTATCTGTTTTATTTGTCGTTAGTTCTAAAGGTTATTAAAATCCATTTCCCCGCAAAACACCACTTTGGTTTTAACGACTCGATCAAATCAAGTAAATGGTTTAAGGGTTTTACAAATTAAAATTCACTTAGATAAATAATTTTTCACTTTCAAAACAATCTTAAATAAATTGGGCATTCATTTTTCAAACAATTCGAAGAAATATTTTTATTTTTAAGTTTAGCCAAATAATTAGTTGTCGGATAACCGCAAGTTAGCGGACATCTTAGGTGCTTTTAAACCTTCCAAAGACGTTAATAGGAATCCCCGAACCCCTTTAAAAGTTTTCAAAAGATTTTTCCTGTTTAAATCTTTTGAAAACAATAGTTTTCTTGATTTTTCTTTAAAAATTAAGTGGCGACTTTTAAACTCTTGAAAACAAATATTTTTCCTTTCCCTAATAAAACAGTGGGAAGGACATTGTATCATCATGCAACTCATATTGATGGTTGTTGGTTACAAAATCTCCCAATAGAATAAAGTGTATTTTTATGTATCACATATTATGTTGAGTTCAAATATGAGAAATTAATTTGTAAAGATTTAACCCCTTTATTTCATTACATTCAACTTTAGTTCATTATTATATATTGAAGTCATTTCTTTTAGTTATTTATTATTCGGCTATATTACATACTCATACATCAATATACTGATATCATTCGACCGACATCTTGTAATGATGCAGATACATGTTATTAGGATCCTTAATAAGAGTCTGTTGAGATCACTTCATCCACTCGTTTCCTTATGAGTGAGACCTCATTCTTTCAGTGTACTCTAATTTTATAAGTTATTAGTATTGGTAATATTTTGAGTATTTGTGAGTCTTGTCATGACACTCGTTTATATATAGTAAAGGATTCATTTATAGATAATTTTGGAGAGTCTTTCAGTTTCAGTTATTTTATTTAGCACTTATGTTTCATACTCACTATATTCAATTCAGTATTTGAGATTCAATGATATGTGTTTACAATTTTCTTTCAATTTAATGCTTATTTATGCTTAATTTAGTCTTTCGCTTTAAGTCAACCAGAATGAGGGTTTGCTTGGAAACCATCTATAATTCTGGAGTGTCGGCCACGTCAAAGGTGCAGGTTATATAGCCCCTATTTTTATGACTTACAACTACCTTTCAACTCCTAAATCTACCAAAACACTTTAACTCTCTCAAATCCTCGAATCTCATCCACATTTATCTTCTCCAATTCCTTCTCAGGTTCAAGAAGAAAGCTAGAGTTTCAAGCTTCAAGTCTCCTTTTTACTCCATTTCAGATTTTACTATCAAGGTATGTGGGAGTTCACTATTGGATTTTATTCTTTCAAAGGGTCCTAAAGGTTTTCTAAGTTTCCAATTCAATTTCACCCAAATTGCTTAGGGTTTCTGTGATCTCTATGAGTCTTAATTGATGTTGATTTAATTTTTCAATTTCAATATTCCTATGGATCTTTTGAAATAATTATAATATTTCCAATTGATTTCTATAAACTCGTGCATTATTTATGATTTTTACTATGCATTTATGAAGAGATGCATTTTTGAAAATATGCATTTATGAAGATATGAATTTATGAGTTTATGTATATGATTCATGAAATTTTATGCATGATTTATGAAAAAAGTTTTATGATCCAAGATTGCTTTTGAGGTAAAAATTAATAAAATTGTGATTTTTTTACATATAAAGAAATTATTATTTCGTGAAAGGCTTTCTCTTAATGCATGATTCATGAATTAAGGATTTACTCCATGCTGATTTAAGCTTAGATTAGTAACTAAATTTTGTTTTTTCATGTATCATGATATGTTTATGAATATGACTATTCCATTGATAATTTACCTAGCACCGAGATGGTATCTATATGAATTCTCTCCATTTAGTAGAGTTTGGAGCTTTAGTAGCGATCTCCATGTCCTTAACTACGTGCACTCGTAAGATTAGTCTTAGAAAGACATAGCTAGTCTATCCACCTAACTTAGAAGTTGAAGGTCCTTGTTGTGAGATGCAAGGACATGTCTTTTGAGTGTGGGAGAAAGATACAGGATTCCACGTTATAGCCCAGCTGGTCTATGTCGATTAATAGTAAATATCCCACAATACGAATTAAGTTACCTAAATGGGTTTTTATCATTTTTTTCCTGTAATTATTAGATGTATTGACCATGTTCATAATATGATTTTTCTTTATAGGTTTAACTATGTTTTAGCTTTGTGATGCATTCAATATACTTTCATTTATGTCCACTTATGATCATTTTTAAGTTCTTAGACATATCTTTCATACTTAGTACATTTCACGTACCAATGCATACTTATGTCAACATTTTCTCATAATGTAGGGTGTGATGATTCTTCTCCTCCCACTCGTGTATTAACATGAAATATCTCATAAAATTAACTAGGTTACATCACTAAATTTTATAAATTTTCCATGTGATTTTTAGATTTATTAAAGATGTTCATGATTTATGATTTTTCTCTAAAGGTGATCATTTTACGTTCTTATGCATATCCATCATACTTTGTACATTCCATGTACCAGCACATACTTGTGCCTACATTGTGTCATAATGTAGGCTGTGAAACTTCTTCTCCTCCCACTCATGGCTAGTTGATCGATTTCTCATTGAAAACTTGGTGAATCCTCATGATTTGAGGACCGTGTAACCATTAATTTCCTTTCTTATGTTTTAGTTTTCAGATGTTGAACGCGGTGTAAAAGTTATGTTCCGACCACTTCTTTTGTTATATTAGATTGACTTGTCAAGATTATGAGTAGACTTCCACTTTTATGCCCTACTCTTTAATTATATGAGATTCTCTACTTTAGTCTATTATATATGTGTATATGTATTTCAAGTGGATTGAGTAGGGTCTCTAGAGATCATATATTTCATGTCCATCTAGGGTGCACTTTGAGTTGTGTGGCTGGTCTATGTGTGTGTAAACTACCTATTAGATGTATTCCCATGTAACAACTATTAATGAAAAAAATTGTTACCATAATAAGAAGCAGGCAAAGCAAGTAGATTTATTCGCTTCACGCCCTTGAATTATTATTCGCGAATGAATTGGGAAAGCCAACAAAAAGATACGATTCTGACTTTGTAGAGTCGGTGCTGTTGTTGCCTGCGTGTAGGGCCATTACCCGCTGGAGATATCAGTTTTACCAGGGCTCAAATCAGAATTCACTGAGTAATGAGAAACATATGTCCTAGGTACGTTAAATTGCTAGTAGAAGATCTTCGCCTTTAGATATTCGTAAGGTAAAGCGTCGCGGTTCTCTCCGTCCGATCGATAGTAAGAGCCAATACATTCATGTGCCTTTACTGTTCGTCCCAGAGGAGCATCGAAGAACTTTCTTTCATCCAAGTGCGCAGTTCTCTCCATCCGATTGATAGTAATAGCCAATACCTTCATGTGCCTTTACAACCTATTTTGTGGCTCGACTCAATCTATTAATAAGTAATTCTATTTCCTCTTCTTTCTTATACTCGTAGGTCAGTCTATTCGACTTTTTCTTACAAATACTCTATTTTCCAATTTTGACTATGATTGGGCCCTGCAGTGGTAGAACCTGGTGAACCGGGCGTACTATTTCTCAATGCTCTACCACTGAACTAATAGCCCGTCGTACAAGCCTCCCACTGGGGGCCCACTATGACTAAAGAGAGATGATATTCAGAGTGCTAGGTTTTAGAAAAGGTCCTAGGATACGTGATAAGTTGCGTTGAGTAGATTCTTGTTTATGAGTTTGAAGCACACCACATGTATGATTAGAAGGCTAAAATTAATTCAGGAAACTGCACTTTTTTCATTACTCTAAAGTCATGCCCTAGATTCTATTTATATAAAGTTTCTTGTCCTAAACCTTTCTCGATGCTTTTTAGTATTTGGCTCCTCGAGAGCTTATGTGAGACGGAATGTAGGTGATAATATAAAGCATGAGGTTCCTCAAATTGCCCACGATTCTTTGGCCGAGCAAGTGAGTCATGCCAAATTATGAGCCGCTTTCCAAGTTCTTTCTCAATCTATGACAACCAAATATTATAGACAAACCATTGCTCCCATAAACCCAAATATGGGTACGACAACAACAAGTATAAGAGACTTCACTAGGATGAATATTGAAGAGTTCCATGGTTCTAAGCTTGATAATGACTCATGAGTTCATTAATGAAGTGTACAATATAGTAGGAATTATGGGATTTTCTACGGTTGAGAAGGCAGTGTTTGTTGCTTATTAACTCAAGGGTGTTGTTGAAGTTTAATTCTATCAATTAAATGGAGACAAGATATTTTATCCGGGTCCTCATGATTAGGAGAAATTTAAAGGAGTTGTTCTTGATCATTTCTCTTCTCTCTAAATGAGATAAAAAAATTGTTTGAGTTCATTAATCTCTGACAAGGGAAATATGAGTGTGAAGGAGTATGATATGAATTTCACTCAATTGGGCAAGTACAGTCCTACTATAGTTGTTGGCTTACGATTAGAATGAGTAAGTTTGTGTCAGGTATTTCTGATTTTAAGAGGGAAAGAATTAGTGATGGAGATTTTTATCATCCTGGGTTCGGTGGAGAATGACATCCACACTTCCTACAAAGGTTTGTCGGTCAAGGTTCGTCCAATGATCCAACTCTAAGTACAAAAAAAGTTTCTTTTCAAACTACTTGCACTAGTTGTGACAAAAAACATGATGACAAATGTTTGATCAGTACAAATGGTTGTTTCATTTGTAAAAAGAATGGTAACAAGATGAAAATTGCCTAATTCTTGCTACTAAATGAAGGGATAGAGGCAAGATTATCCTAATGGTTCTAATTCAGGCGCTTTTAAGCGAAAAATATTATATACTCTTCAGAGTCAGCATGATCACGAGGTTTCTTCGGATGTTGTGAAAGGTATATTGTAAGTCGTTCAACTTGATGTTTATTCTTTACTTAATCTGGGTGCTACATTAGCGTTTGGTACGCCTTATGTCTCTATTAGTTTTATGTTGGTCCAAAATCCTTTTAATTGATGAGTGGTAAATTTTTACTCATTTAAAGGTCTTTTTAGTTCAATAATTAGTATCCTTAATGTCTATTAATGTCCTTTTGATGATATTTTGGTGTTTTACAGGTATGAAGGATAAGGACAAGGAAAAGATTAATTCATGATAAAGAAGCCAAAAACATTGAAAAGAGTACAAATTTCCTACTTATAGTCGCCCAACCAAAAGAACAGATCACCCAATTGGCCAAACTTGCCTAAATTAACAGTATGCACAGTTGAAAATTTTCAAGACATGTATGTAGACTAATGAAAAAATGGAGATTTGTCGAAGATGAATGGGGGAACTAGAAGTCCACCACCAAAGGTGACAAAATTTTAAGAAAAAATTAAAAGATCAAAAACGTGAAAGGAAACTTACAAAGGTTTGTATATATTGTTGGGGATTATATAAGAATTCATGATTTACCTAGATAGTGATGATCTTATGACTGATGTGTATGTGGGGGGGGGGTGTGATGCAACATCCTCCTTCCTTATAGCCTTACACTTGACTATGAATGGAAGGTCCATGATTATGATAATTTTGTTGTGTATATTGAAATTCTATTCTCTATAAACACCATAAACATGATGTGAAAGGTTTACTAACATATTAATGATTCTAATGTTTAAAGGACATTCTCACCTAATGGATCCATGAGCTACCATCGTATGATGATGGTTTGAGCATTATGTATTCTTCCTTGAACATGAATGTAAAGTAAAGAATTAACATGATTATTAAATGAAATTAAGCTTAGCATTTAGTGGATAGCAATAAGAGATGGAGACCTTGTACCTTACTTAGTCTTGTTTTCTAGAAGCGATCTCCCTATCCCATAACTATGCGCCTACATAGGTTTTTAGCTAGTGAATCCATATATAAGCTAAACATGTTAGTTTGACCCTAGGCAACTAGGACACCTATTTTCGATGATGGTTCATGACATCGAATTCCATGTAGCTCAACATGGTCTATGTCGATTAAGGATATACTTTCCTACATGACAAGAACAACAATATGAACTATGAACATGAACATGAGTTATGTGTTATGATTACTTTATGGGTTTTACTTAGTGTCAGTTAGGGTATAAGACTTACTTACGCATTGCACAAGTAAGTTTGGATAGTGATTTTGGTATGTTCTCTAATGACATGATGCTTTCTGAGTTAATTCATGCTTTACACGAATATGTACTATGAATATGAACCATGTCTATGAACTATGAATGTGGGATATGCCTATGTATTTTTATGAGCTTGCTTGGTATGAGTGGAGGTATGATACTTCACTTGCATATTGCACAAATTGACTTATCAAGGGGTTATGGTCTGGTTTCCTTATGATATGAAGTTATGTGAATCCATGTATGTACGGTATAAATTGTTACAATGAATTATGTTACTTATGAATATAAAAGTCTCTTTTTCTTAAGGTATGGATTGATTATGTATTCTCTAAATGTGCATGATGACTTATACACTTGAAAAATCATGTTTTCAACTAAATGTCCCAATTATGCATGGTTTAAAGATTTTCTTGCATAGCATCCATACTTAGTACATTATTTGTGTTAATGAATATTTTCAACGTTTTTTGAGTGTAGGTCTCGGTTGTTGAGATGTACTAATTCTTTCAAGTGGAGCTTGGGTTGATTATTCCCTAGGCTTGGTGAGTCCTCAACTTCGAGGAAAATATGTTATCTTTTCTAGTTTCTATTGTACTTTCTATTTTAAGACTCTATTGATGTAAAGAGATTTTGACCATATTTGTACCCCCTATTTTACTTATATGGAAATTTGAGACAAGGTCTAGATTTTAATTTCATTTATGAAATAAATGTTGACTTGGATTGTAACAGTTTCAAATTATGCATCATTTCTATGTACTTATGTTCATGATTATGCTGAGGGATTGTATGAGACCCCTTCGGGTTCAAGTACACCATGTTTCTTTTAGGGGGTAACCCCATATCCTGACAAACTTGGTAATAGAGCACACGGTTTAGAATGTTTCTAAGACGTTGTCGCATGAACCACGTCAAGTAGAATATTGGTCATGAGTGTAAATTGCGCTACATTTATGAATGAGAGGCTATAATATGTTTAGGAAATCTCACTTCTTTAATTACTCTTTAAATGTTCCTTGGAGTTTTAACTCTATGAATTCCTTCTCCTAAGCCTTTTCTTGTGTATAAGATATGACTACAAGAAGGGTAATGATGGAAGAAGATATTTTCAATGACGGAGTTCCTCCCCAAGATCTTCAAGCTCTTAATGATGAAGGGACTATGACTAATATGGAAATAAGTCCGGATATCAAAACATAGACCCATATTTTAATGAATCAAGACACTAGGGATACTAGAGCTTATGTAAAACCTAATGAGAGCACTGTGGCTTTGAGGCTGAAGGACTTCACAAGAATGAACCCTTATAAGTTCTTTGGTTCTAAAGTGGGTGAAGACCCTCAAGAGTTCGTGGGAGAAATCGAAAAGATAATTTATGTTATGGGGGTGACTTTAAGAGATAAAGGTCGCGTATTAATTGAAGGAAGTTTCCAAGTATGGCATACTCAAGGGAAGAGGAATACGCCGAAAGGAGCATGTCCCATAGGTTGGGAAGTTTTCAAGAAAGCATTCTAAGAGAGGTTTTTTCCAAGGGACAAAAGGGAAGCAAAAGTGGAAGAATTTATCAACCTTCACCATGGATGTATAGGTGTTGAAGAATACTCTCTAAAGTTCACTGAATTGTCCAAGTATGCTTCATCAATGGCGCAAGATTCTAGGGATTAGATGAGTAGGTTCGTGATGAAAGATGTAGATCTTGGTAAGAAAAGAATGTCGTTCGACTATGCTTCATGATAACATTGGTATATCCCGTCTCATGGTGTATGATAAACAAATGGAGGATGAGAAACTCCAAGATAAGAATAGGGAAGTGAAGAGTCCTATGGCTGATGATGGAGATTCTTCCAAGAGTAAGTTCGAGGGTCAAGGGCGAACAAAGTTCAAGAGAAGGTTCTCCGACCCAGACTATTCTAATCCAAGGGTAAAAATGGATAGGGTTTTTAACCCTGATCCTCAAGGAGGTAATATTGGTGGATCTTCTATCACAAAGCCTACATGTTCCAAGTGTGGCAAGAGACATCAGTGCAACTGTCTTGTTGATACAGATTGTTGATTTCATTGTGGTAAGAGTGTTCATATGGTGAGAGATTGTCCCATGTGAAAGGTTAAATAATGATGGGGCAATCAATCCCTCCATAGTGGTTCAAACTCCGATGCTCCCAAGATGAACCACTTTTATGATCTTCAATCTTGAGATAACCAACAGAATTCCCTGGATGTGCTAACTAGCATGTTACAAGTCTTTTCTATTGATTTTTATGCATTGGTAGAACCTGGTGCCACTTTGTACTTCATTACGTTCTTTGTGGCTATGAAAATTGAAATACTCCCTAGTGTGTTAAAATAACCTTTTTAGATTGCTACCCCAGTTGGTGACTCGATAGTAGCAAAAAGAGTCTATAGGAGTTGTCCTATTTCTCTGTCTCATAAAGTCGCTTTGGTTGATTTGGTAGTATTGTACATGCTTGATTCTGATGTAATTTTGGGCATGGATTGGTTGCATTCATTTTATGCCTCTATTGATTGTTCAACTCGGGTAATGAAGTTTTAATTTTGCAATGAGTTTACTTTAAAGTCAAAGGTGGGAAATTCCATTCCTAGAGATCAATTTGTTTATGTCTGAAATCTAGGAAAATGATCTCCAAGGGGTGCATTTACTATATTGTTAGGGTTATGGATGTTGAGTCCGAAACTTCTTCATTAGAGTCGGACAATGCAACGAGTGAGTTTTCAGAAGTCTTTCCTAATTTACTAGCCCATAATTCCTCCGAGTAGGAAATAGACTTTGGCATTGATCTTTTTCCAAATACGCAACCTATATCCATTCCTCCATATACAATGGTTCCGAACAAATCGAAAGAGTTGAATGAGAAACTCAAGGATTTTTTATACAAGGTTTTATTCAACCAAGCATATCTCCATGGAGTGTTCCAGTATTGTTTGTGAAAAAGAAAGACGGGTCTCCTAGGATGTGTATTGACTACCACCATTGAAACAAGGTGACTATAAAGAATAAGTATCCTCTTCCTAGAATTGACGACTTGTTTGATCAACTTCAGAGGCTTATTATTTCTCCAAGATAGATCTTCATTCGGGTTATCATCAACTAAGGGTAAGAGGGGTTGATATTCCTAAAATGTCCTTCTAAACTAGATATGGTCACTAGGATTTCCTTGTGTTTTCTTTTGGTCTAACAAAAGCCCTAAAGACATTCATGGATCTAATGAATAAGTTCTTTAGGCAATATCTTGATTCATTTGTGATTATTTTATTTGACGACATTTTGATCTATTCATGGAGTGAGGGTGATCATAAAAAGATTTGATAATGGTCTTTCAAGTCCTTAAACACCACCAATTATATGCTATGTTTAGTAAATGTGAGTTTTAGCTAAGGGTGGTTGCGTTCCTTGGTAATATTGTGTCAAGCAAGGGTATAGATATAGATCCAAAGAAAACGGATGCGTTCAATGGTTGGCCTAAACCTCTAACTCTTACCAATATTAAAAGCAGTTTGGGTTTAGAAGATTACTATAGGAGGTTTGTTAAGGTTTCTTCCTCCATTGCTTCTCTATTGATGGACTTAAATCAAAAGAAAGCTAAGTTTGTGTGGTCGAAGGTTTGTGAGAAAAGTTTCCATGAATTATAGGATAGACTTACATCTAATATGATGTTGACCTTACAGGAGGGTACCAATGGGTTTGTGGTATATTATGACGTTTCTCGAATAGGTTTGGAATGTGTCCTCATGCAATGTGGTAAAGTGATTGCTTATGATTCAAGGCAACTCAAGGTCCATGAAAAGAATTATCTGGCCCATGATCTTTAATTAACGGCCATAGTGTTTGCTTTGAAAATATTGAGAAATTACCTCTATGGGGTGCATGAAGATGTGTTTACCGATCACAAAAGTCTTCAATAGGTGTTTACCCTAAAATACTTGAAACCCTGAGAAAAAAAGTTGGTTAGATATTTTAAGAGATTATAACGTGAGTGTCCTTGACCACCCCGACAAAGCCAATGTAGTTGTGGATACCCTAAGTTGAATGTTTATAGGCAGTGTGGCCCATGTAGAAGATGATAAAAAGGAATTAGTCTTTGATGTGCATAGGTTGGCCCGGTTTGATTTCAAAGTAGTAGACTCTCCCAAAGGTGGATTCATGGTCAATCATAGTTCTGAATCATCCTTTTTTGTTGATGTGAAGTCTAAGAAACTCCTTGATCCAATATTGATGAAATTGAAAGAATTGGTACTTGGGAATCTGTTGAGGCTTTCTCCTAAGGGGGAGATGGTGTACTTAGGTATAAGGCAGACTATGCGTTCCGGATATTGATGGCCCAAGAGAGCAAATTTTAAAGGAGGCTCATGGTTTGTGGTGTTCTATTCATCCGGCGGCCACCATGATGTACCTTAATCTATGGGAATCTATTGTTGGAATGGCATGAATAAGGATATAGAGGGTTTTCTGGCCAAGTGCCAAATCGTCAACAAGTTAAGGACGAGCACATAAAACCAGGAGTTTTGTCCCAAGTATTGAAATTCCCACTTTGAAGTGGGAGGGTGTGAACATGGACTTTGTTGTACTTTTGCCTCGTATTCAAAGGCAACATGATTCTATTTAGGTCATTGTTGATAAGATGACGAAATCAACCCAATTTTATTCACATCAAGGTATCTTACTCGGCAGAAGACTATGACAAACTATACATGAACGAGATAGTGAGGTTGCATGGGTTTCCTTTGTCTACTATTTCGGATCGGGGTACTAAATTTACTTCTCACTTTGGAAGGCATTCTAAATAGGTTTTGGTACAAATGTTAATCTTAGTACCTATCCACCCTCAAACGAATGGTGAAGCGAAATGCACCATTCAAACCATAGAGGACATGTTGAGAGCATGTGTTATTGATTTCAACGGTAGTTAGGATGACCACCTACCATTGATAGAGTTCTCTAACGATAATATTTATTGCGCAAGTATCGCCATGGCTCCATTTGAAGAACTATATGGTAAGAGGTATAAATGTCCGGTTGGTTGGTTTGAAGTAGGTGAATTTCCTTTAATTGGTCCCGAATTAGTCTATGAGGCAATTGAAAAAGTTTGACTCATTAGAGAGAGAATGAAAATGGCCCCAAGTCAGCAAAAGTCTTAACTAATAGTAGAGAGAAGGATGTAGAGTTTTAAATTGGTGATTGTGTCTACTTGAAAATCTCACTTATGAAAGGTGTGATGCGGTTTGGAAAGAAGGGGAAGCTTAGTCCCCAGTATGTGGGCCCATATTAGATCTAGAAGTGTGCTGGGAAAGTTTCCTATGAACTAGACTTGCCAAGTGAGTTGGCTCCGGTTCACCCGATGTTTCATGTTTCCATGCTCAAGAAGTGTATTAGTGATCCAGTATCTATCGTTCCTTTAGAGGATTTAGGAGTTGATGAGAGTATTTCTTATGAAGAGGTTCTAGTAGAGATTCTAGACCGCCAAGTTAAGAGGTTGAGAAAAAAGGAAGTAGATTCCGTTAAAGTTTTATGGAGCAATCATTTAATTGAGGGTGTTGCATGGGAGGCCTAGGCTGATATGAAGTCCTTTTATCGTCATATTTTCCCTTATACTCCTATTCAAGCCTAAGGTAAGTAGTTCTTCTTGAGATTTAAGTATTTGGGAATCATGTTTTGCATGAATTTTTCTCTGATTTTCTTATGTTCTGCACATTTTTTGATGTTTCATGCATGATAATTTGATATTCTAGAGTTTCTAAGTTAGTTTGGTGTCTAGATCATCATTCGGGGACGAATGTTCCCAAGCGGGAGATAATGTAACACCCCAAAAATCTAATGACATAAGCTATAGTCTAACACATAAATTAGTAGCCTAAATAAGATTAACATGAAACTTATAGTTCTAAATTAACTTCCCTAACCTATTACTAAGGTATGAAGTTCCTAAATGTCAAGGCATGGCGCCCCAAGGACCCCCAATGGTCCTTGAGAAGGTCCAATAGACTGACCAAAAAGCTGTCAAAAACCTGCTTGGTCCAGGAGGGGGCACCCATGCCCCTTGGGTGGAGTCACGCCCTGTAGGTGGGGTTCATGAGTCGAGAATTAGTTTCCCCAACCAAGCCCCCAAATTTCCAGCCTCCGAACCAAATGACGCCCTAGTGGGACGGCCCGTGGAACCCATCTATGGTTCGCGGATGGGGTAAGTGAATCACACTTGTAGGTGATGTCTTGGTTCGACCTTAGTGGGGCATTTACACTAAGCAACAATTTAATTAGGTAAGGTTGGATACAATTATTATTACTTATTATAGACCTCTATATGTACTCTTAAGTCATTAAACACAATAAACACTCCTTTAAAGAAATTATCTCCCTAGGACTCCATTGAAGAGAAAAGGTCAAGGTCAAGGTAGGGCTTCAAGAACCTTTCTACCTTCCTCAATTTCTTGTGGAATTCAACCCAAGGTATGAATTCTACTCATCTTTCAGAATATATCACCTAAAGAGCCCATTTAGTTTTAGTTTTCAAGATACTAAAATCCCCAAACCTAGAGTTTTTGAATCTTCAATAAGGGCCTTCTTCTAAAATTATTTTAATTCTTTAATAAAGGTTTATTATTGTTGATTATGATGATTTATTTTTGTAAGAATGGTATTGTTTGATTTAGATGAAAGTCTTCTTAGACCCATGGTTTCCCCTTCTTTCTAAAGTATGAACTAGATTATGGCTTGATTTCCTATGGATCATTGATAATTGATTATGTTTACACTAAATATTCTATTGAATCATGCAATCTCTCTATCTATTGTGCTAATTGTATAATTTAGGATTGATCTTTACTCGTGGCTTATAAAGGCAACATACTAGGGTTTGTTTATATTATTGGGGGTTGTATATGAATTCATGACTTACCTTGATAGTGATGATCCTATGACTATTGTATATGGGGGGTGTTGGTGCAAGATCCTCCTCCCCTATACCCTTATACTTGAATATGCATGAAAGGTTCATGATTATGATAATGTTGTTTTGTTAATTGATAGGCTATTCTCAAGAACCACACCACCATGAACATGATGTGAAAGGTTTACTAACATATCAATGATTCTAAGGTTGAAAGGACATTTTCACATAATGGATCTATGAGCTACCATGATACCATGATGGTTCAGTGCTATAAATTCTTCGATGAACATGATTTCAAAGTAATGATTTAACATGATTATTAGAGGGAATTAAGCTTACCACCGAATGGATATGAACAAAATATAGAAATTTTATACCTCACTTAGTTTGGGTTTCTAGAAGATATCTCCTTATTACATCACTATATGCCCACATAGGCTCTTAGCTAGTGAATCCACCTATAATCTAAACATATTAGTTGTATGTTGGGAAAGTAGGACACCTATTTTTGTTGTGGTTCAATGACACAAGAACAAGATCCATGACATGAAAAGAACAAAAATATTAACTATGAACAAGAACATTAGTTATGTTCTATGATTACTTGAGGGGTTTTACTTAGTGTGAGTGAGGGTATGGGACTTCACTTATGCATTGCACAAGTAATCTTGGACAGTTATTGTGGTATGTTCCATAATGACATGATACTTTATGAGTTAATACATCTTTTACATTAATATGTACTATGAATTGAACCATGTCAATGAGCTATTAATATGAACATGAACATGAATGTGGGATATTTCTATGGTTCTTTTGATGAGCTTTGCTTGGTGTGAGTGGGTGTATGGGACTTCACTTGCACACTGCATAAGTTGATCTAAAAGGGGTATGTTGTTCTTTCCTTATGATATGAAGTTATGTGAATCCATGTATGCATGATATGGATTGTCACCATGAATGATGTTACTTATGAACATGAAAGCCTCTTTTTCTTAAGGTTTGGATTGACTATGATTTCTCAAAATGTGCATGATGGCTTTTAAACATGTAAAGGCATGATTTCAACTAAATGTCCCTTTTATGTATGTTTTAAGTATTTCTTGCATGTCTTCAATACTTAAAACATTATTTGTGCTAATCTATATTTTCTACATTCCATGAGTGTAGGTCGCAATCGTTGAGACGTAGTACTTCTTTGAAGCGAAGCTTGGGTTGACTATTCCCTAAGATTGGTGTGTCCTCAAGTTCTAGGAAAAGATGCTATCTTTTCTGGTTTCTATTTTACATTCTAGTTTGATACTCTATAGATGTAAAAGGCTTTTGACCCTACTTGTACTCTCTATTGTACTTAGAAGTTCGAGATTCTATTTTTGTTTATGAAATGAAAGTTGACTTCGATTGTAAAAGTTTTAGAGTATGTATAATTCCTATTTACTTATTTAATGATTACTATAAGGGATTCTTGGAGACCCCTTCGGGGTCAAGTACACCATGTTACTTCTAAGGTGTAACCTCGGCTCGTGACACTAGGACAGTTAATTAGATAATCATTCTTCAGATTTTAAATGTCACACTATCAATATATAAGCGTAGCATTCTCATTTAGCATGTCAATATTTTGAGTTATTCAGTATTTCAATCACATTTTAGACATATACATATCTAATTAGGAGTATATTTAGCACTGAGTTGGACCAGGGTTTAGTATACCACTTAGTCCCCAAACTACATGCCCCGTAGGATTATACATCCCCTCTATTGGGCATCAGAATTATTGATCACATCAATCATGTATTTATACCCATTGCAAGGTATATTGGTTATCTATATAAGGCATCAACATTGGACTCCACGTATATATCACGTGGTTTATGTCGGTTAATGGTAGCTCCCATAGTCAAACTCTTAGTGCATTGACTAGGCTTCAATGTTTATATCAATATACATTTCACCATATTATCTTCATGGTTAGTACTTGGTCATTTTATTAAACTCAACTTTTTAATTATGTTTCAATATTTATATTCATGTTATGATTATATCATTGCTCAGTTATGCTTTTTTAAACTATATATATTTGTTCAGGTTAGTATCTATATTTTGCATACTTAGTACATTCCTAGTATTGATGCATAATTTATGATACATCTTTTCATTATATAGGTTCATGTACACAACATGTAGATCATGCTTAGATCGATTCTCAGTCCAAATTCAACAGCTTCAATGGTGAGTTCTTATATTCCGAGAACAATAGACATGCTTTTAGTTTGGTGAGAGTTAGTTGGGGGCATGTCCCAACAACTCAACTCAGTTAGAGACTTTTCAGACATATTAGTAGATTTATCTTGAATTATTACATTATTCTTTCAGTTATCATAAAACTCTTAGTATGTTTTACATATCAGACTAGTTAGATTTTCCCCGCTTTCAGTTATCCATTGTTTTAGCTTCCACATAGTGCATGTTCTATTCAGTAGCATTTAAATTATGCTTATGATATGCCGGACATGGTCATATATTGGGGTCACTCGTGATCCTCAGTCTCATGTTACATCATATGTGTAGCCTCAGGTTGTGATATCTGAAATCTCATTTACAATCAGAACGGACTCAATAGTAGGTGTTTCTGATTTGTATTCCTAACCCGAACAAGATGTAAATACAACCCTTAGAGATTATTTTCCTAGCGTTTAGGCAAGATATAAATTAAACGTTACGAACATAATTTCCATTTTGACATGGCATGATAGATTCATTAGGAACCTTGACTATGATTAATTGGATCCTTCAATATTTCAAAGTAGAACATGCATGAAACCAATCCATCCTAAGAATAACATCAAAATCTAACATATTAATTTCTACAAGATCAACATGTGTGAATTTTATGAGAAATGAAAATAAGAAAATTTCTATAACTCTTTTAAGCAACGATAGAATCACCAACGAGAGTAAAGACATGAAAAGGATTAGTGATAACAACAAAACTACCTTAAAAATAATTTAAAGAGTAAGCGATCGTTGTCAATTAAAAATACCCAACTAAGAGTCGGGGTAGAATCCCATAATGAATGGTTTAAGGATAAGAATTTAACAAAGAAATTGCGATTGTGAACCTATTCATTGTAGATATTTAGAGAAACTGAGTGGGTAATTCCATCAAAGTAACAAAAAGATATTTGTAACCAAGTGTCACAATTATACTAAAAGTGCAGAGATATCACAAGTAACAAATGATCTATGGGTGTGGGGATTGGTATCGATGTCATGTAGGCTTACAAGTACTACTCAATAGTGATAATCAAACAATTGTTGATATGCTAGGTAATCTTCAATGGGACTGATAATATTTCGGTCATATATGTTACCATAAATCAATCCATTACCTTACAAAGATCTCTCTTACGAGCAAATTTGACAACTAGAAGTGAACCATAATTTATATTTCAAGCAAATAATAGAAATCAAACCTAAATTGCTGACATTAGGTTATTTATCCATTTTAATTGATCTCTTTCAAGCATTAATCGAAGGTCAAGTATATGTTCAACTTTAACACATTAAGTTAACTTTATGCTAAATAACCTGAATCAATAATTGAACATAAATAAAACATACCATAGCATAAAATCCACAACACTAAATCAACACCCAACCCCATAGTCAAACCCCTAGAGTTGGGGTGTTAGCTACACATCATAAAAAGTAAAGAAATTACACTTACCAGCCATTTAGGTATTGAAATCAAGCAATAATCTTCAACATCCACTTCAATTTCAACACTTAATTATCAATTCTAAAGGTGTATTTAACCTCCCCCCGCCCAAACTAAGATTGTTTCTCCAAAGGTAGGAATATTAATTCAAGCAAGTTCTCTAAAAACTCTCAAAAAATGTTTTTGAAATCTGTTCTGCCTTCATTTTCTCTCCCTTGGGCTTTTTATATTTTTCCAAAATTGGTTCAAAAATCCATACGCAACTAGTTGGGTGACATTAGATGGTCTTTCTTTACTCATAGAAAATCATAGTGTTCTCCTTAGCTCACCCTTTTTTTTTTACTTCAGGCTTCAGGTGTTTAAAATTTAGATGGTGACCTAAATGGGGTCAGGCTTTCACATTTAGTGAATCTCCTATTACAACCTTATTTGCCCAACCCTAAATTCTAGGATCAACACAGTTTATAGAGATATTTCATGATTCAATAACATAATTAATGTAAAATTACACAACTATCATAGTTGCATATGCAATCAAGTCATACTCTAGTCATACTTTTGAAAGAAGAGGAAATCATGGGTCCAGGGGAGACTTTCATCACAAACAACAATAAATAATTATTCCAACCATAAATAATATTAATCAACCATAATAAACCTTAATTAAACAATTGAAATCATTTAATAAGAAGACCCATGTTGAAGATTTAAAAACCCTTGGTTTCGGGAATTTGGGATCTTGAGAACTCAATTTGAAGGGGATCTTTGGGCGATAGCTTCCCAAAGATGAATAACATCTATACCTTAGGTTTAATTCAACAAGAAATTAAGGAATCAAGAATTAATCTTGAAGCCCTAGATTGACCTTGTCCTTTGCTCTTAAACAGAGTCCTAGAGAGAATTTCTTGAGATGAAAGTTGATACTGAGTTTGAGTTTGTGAGTTGTGAAGTGTTAAGTTGAGTATAATTATTTAGGAGTACTTATATAGGTCTATAATAATTAAACCATCCCCACCCTTGCTTAATTAAATTAGAACTTACCTTATCCACATGCAACACCTACATGTGTGATCCACAGACCCCATCCACGGACCGTCCTGTTAGGGTGTCACTTGTTTCATAGGCTTGAAATTGTAGGGATTTGTTGAGGAGACTAAGTATCGAATCACGAACGCCACCTATGGGGCGTGAGTCAGCCCACGGACACTTAGGGGTTCCTTAAGGGGGCATGCCTTGAACTTTAGGAACTTAGGACCTTAGTACTAGGTTAGGGAAGCTAATTTTGGACTATAATCTTCATGTTAATCTTATTTAGGCTACTAGTTTACGTGTAAGGCTTTAGCTTAGGTCATTAAATTTCTATTGTGTTACGCCTAGAAAGTGTACATAGAATAGGGTTTTGAGTATTATACAGGAATTATGCAACGTTTCCAAGAAAGTATGTTATTCAGATTAGAGTACTGTAGAAGATGAAATCAGAACAATTATCTAAGATTTTATAAAACCTGGGTCTAAGAAAATTGTGTGGAATCAAGGAACAAACTGAATTCTAAGGACCTAGTGGATCAAAAGAACCCACTAGTGAAATCCCATGTACATGGTGAGACATTTCACACAAAAATTATTTGGATTTCAAGACTTAACTTAAAGAATATGTCACTTTTTCTTGGGAAACGTGTGTCTCTTTCCTCTCTTTTTTCTCTATGTTTTGGTAAATGAGGATTCTAGGTAATGTCTAACTAAAATATTAAGTTTAAAATGTGTAAAAAGACATAGTTTATGTATTAAATGATTAAATTCCACCACACAAAGAGAAGACCAAACAACCCTGATTTAAAGTTGGCGTTGGGCCATCCACGAGGCCACTTATGAATCGTCCATGTGATCATGACCCATTAAGTGGGTTGTGGTTCTTGTCCATTGCTATTGGTTATCCATTCCTCCTTCTACAGTTTACATCATGGACCATTTGAAGGACCATGGTTTATGAAGTACATCATGGTTCTTAACTTAGGGATGGTGTTTGCTGAGTCATGACAACAAATAAAACAATGACTCGTCAGTAAGATCATGAATCGTTGAGGGCTCTGTGGTTCAACACTTGAGCCCTAGTGGCTCTCCCTCACTTCTATGAGCCATTCCATGGCTTGTTGCGATCCATGGTTCGTATAGGGATCCGTGTTCCACCATGCTGGCTGGCTCTAATCCACGAGTAGGTCGACAAACTGTGGTTCCTTTTACGGCATTTCAACCCCTATGTGGTTCACCAAATTTCCTATTGTTCAGTCTATTAGATATGTGAAGTGTCACAATATCTACCCCTTTGGAATATTTGTTCTCAAATGAAGTATAAACACACTTAGTATGGAGAAAAGGAGATGTAATACCTACTACTAAGTACTAGAAATTGATATCTAACTTAACTGAATTCTATAAACATGCAAATTGCTGAAATGCAAGAGTAACTGAGGGAACAAGATACTGAGACTAAATTTCACAAGAGTAAAATAGGATACCGGAAAGGAACTATTACCTCAAGATGAAATGGGATCAGAAAGGAAGAGGTGAAGATACTCAGCCATTATGGTTGCTTCTGCTTCCCAAGTTGCTCCCTCTACAAACTAATTCCTCCACAAAATCATTGCTGAAGCAACTTCCTTATTTATCAACCTACGAACTCGACGGTCAAGAATTTCAACTGGAACTTCTTTGTAAGTGAGACTATCCTTCACAACCATATTCTCTAACGTCGCATCACCCAAACACTTTTTCAACAAGGAAATGTGAAAGACTAGAAGAATCACTGCTATTTTTGATGGCAACTCTAACACATAAGCTATCCTACAAATTTATTTCAATATTTCTTAAGGACCTACATATCTCGAATTGATCTTATCTTACTTTCCAAATATCATCACCCCTTTTATAGGTGACACCTTTAGCAAAATCCAATCATCAATTTGAAACTCTAATTCCCTTTTCCTCACATCCGTATAGGACTTCTAATGACTTTGGGTTTTCATAAGTATATCTTTGATGATTTGAAATTTCTCCATAGCCTTATGAACTGAATGTGTAAAAATCAAGGTTGCTTAACCTACTTCAAACCAACCAATCAGAGATATGCATCTATGCCCATATAGTGCCTCATACAGGGTCATCTATGTACTGGATTGAAAGCTATTATTATAGGAGAACTCTATGAAATGTAGGTGATCATCCCAAATACCCTTGAAACTTATCATGTAAGTTCTCAACCTTTCCTCTAAGGTATAAACGATACACTCTTTCTGACAATCTATTTGTGGATGAAACATTATATTGAGATTTACCTGCGTACCAAGACGTTTCTGAAATGATTTCTAGATTTGAGAGGTAAATTGAGGAAATTTATCTGAGATGATAGAAAAGGGAATCTCATGCAATCTTACTATATCATAGGTATAGAGTTAGGGGCATTTCTTCACTGAATTTGTAGTCTTGGCAACAAAAAGTGAGCGGAAGTAGTGAGTATGTCCACTTTGACCCAAATGGAGTCATGTTGTCTGCGAGTACGAGGTAAAACCATAACGAATTACATGTTTATCACTCCTCCACTTCAATGAAGGAATGTTAATCTCTTGAATCATAGCTCCTGATTTCTAATATTCTACTTTAACCTGTTGACAGTTAGGACACTTACCACAATTCTTGTATGTCCCTCTTCATGTTGTTCCACCAAAAGATGATGTAGATCACAGTACATCTTAGTGGCACATGGATGAATGGAATACCTAGATTATAAGCTTCCGTAAGGATTTTCTACCTTAACTCACTCAATTAGGAACACATAAACAACTTTGATAACGAAATACAATATCATTCCTTGGGAGAAAACCTTTACTTTTTGCTGATGAACATTACCTTTCAACTAAAATAATGTAAGATCACTGTAATGTTTTTCCATAAACTCTTTTAGCAATGAAGATTATGATCCATTCTGAACTATCACACCACCATATAATGTGTGTGTAAGGAAAACTCCTAAGCGAGAAAGCCATTAAACGTATTTGACTAACTTTTTCTTTTGTTTCTCAGCATATGTTACACTACCCATATTTGATGAGAACATCAACCATTACATCGGCCTTACCGGATGGTTAATCGCATTCAGTCATAGTCTTTAAAGAATTCAAGCCATCTTCTCTGATGTAGTTTCAACTCTTTTTGGGTGAACATATATGAGAGACTCTTATGATTTGTGAATATATCAATAGGAACACCATACAAGTAGTGTCTCCAAATCTTTAGGGCAAATATTATGGATGCAAGTTCGAGGTCATGAGTAAAGTAATTCTTATCATGGGACTTTAAGATGCCTAGAAGCAAAAGCTATAACGTTACCTTGTTGTATCTACATAACACCTAGGAAGACCGTGGATGCATCATAGTAAATCACATAATTGTCTGAACCGTCTGATAGAGTCAAGACATGCGTTTTAGTCAACCTAGTCTTTAGTTTTGAGAAGTTTTTCTCACACTCATCTGATACCTAAAACTTAACCTTTTTGAGTCAACATGGTCAATGGAAAATTTATGGATTAAATCCTTCAAAAAACCTCCTATAGTAACTGGTCAAACCTAAGAAACTTTTGATATCATTTAGGGAGGTGGTGTCTTTGCCAATGTTGTACCGCCTCAATTTTCTAAAACTCAACCCGGAGCCCTTCTCTAGATACCATATGACCAAGGAAAGAAACTTACTATAAATATAATTCACATTTTAACTTAGCGAACAACTGGAGATCCTTTAGATTTATAACAGCTCTAAAGGGAGTCAAATGCTCTTTTTCACTTCGAGATTAAATGAGGATATTATCAATAAAGACGATGACGAACAAGTCAAAGTACTGTTTGAACACCTTTTTAATTAAGTCTATGAGAGCTACAGTAGCATTTGTTACGCCAAATGATATACCTAAAAATTCATAAGGGCCATACCGAGTTCTAAAAGCTCTCTGTGGAATGTCACTATCTCTGACTCTGAGCTGATGATAGTCGGATATGAGGTCTATCTTAGAAAAGGAACTAGCACCCTCAAGTTGGTCAAACAAGTCATCAATCCCGGGGATGGATACTTATTCTTGATATTTACTTTGTTTAATTTATGATAGTCAATAAAAATTCTTAGATAACTGTCTTTATCTTTCACAAAAAACACTAGAGTACCCCATGGAGAGATACTATGCCTGATGAAGTCATTATCTAGAAGGTCTTTAAACTGTTCCTTTAAATCCTTAAGCTCAACTATAATGATTATGCAAGGAGGAACCAAAATGGGCTAGGTATCTGGAAGGAGAACTATTGTGAAGTCGCATTCCCTTTCGGGAGAAACTCCATGAAGATCTTCTTGAAACAATTCTAGAAACTCATTTACTACCATGACTGATTTGAAATTGGGGTTTTAATGTTTGAATCCTAAAATCAAACAAGATGATAGAAATAACTTTTGGAAATCAATTTTATTGCTTTAATTTAAGAGATAAATTTACCTATATGTGTTGAGCTAATACCTTCCACTCTATGATTGACTTGTTTGGAAACTAGAACCGAACTATCCTAGTTCTACAATAAACTACGGTATAACATGAATGTAACCATTCCATGCTTAGACTGATATCAAAATGAGGTGACTTTTTGAGAGACTGTGAAGGGTACTTTTTGTATACCTTTCTAGCTATAACTGGTCACCAACTTGAGTAGAGATTGGGAGGGGTTTTTAGAGAGTTTAAGGATTTATACTAAAGTTTACTACTATATAAGGATTTACAAAAGACAGTGTAGCCCCTTGATCTACCAATGCATAAATATCTAAAAGAAAGACTTGTAACGTACCAGTGACTACATCTGGAGAATCTTCCTGGTCCTAGAGATCCTGGAAAACATACAACCTTTTCTGGTGCAAATTGTTTTTTACCAAATGAAGCACCCTGTTGAGTTGGGCGACCTTCTTGTGCCGCTGGAGCTGTAGATTGAGCCCTATTGTTTTTACCATATTGTACCTACCTTTCAAAAGGAAAATACTTCAACATATGTCCAGAATAACTACATCCAAAGCACCCTTCCCTATTTGTAAGACACTTGCCCAAATGGTTGTTACCACACATTGGATAAATTGGGATAGTCTTGTTACCTTTAGACAAGTTGGGATAGTTCTGAGACTTAGATCATGATGCCCTACCTTTATAATCTTGTCAATAACTATGGGATAGAGAACTAGCTTATGTAGTTGTTGGAGCTGTAGATTTCTACTGAATTTGTGAGCTATTTCCACCGCCCGACTTATGTTAAGAGTACTAATAATTGCCTATTCCAGCCTTCTTGTTTACCTTCATCATTTCTTTAAAATAATTTCATTCAACCTTCTTAATGTGAGTATCCTGGAGATGTCCATATCCCCTAAAACATAACATTACTGCACTAGGTCTTCACCATATCGGATACCCCGAATAAGAACATGCTCATTTGTGCCCTTATATAGGCAACCATATGTGTAGAATACCTGGAGAATTAACTAAACCTAAGTTTGCATTCTTAGACAGAGATTGAACGTGCTTCAAGTTCACAAACTCCATGGCCTTAGCCTTGCTCAACTCTCTCGGGAAGAACCTGTCAAGAAAAACTATAGTAAAACAATCCCAAGTTGTAAGAGCTACAGTTTCACCCTTGTTTTCCTTCAACTCTGTGAACCCATTATAAGCTACATCCTTGAGTTAATTGGTTGCTAACTAAACACTCTCAATACCAGTTACTTGCATTACTCCAAGAATCTTCTTACTCTCATCAATGAAGTTTTATGGGTCTTCACCAACCTTCAAACCTAAAAACTCACACGGATTCATCCAAAAAAAAATGTCTTGAACCATAGTTTCAGTTGATCCTTCATTAGTGTTTGCAGGAACTAGGGCCTAATAATTATTTTGATTGGGTACACTCCCAGCCAAGAGTTGTATCGAACTCTGAAATTTTACATTTGTAAATGCATGGTTTAGGATATGAGGGGATGCATCAACATTGTGTGTATTTGTATTTCGTGTGTTAGCTCTATGAAGCGGCATGATCTGGAATGCATAATGATGGATGATAAGAAGAAGTTGAATCATACCTTAGGCATGATAAGAATAAGAAAGAATGTGAAGTTTTTCTTAAAAACACTTTGTAGCCTCCCCCTCATTGATGTGTTTTGCTTCACACCCATGAAAGAGACTCTAATTGTAACGACACAAGGGTACCCCCTAGACGTAACAAAACATATAGAACCCCAAAAGGAACTATTTAAGCTACTTAGAATATCATGACATAAAGAATTAGAAAATTAATGATGAAGAACACTTTTAAGTCCAAAAATCTTTATAAATGAAAGAGGAAGTCTAGACTTGTCTAAATCATCCATTTATTACAATAGTTCAAATGAAAAAGGACATAGTCCATAAAAAATAGTCCGAAATGAAATACTAGAAATGAAACTCAAAGTGAATCTCCCGTCTTAGAATCATGAGGACTCACTACAAGAAAGGAGGATAGTCGTATCCAGCATTGAACCAAATTCTAACCACCTTAAGAATTGGACCCTACACTTGGGGAAAATGAGCAAAGTATGGGTTAGCACAAAGATGCATTAATTATGATAGTTATATACAAAATCATGAAAACATGATAAAGAGGACATTAGGTTAATGCATGTCATTTAATAGTTTAAAGCATCATTTTGAAGATAATTAAAGAGCATAAGTCATAAGCATAATCATTGCATACATAATCACATCATAAGAGAATGATACCATGAGTACCCTCAAAGCATATTATACAAAGCATGAGAAAGATCCAATAATCCTTCCCAAGCTAGGTAAAGCTCCATGAGTAACCATGTTTCATATTTCATATTTTTATCATATCGGGGATAAGACTTAATCAACATAGACCATTTTAGTTTATCATGGAATCCGGTGTTACCCACACCGAAAAGGGTTGTCCTACTTTCCTAAGGTAAGACCATAATTATTTAGCTTTGTCTTAACACATTGAAGACCCGCTAAAATTGGCACTAACTTTCACATAGGCACTCTAACTAGTCTTTGTTCATTTTAGACAACTCAAGTAAGGTTTTGATGAGTTATTTTGACACAGTTTGCTTACATGGCATAGAGAGTGTGATACACTCGTTTATTGCGCGAGAAAATCTTATTACTCAATTTTTTAATTCTTTTTTTCCCTTTTTCTTCCTCTTTTTCCGTCCACCATTTTTCAAGCTTAACTACATTCAAGGTGAATGTTTTAAAAATTTCAGGAATAGCCAATTTCAAGATTTAAATAATCCTGAAATTCTTCCATATAGGAATTTAATATTGTTATATGGAAGTGGATTTGATTTTTCACTCCTGTTCCTTCCCATCCTTCAAACTCTGCTTCACTGTAAATGTTTTTTTTATTGTCTAAGTTAATTTTGATGATTTCAATTCACTTTTACTGCTTTATTATTGATTTAGAAGAATCTGAATCCATGACATTGTTTTAATCAAATGTGGAACAAACCCTTTATCTAACCAAAAGTAAGAAAAATATTAAAAAATGGCCCCACCGATCTGAATCTATGACTTAACTTTATTCTTCTATGAAATTTATTGTTGGGTCTTCTAAGATTATTTGGATAGACACATATTAAAAAATGTTACGAATTTCAATGTGAAGATTTAAGAATTTTCTACTGATATCAGACCTTTATGCCATATGAACTTGGTTGGTATATGACTAAGAACACCAATGGGGGAAGGGCGGGGGGAGGTGATGTTTCTTCAAAAGTACTTTAAAGAAGACAATGAGAAGGCTGCAATTGTTTTTTTTATTGTAAATATATTTTTTGGTAATTAGTGGGCAAATATGCCACGTGTCTGTGGATTCATTGGCTACTTAATGCTTTTCTCTCAAAAATTAACTATTTAAGATTATTTTCAACACAAATGACAAATATCGTCATTTAAATATACAATTTATATGTCATTTTGCGAGTGTTATTCATACACGTTATATATTTTTGTTGATAGAAAGAAAAATTCCAAAATGATACAAAGGAATCTTACATGAAGTGTCAAAAATGAATGAAGTCTAATTAAGGTGTCTAAGTGAAGGTTAATGTCAACTTTAGGGGTCCACCGATGGGTTTGGCCATTATATTTTAGGTGGATTTACTAGATAAATAACCTATAAAGGAACATAGTTTATGGGATAAGCAGATTGCTATTAGAAACCCGCATGGTGGAACTTTCATCCCAAGAGATTGCTTCTAGAAACCCGGCCTTTCTAACGGAGGGACTTCCATCTCATAACAATATACACTCGGTGCTAAGCATAATTCTCATGGAGTAAATGTTAAGTCTTGACTTAAGTTCATATTCATGAAAAAATTCCTTGACACTCAATCTAACATAATTCATCAGATAGCTCAGAGATGTAATAATTGAGAATAGCCTTTCAACTTTAGAATCGTCATATTTGTGAAAAAAATTATCACATCTTATAATATTCATACATAAGTGTGTACATAAGGAAAATCATCCAAGAATGCAACAATTAGATCTTAAGCATATTCTTTTTACTCTCAAAGTGTTCTAAAAGCATATACCTACCCTTATAATCATACATCTTTCTCATACATTGCCCTTCAAGGACCATAGATAACATTCAACAAAAACATTTAGAATTAATATAGTGGGCATGTATAATAACATGATTCAATTTATCAATTAACTATATTCACAATTTTATAATATTGTACTTGTATCAATTAATACCCACACTTTGAGATCCAATTCGGAAAAATTGGGGAACTCATGGATTCTTGGGTGATTCAACATAAAACTATATAAAATCATCAAGTTAACCTTAATAAAACATAATTCAATCATTAAAAATGAACTTGAAAGAAACCCATGAGATTGAATTCAAACCCTAATTTTGGGGAAATCAATATCTTTGAAATTGATTTTTGAGGGACTCCATGGATGAAACTATACATTCATGAAGGAATATCGTACCGTAATTACGATTTCCGTACTAAATTAAGTGAAAATGCATTATTCTTCCAATCCTAGATGTACCTTCGTTGTTTTTTCTTTAGAGTTCTAGAGAGAGAGAGAGTTCTAGAGAGAGAGAGAGAGAGAGAGCTTTTAGGAAATTTGGTTTTTGATTTGGGATTTAGGAATTGTCAAGAAGATGGCTAATTGTTGAGGTCTTAAAGCATTTTATAGTTAGTCTAAATTAATAGAAAATGACGTCACTGAATAATAACTTACAGAGAAATATCCCAAATTTCCCTTAAGTGCAGCTGCCAAAAGGCAGTTTTAACGCCCACCCACGACCCATCATAGTCGGACCGTGGTTGGACTCATGGCCAATGCATGTGAACGTTGTCTGAGGGTTTAGAGGCTTGGCTTTTGAGGAAGTGTTCCATGACTCCATGACCACGGTCCGTGGGTGGACTCACGTGGTGTGTTTTCCATCCCCCGACTAAGGTTTAGAGGCTAGAATATTGGCCACGACCCCTCACCCATGTGGCGTAGGATGACCCACGAGGCATGGGTCACCTCCATGGATCACTTCCAAGCAGCCTCCTAAGTTTTTCCCTGAAGGACCCATGGTTGGTACTTAGGGTTTGAACCTTGACATTCTAATACTTAAATATGTATTTTAAGTTACGGGGAGGTACGTTTCAACACTCTAACCATAATGTCATTATTTAGTTTGGCCTACTAGCTTTACAGTGTCACAATATCTTCCCCTTGAGAACGTTCGTCCCCGAATGATGATATTGACACCTTATAGAAAGAAAGTCTCACGACTAGCAACCCATCATGCATGAAATATCACAATAGTGTACAATTCAAAGGAGGAACTTTCAAATCCATTTAAAACATAATCAATGGAATAAAAAAAGTAGGAACTACATCTAAAATTCCAATATTCATGAAACTATATTTCTCATATTTATAGGAAGAACTAGCTTCTCCAACTAAAATCATGTTCAACACAAAATCATAGAGACAATATGCAATTATATCAAAATCATACTAAAGCATGTTGATCAACTCATCTCACGAACTCAATTAGGAAACTCATAATAAATGCGCAACAACTTGAGGAGCATAAATCATGAAAACTCATTTTCTTGCTAAACATGAATTTCTCAAACCAAACAACCAAAGACCAACATCACTTATTGTACAACGCTCTAAAAGGATCCATACCGATACCTTTTAAGTCTATAACACATTACCTCAACATATCCTCTAAAGTCTGAATGGTTTATTACGCTTGAACATCCGTTTGAGGGTTAAAAGTTATGCTAAGCTTCACCTTAGTGCCAAGCACTTTTTGGAATGACTTCCAAAAGTGAAAAATAAATCGAGTACCCCGATCTGAAGTAATGGATAAAGGAACCCAATGTAACTTCACTATCTCGTTTATATACAACTTGGCATACTCTTCAGCCAAGAAAGAGGCCTTTACACAAATAAAGTGGGCTGATTTTGTCATCCTATCTATAATGACCCAAATAGAATCATTTTACCTACAAGTGCGAGGAAAACCCACGATAAAGTCCACATTCACATCTTCCCACTTCAAGTACGAATAAGAATGTTTTGTGACAAGTCTCCTAGCTTTTGGTGATCAACCTTAACTTGTTGGCAATTAGTGCATTTGGTTACAAATCCCGTAATAACTCTCTCATACAATTTCCCCAATAGATTTCTCATAGATCACGGTAGACCTTAGTTGCTCTCAAATGAATATAATACTAAAAACAGTGAGCCTTTTCTAAAATTCTCTCCCTAAACCCATCAACATATGAAACACATAATCAACCTAGGTACCTAAGTGCCCAATCTCCACCTTGGCAAAAAGCCTCAATGGACTTATTAAATACCAACTCTTTCTATTAAACCAATATAGCATCAAGGAATTGCTTAACCTTAATATCCATCACAAAGAAGATTCAGACCCATTATGAACCATGACACCACCCTAGTGGAACTCACTAGTTGAATACCTCGCTGAGCCAACATATGCACATCATGAACTAACTCATTCTTTTCATATTCTATATGAGCCACACTATCCATGCACAATCTACTAAGTGCATCCTCTACCACATTAGCTTTGTTGGGGTGGTTAAGGACACTCATGTCATAATCCTATAGTTCTAACAACTTTTATTGACAACGATTCAAGTCCTTTGACTAAATATATATTAAAGACTCTTTTGATCAGTAAAAATATTCACATGGACCCGAAACAAGTAATGTCTCTATATTATCTAGGCAAATACAACTGCTGCTAATTCAAGATTATGGATCAAATTATTCTATTCATGCACATTAAGTTTCCTTGAAGCATAGGCAATCACTTCACCGTTTTACATAAGCAAATATCCCAACCCAAATCTAGAGGCATCACAATACACCACAAAACAATTTGTACCTTTAGGTAAGGTCAATACCGGAGCGAAAGTAAGTCTATCTTTCAATTCTTGGAACTTTTCTCACAAGATTCATAACACACAAACTTACCTTATTTTGAGTTAAACCCATCAATGGAGAAGTAGTGGAGGAAAACCACTCCACAAACCTCCTAGAGTCACCGGTAATCTTCTAATGTTGGAAGGAGTTAGAGGCTTAGTCGTCTTCTTAGGTTTACCTCAATACCCTTTCTTGACATAATATGATAGAGGAAATATATGTACCTTAGCCAAAATTCACACTTGCTAAACTTTGAAAAAAGTTGTTGGTCCTTAAGAAATTGCAAGACAATCCTTAAATAATCCACGTGTTTTTCTGGAAATTCATTTACTACTGGATCGACTTTAGAGAGGGGTTTCGAACACAACATGTATCACCTTTATGAGATGCTAAACACACCCTTTAGAGATCATTCTCCTAGTTATACTGAAATAAGCAACCTGACCTATAGGGATAGAATTTCTCCCCTTTCACTATAAGATAGGCTCATATGGGAATTGGAGCCAAACAACCCTAAGTCCTACAACAATCGATAAAGGAATAAAAGGCATGCAACAAATCCATACTCGGAATCACATCAAAGTCGAACATGTCTAACTATACCAAATCCACAAATATAAATTTATGGATAAGGAAATAGGCAAAATTCTATAAAATTTCCTTGGAACCACCAAGTCAAGAACTAGAGTAGACACCGAAAAAGGTTTTACTAAAAGTTTGGGGGAGTATTTAAAACTCCATGACCACGAAAGGTGTCACAAAGGAAAAAGTTGCACCAGGGTCTAACAAGGAATATACGTCAACAACATAGACTTTTACATACCAGTCACCACATCTAGGGAGATTTGTTGGTAATTTCGGGATTAAAAAGCATAAAAGCGGTTTTGCTTTTGGACATTAGAGCTTAGACCGCTTGGAGGAGCTTGATTTTCCTCTTTTCTCTTACGCGAAAGTGTTGGACAATTCCTTGATTTACGACCAATCTTAACATAGCCATAACACACATAAAATCCCTCTAGCCACTTGCCATAATGTTTTTTACCACATTTAACAAAAATAGGCCTAGCCATAGAAGATCAACCACCAATCCTTCTTGATGGTTGGGGTCTGATAGCCTATCTTTGTTGACCCTTGAGAATCACTAGAGGAACCTTGGTTGGGAAACCTTTTCTTAAACCTTTATCGATCATCTCCATCGGAAGTAGCATTGGAGAAGTTCACATCACCATCTTTAGATCTTTTCACCTCTTATTGTTTTACTTGAGTTTTGACTCTTCAAATTGTGGTGAATGCACCATAAGGCGTGATTTATTAATACTTGGGATAAAAATTTCCGAACAGTATTTATTAAATACCATGTCGGACACTCCCAGCACAAATTTATTCATCTTAGCACTTGAGTACTCCACTATTGTTAGAGCTTAATTTTTCAAACTCATACCTTCTTGACTAAGGTCTATGAGCTATTCCATCTTTAGTTCCCTCAATTCTTGGGAAAAGAACTAAGAGATTCCTATACTAATGAGACTGCTCTTACAAGTCTCTCACCCTTCCACTAATCATACCAAACTTCTGTCACATGTTATAGTTGGTAGATGGCTAGACCTGCCTTTTCCCTAAAAGACACCCCTATAACATCAAGAACTTTGTAAAACTCATCGATAAATAATTAGGTATCCTCTTTAAGTGGTTGAATTCACATTAGGGTTCACATGTGTCCCAATGTCTCTATTGTCCTAAGCTGTCATGGCTTGGGCTTGAGTTTTAACAAATTGAGTTTGAGTTACCAGCGTCTCTTGAGCAGTCATGGCTTAGGTCAACATTCGGGTAGTCGACCTAAACTCTGTTTGGGTCACATTCTCAACAAACGAATCAGCCAAATCTTGATTACGTTGAAGAGATGCTATTTTATTCACATTTTCACCCTCCATTCTTCTTGTGTTAGTCCTTCGTGTATTCGTTTCTTGAAGACCCAAGAGAAGGATTAGGAGAGGAAATTTTATATAGTTAAACTCCATGTCAACACTCAAGAATCATGAAAGAAGTGTCATTTCCTAACCAACATACAACCTCTCATTCATAAGTGTGGTGTGCTTCCCACTCATGAACAAGACTCTACTAGACATGGCTTATGAGACATCCTTCTAAAATCATTCTAAACATTATGCTCTGATTAGCAAGTTTATCATGACCCAAGGGTACCCCCTAGATGTAACAAGGCACATAAAACCCTGAAAGGCTCCATGTAAGTCATTTAGCATTTCATAACATAAAGCATTAGAACAATTAAGAGTAAAAACACATTTAAGTAAAGAAAATATTTATAAATGAAAGCAGAATTCTAGACTGGTCTCTATTATCCATCTAATTGTTTTTGTAATACATGTGAAATATTACCACAACACAAAAAAAAGAGGTATACGACCTAATGAGTATCTAGACTTCCTTGACCACCTTCTAGGAAGTTTATCTTATAACCCCTAGATCTCTTAAAAACAAAAAACTAGTTAAAAATTAACTCTATTAAACTATGACATATTTGTCCTTTCCTAAACCCCTGCAACATGGCTATCTTTTTTGTCAATTCCTTTTGTATCTATACCGCAACAAATTCAATATTTACACTTTGTTACTTGAATATTCTCTTGTTTCTTGCTATCCTGGTGTGGTAGATCAATGCACCCCAGGTTGCTTCGTCTATTTCCTTTTGAATCTTCTTCCACTTTTTCCTTTAATCTATTTAATTGTTTCATAAACTCCTCTACATGGTAATTGAATCCCTAACCATTTACACATAAAACTTTTAACACTTGTACTCCACCTGGATTGGGTAAACAAGTGTTGTTACGGAACAACCCTAAAAATGGATATGCTAAGTAATGCTTAATGTGTCTAGAATGCCAACGATTAGACCGGGTTCACACGGATTGATGCCCGTAGAACCAGACCTTGGAACCCTTTCTACGTCAAAGCCAACTAACTTGGGGAATTAGTTGATCTAGGAAAGGTTGGTTCAAACCATATAGGGCTCTCGAATACGAAGATTTACTTGAAGGAGTCTTTACCGTACTTAAAAAAAGGAAATCTTAGGTTTGGAGGGTCTAGAGGTAAAATGGTCTTTTTCCAGGCTAAGGGTAGTATAGTAATTACCCTAAATATATAATTATTTATTTAATTAATATGGTTGAGGGGAATTTTGGGGAGAGAGGTCCGAAATTGGGCTATTAAAGTGAAGTCTTGCTCCACCCGAGTTCGAACCTAGGTGGAAGAAATGAATTTAATTGTTTTTAATTTAAGTTGGTAAATTAATGTAATCAATTTATATTTATTAGTTATTAGCTTATTTCAAATAAAAGTAAGTCAAATTTTTAATAATTAAATAAAAACCTTATTTGACTAAATCCTAAACTGGACTCCTAATCCTAAGAAAACTCTTCTCTCCCACGCTCATCTCTCTCTCTCTCACGTCTCTATCACTCTCACTCACGATTCTCTATGCCAAATAACTTCAAAAAACAGTACATAAGCCAAAGTTCTTCACACTTGAATAACTCACAACGAAAATATAAAAAAAACTAACAAAATCAATCACGTAGGCAAAGAGAAGTTTGTCCGTTGAGTTCGTGTTGACTTTGAGGGGATTTAGACGTGATTTTTGGAGTAAATTTTGGGCAGCAAGTTGAGGTTTTAACGTCATAAAAGGTATGGGTTTTCTTAATCTTGGTCCCTTTCCAAAGAGACCCTTAAAGCTCAGATGAATCTACTCGAAGACTAGGGTTGCTCGCGTTCTTGTCGAACTCCTTGTCCCTAATATCCCTTTGATATCAATGTGAAATAGGTTAGAGATCATGTTGTTAATGTGTTTACTGGTAGTTTAAGTTTGAAGTTTGATTTTCGTGATAATGAGTTCTTGATTATGTGTTTGGAATTGTAAGCATGTTAAGTTATGTCAACCGAAAGTATGTGAAAATGTTTTTATGGTTGAATTTTATGTGCGAATGTTTGTGTAAATCATGAGCGTAAAAGTGTTGTAATGTTTCTGGATGAAATGGTAATTCTTGGCTGAATATAATCATAAAAAGATTACACTCAAAGATGCACCAAATGATCCACGAAATGCCTTAAGAATTAACGTATGAATGATGATAAAAAAAAGAAGCTGAAAATAGTGAACAAATTTCCAGCATTTGGTAGGTTGGGTTCGGCAAAACAAAATGGTAAAAAATGCAATGAAAAATGAATGTAAAATAATTGAGATCACTAAGTATTGAATCCAAGACATCATTAAATGAATGCTACAAAAAAAATCAACAAAAGATTAAGACAAAAATGGAATGGAAGACACTAAATTTCCAGCCTGCTAGAAATTGTAGTCTCGGCCAACTTTTAAAAAAATGAGCTTCGTTTAAATTTTTTTTACAAATGTGAGGTCATTGGGGATTGAAACCATGACCTCAATGAAAATTTCATAAAAATTTCGTGAGAAAAATTCAAGGAAAAATAGATGTGGTGAGTGGGGATTGAACCCACAACGTCTTAAATAGATGAGAGATTTAGGAGAAAAATAAAGGAGAAAATAAATGTGGAGAGTGGGGATTGAACCCACAACCTCTTGGATAGGTGAGAAAGTTAAGAGATAAAATAAAAGAAAAATAATGAGCTTGTGGGGGATTGAACCCACAACCTCCTTGACTTAAACGAAAAAGGAGAGGAGAAAAAGAAAGGAAATATTATGGGGTTGATGGGGATCGAACTAGGGTCCCCCAAATCTGAAAAATGTGATTATCAAGTTTAAAATAAGATTAAGTGTTGTCCAAGGTATTCGAGATTGGGTTCCCTTGTCCAATTCCGTATTGACACATAAATCATACGTAAGTAAATATTTAATGAATGTTGCATTTAAAAGATCAAAATCAATATTTTGGCATATCTACAAGATGCATAAGTCTTGTACCACATAATCTTGGGTAAAAATGAATCACTTAGAAAAACTATGAATGAAACCCCATGGCTTGTATGTATAGACCCATAAGTCTAGCATACGTTTAAAAGTAAGTGAACCTAAGATGTATGTAATGAAATGATGAAACCATAGAAGGGTTAAGTATGGTTAAGTACAAGTGTAAAATACACTTAATGGCCAAGTGAATTGGCATATTATGAAATGAGCAATGAAATGATGAAATGAACAATAAAATGATGAAACCCTAAAAGGTTTAAGTAAGAGTGTGAAACACACCAAATGGCCAAGTGCATTGACATATGATGAAATGAACATTCACGTAAAAAGGGTGAGTAAATATGAAGAGTAAATGTGCTAATTATAATGAATGTAGTGACAACATGATATGAGGCTAATGTAAAAGATGAGAGCAATCTCAAATGAGCCTAAGTAAATGTTACCAAAAGGTACTTACCTGTGAGAGTTTAAAGTTAATAAAGAGACCAGTCTCTATGAACACTCTAATGAAAGTATTGAGATTAACACACTTAATACTAATGATTAGATGAGAAATCATCTATTGAGCTATGATGTCCTCATACTAGAAGCCCACTTCCATGATGTATGAGTTGAATGTAATGGAACTTTATACTGAGCATCGATAGACTAGCTATAAGTGGTGATGCCTTCTTTCGGGAAGGGCGGATGTTCACGTAACTCTCATGAGATGAGATTGGCATGCCAGGTATGGGTCTCCTTATATCTCCTAGTCTTCGAACCTATACTGCCAATATAGGGATCTGGAGGGGTTCAATTTCCATGTACGCTAGAATGTTTTGGGTCACTTTGGCCGATTATTCCACCTCGTTTCGGTGTGGGGTTTCATGACACTAGATTTAATGATGCTCACATGATCTATGTCAGTTGAAGTTAAAGTTCCCAACGAATGAATGAATGAGGCCATCATCAAATGATGCATAGAATGAAATGAATGGTACAAAAGGTGTTAGGGAAGGATGATGAAGAGGTGATTTAGAGTCAACCAATGACATTAGGTCATTCTTGTTCATTGCACAGTGAACCCGATGAAAGTCTTAAACTACATCTTAGATATAGCTGGTGTTCATACTAGCCTATGAACGAAATAAAATAAAATATGTATAAATGAATGTGGCAGACTCTGTTGTGTTTGCTAATGAAGACTCCCTAGTTGAGCCCTCATTTATGGGAAGCCTTAATGTCAAGTCCATAATTCCAAGGTCTCATGGCATATGAGTAAGTGATATGAACAACGTTATGTGTTATATGAATTATGATATGTGCTATGTGTACGATGTTGTGTGTTGTGTGCCAAATGTTAAGTATGATGGTGCATGTTACTCTCATGGCATAACTTTCCTAATACAAATTTGGAAACTCATAAGCTTTCCTAATCCAAATTTGGAAAGCTCATAAACTTTCCTAATCCAAATTTTGAAAGTTCACTCACTTTTTTAATCTGAATTTGGCAAGTCCACTGACTTGAGCTGCTATAATCATGTTGCTAGGAAAGAGATATTCTTACTCATTCATGTCCTTGGTGTGTTCTTTCATATACCCATACTTAGTATAAGTGTGTACTAACCCTATAAAACTCTAAAATTTTAGGTGCAGGCACAGGTGGACGCTAGAGCTACAGGATCAACGTTGCAGCTATCCGGACGTCGAGTATTCATCCGGACTTAGTAGGCCCTCATGCTTTCGAGGATTCTTGCCCATTTAAATTCTAGCTTAGTTGTAGGATTGAGATAGTAGAGTATGTTCCACTAGAGTTTCTTTCCCGATTTTGTTCAGACATTGTATGGGTGCCATTTTGGAAAGTACATCTTTATTGTTATAATAAACTGCTTCTTTCATTTGATGATCTTAATGTTAGATGGTTGATGGTGAACAATTATATATGTAATATAATGTTTAGTAAGCTTGTTAGGATAAAAAAAGTTTCAAATTTTCCGCTAAAATTAATCTAGATGAAGTAAGAATGACGAATGTAGGCTTGTCTACGACCTCTGAGAGGTCAACGATGCCGGTCTCGTATGGGGTCTAGATTCGGTCGTGACATGTTGTGTCTCCATCATACACTCATCACACAAACAAGAATTTCGATCTTCCACTGGAATGTTCATTTTGTGCAATCTCTCTCGAGTGAATAACTGTCGCCGATATGCTAACCAAATAATAATTCTCTGGCGCGGGAGCAGGACAAAATTCCATATTAAATCAGCCTTCTTTAATATTAGGAGGGGAGATAATAATGCTTGGTAATTGTAAGAAACTGAGTATGCCCCATTATATGTGAGTATACTTCCATCTTAATACTAGCATGCAATTCACGACATAAGTGCATTCAATTTCCTCTAGTACCAGCTGCAATCTACCCGGGCATCATGGTCCCATATATTCAAATTATTCTTCGTATAAATACCATTCACCCATTTCACCCATAACACATCTTTATTCATTGTCACTTGCCACAAGAGTTTCCGATTGAAGCAGTATTCCATTTGCAACATTCTTTGATGTTAAGCCATCCAAATGTTTTAGGGACACAAACTTTACTCCAAGGTACCAGTGCTACTTTCCTCTTTCCATCTTTTGCATTCCATAAGAATTCGCTACATTTCCTATCAATCTCCTTTAACACACTTTGTGGTAAGATAAAGACTGCTCCCCGAAAATTATAAATGGAAAACAACACTACCATAACAATTTGCAGCCTACCAACATATGACAAGAGTTTGGCATAGGCATATTGAATTCTTTCTATTATTTTGTCCACTAGTTTTTGGCACCCATCTTTGTCCATTTCTTTGAAGTAAGTTGGAGTCCCAAATACTTGATAGGAAGAGTACCCACAGTAAAACTAGTTTTTAGTAGGATATTCTTCTTGACGTCTTCTCTCACACCAGCAATGAATATGTTTGACTCATCCAAATTATCCAATCACTTTATTAAAGTGATTTAGGGCATCCATCACTTTATTAACTGAACTCATATCCCCTTTGCATAAAATCATTAGATCATCCGCAAAGTTTAAGTGAGTTAGTTTGGTCACATTACACATCGGATGGAATTTGAAAATCAGGTAAAACATTCATTTTCCTTAGAATCCTTAACAAATACTCCATCTATTACAAACAGAAGGGGGGACATGGCAGAGAAGTAGGTTGTAGTAACAAAAGTCATGACCAACTTAGTAAATGAGTCTGGAAAAGCAAATCCCCTGAAAGCTTCCTCAATAAATTGCAAAGTCACCAAATCATATGTTTTTGTCAAGTCTATCTTCATAAGATACCTCGGAGATGTCTTCCTATTGTAATGCCGCAACAATCATGACATATTAAGACTTTGTGAACCAAGTACCTTCCCTCCACAAAAGTTGCTTGAGTTCCTTTAATCACAAATATAACATCTTAGATGTACATTTGTAAATCACATTACAACAAGAAATAGGCCGGAACTGACTTGTTAGTATAGGGGTTGTTACTTTAGGGATTAACGAGATCACAGTAGCATTTATTTGAGTTAACATTTTACCATTATCCAAAAACTACAAAAATGCTTGAGTTATATCCTCACAAATTAAGCACCAAGCTTCCTTGGAAAAACCACTCCCCTCACCATCCGGTCCAGGACTCTTGTTTATATCAATACTAAATATAGTTTGCTTCACCTCTACCTCTGTATACGCTTTAATCAACCCCAGTTGTTGGTCAAATGTAAGTCTTTGACCATACAACTTTAACTCTTCCCCTTTCTGTACTACTTAACATGTGTTTATAATAATCTACAAATATTTGTGTTATTGCATTTTTATCAGTGTGTTGTACTCTTTGTTCATCTGTAATCTATATGATGTCATGTTGTAACCTTCCATCTTCAGTATGGAGAAAAAAATACTTGTTAGTGTCATCTCCCAACTTGATCCAATTGTCCTTACATCATTGCTGCAAGAATATCTCTGACATGTATGAAGATTTTTGAAATTTCTCATATTTATGCCTTTCTAAATGTTGCAATTTAGTGTTTGTTGGATCAGTATGCAATATTTCTTGTGCTTGTATCAATGTTGCCTTTATCATTCTCAGCATCAACTAGTATGGTGCTAAAATGAATTTTATGTAATTTCTTTAACCTTTGTTTAAAAATTTTCAGTTTCTTCACCACTTGGAACATACTAAAACCAGTCACAGAATTATGTCAGACTTCTTTCACTAGCTCAAGGAATTGTAGATGTTTAGCCCATAAGTTGCAATACTTGAACACCTTTTGTGATCTGCTTGTACTTGTCTCCTTAACTATATTCAAAGGACAATGGTCACTTATACCCTCCACCAGGAAATTCACTTTGAACGCTTGCATACTTTCTAGCCTAACTTGGAGAAAATCCTTCTATCCCTATGTCTATCATTCCAGGTGTATTTACTTATACTATATGGAAGCTTAGTCCACTCACAATTTTCTATGTAGTCCTTAAACTCCACGATTTCTCCAAAACTAATTTGATTCCTACCTATTCTATCCTCGTCATGAAAAACAGAGTTGAAATCCCCCATAGTGAGCCAAGGAAGTGTACTCTCCCTTTTAACAACCTCCAAATGGTTACATAAATTCCTTCGTTCCTCTTTAGTTTTGATGGCATAGACTGTCTTGTCAGTTGAAATTTAATCTAAGCTACAATATCTTCTACTACACACATGATACTTCGACTGCCACTAGCCACCAAATGAATATGATATTAATCTAGTCTCCAAAAAATAATTACTCTACCATTATAATGATGCTCATGATTTGTAAAATACCTCTATCCTCCAAAAATATGATTTTCTACCTAAACTATTTTATCAACCTTTACCTTGTTTCCAACAAAATTATTAGACCAATATTTTCCTTTTTACAAATGAGACTAATCTCCTTTTATTTGTTAGGGGCGTTCATACCTCTAACGTTCCAGCATAAAATGTTATCCATCCCCTACAGGTGACAACGCCTTGCCACCCCATGTTGAACTTTGCTCTTACGCCCTTCATTGGTGTTCCCATCACATAGTACCTTAAAAGGGTTCAAATTAGATGTCACATGATTTTCCTTCTAGTATGGTGATTTTCTAGTGTTTATTGGTGTCATGCAGCTATCTTAATTGTTTTGCTGCTCACGCGCTTAATTCATGCCTCTCTTATGGTGCTCTTCTTCTTTCACTTGACCCTCCCCTCCTTTCTTTGGTCCTTGCTTTTCGCCCATTGGTCTCCGGGGGTATTGTAGGTTGATGCTTCTTTTGTCCTTGTGTTCCTCCCATAGGTGGCTTCTTCTTCCTATATTCCTCCTCACCATGTCTATATTTCTGGCAATAATTACAAATAACTGGTTTTTAGTCATACTGGCTTTTTTGTTTGATCAGTAACCCTTTTTAATTTTTGAAACACACCTTATCAGGTAAAACTTTATCTACATCCACTTCTATGATTAGTCGAGCAAAATTCAATCCAATTTTCTTTTTCGTATTTATATAAACAATCATAGGTTTGCCTATCAAGCTCCCTATCTTACTCAAACCTTTTGGCCCCAAATAGTAGAAATCTACACCCGACAGCTTCATCTAGATAGGCACTGTGTGTAGTTGTACTCTCGTAAACCGCATGTCCTCGGTCTAAGCCTTGGCAATAAAAAGGCTTGTGATCAAAGTAAAATTTCCCCCCTTTAGCACCTCATTTTTCCCTTTCGTAGTTTCAATCGGACTCTTATGATACCATTTTTCAGAATATAAACTTTATAGATACAATGCTTGCCCCACTGCCTTTGCACATAGTTGTACAATACTGAAAAGGGGGTGTGCCCCCAATACATAGCAAACCACCGGATTACTCAAATATGCAATCTCTGAAGTGATATCCCCAAGCTCAATTTCACAAACAGCCACCACACTTTGTCTGTTTTGGTTCACAACTTCCAACTTAAATATTGCATTAGAGGTTCTGGTTATAAATAAATTATCCCAAATTGTCAGCTTCCTCTTCATCCCTTTTTCATATTCAACCTCATCTGCCCATGATCTCTTGCTGGATGCATTAGATGTCTGGGTATTCTCTTCCCACTCATGCACTATTATTGGAGCTTTCAAATTTGCTTCTTATGCTTGCACTGTTCCATTGAACTTCTATGACACCACTTCATCAGCGTTCCCTGTAATTTCAACATCTATATTTTATTGAGGTAGAAGATCATCGATAGAAATTGACTCACCCTTTAAACTATTACTCCCCTCCGTTGTTGGTGTTTCCCAATCCCTAATATCTCCTTTTCGTAAACCAATTTGATTTTTTTTACCTGATTTCCCTTCCTCTTCTGTTACAGAGTCATCCCCTCTATCCCCTCCCTTCTTTCCAAGACTCTTGAATTAGTCTCGTCTTACATTTCCTCCTCTCTACCTTGGCGAAAGAAACCAAAATGGATCTATCAAAATAGATCTATTCTAAATAAATACTTGGTGATACACCAAGGGTTTGACTTTCACCTACCTTTTCTACGAGAGAGAGAGAAGGGAAAGACAGATGGAAGAAAGAAATCCTTCCAACCATGGAATCGAACACAATACTTACTTCGTCCAGGTTCTTTTATCAATCTCCTGGCCCTTGCCTGTTTAGGAAGGCACCAAGGTAGTTTATTCCTTCCTTTGGGAATCATTCCTTCCTCATCTAAAGGAAGAATTTCTCTGCCTCGATGTTAGTGCTTTCCTTCACCGATTTAAAATCCTATTCCCTTTTGTCTGTCTTTTCGCCGTTTCCGCTTTCATATAGGGAAATGGTCATCTCATGTGCTTCAATGGCCTTCGCTATTGGATTCTTGTTCTCTTCCCCATGGTGAACATGTTAGGGCAACATACACGGAGAGAAAACCTCTAATTATCCATCTATTACAATAGATCAAATGTAAAGGGATATAGCCAGTACAACATAGTCCAAAATGAAATAGTAAAATGAAACTCAAAGTGAATCTCCTATCCTCAAATTGAGGGCTGACCACAAGCAAGTAAAATCGTCAAACCCAAGATTGAACCAAATGATAACTACGTTATGAATCAGAACCTACACTTAGGAAAAAAATGTAGGAAAATATGGGTTAAAACAAAAATGCACTAAGTTTGATAGTCATGCATAAAATCATGAAAACAATCTAAAAATTACATTTTAGTTTAATGCATGACATTTACTAGTTTAAAGCATCATTTTAAATATAATGGAAGAGCATAAGTTATAAGTATTTTCGTTGCATATATCATCATAATAAACTCCTTGTGTAACTTGGAGAAAATCCTTCTTTCCCCATATCTATTATTCCAAGTGTATCTACTTCCACTTTATGGAAGCTCAGTCCACTCAAAGTTTTCTACGCAGTCCTTAAACTCCACAATTTTTCCCAAACTAATTAGATTCCCACTTATTCTATCCTCAACATGGAGAACATATTTGAAATACCCCATAGTGAGCCAGGGAAGTGTACTCTCCCCTTTAACAGCCTCCAAATGGTTCCATAAATCCTTTTTTTCCTCTCTAGTGTTGAAGGCATAGACTGTTGTGAGTTGAATTTCATCTGAGGTACAATCTCTTCTACTACACACGTGACACCCTGACCTCTACTAGCCACCAAAGGCACATGATATTAATCTTGTCTCCAAAAAATAATTACTCTACCATTATAATTATGCTCATGATTTGTAAGATATATCCATCATCCAAACATATTATTTTCTACCTGAACAATTTTATAAACCTTTACCTTTGTTTCAAACAAACCTGCTAGACCAATAGTTTCCTTTTTACAAAGGATACTGATATCCTTTTGTTTGTTAGGGGCGCTCATACCCCTAACATGCCAGCATAGAATGTTATCCATCCCCTACACGTGAAAACGTCTTGCCACCTCCATGTTGAACTTTGTTATTACGCCCTTCATTGGTGTTCCCTTCACATAGTACCTTAAGAGAGTTCAAATTAGATGTCATCTTATTCTCCTTCCACTATGGTGATTTTCTAGTGTTTATTGGTTTCATCCATAAATCTTGATTAAATTTGCTGCTCTCACGTTTGATTCATGCCTTTCTTATGGTGCTCTTCTTCTTGCACTTTACCTTACCCTAATTTCTCTGGTCCTTGCTTTTTGCCTATTGGTCTCCCGGGGGGTATAGTCACTTGATGCTTCTCCTGTCCCTGTGATCCTCCTACGTGTGGCTTATTCTTCCAATATTCCTCCTCACCATGTCCCTATTTCTGGCAATATTTACAAATAACTGGTCTTCAGTCATACTTGATTTTTTGTTCAATCACTAACCCTTTTTTATTTTTGAAACACACGTTATCAGGTAAAATTGTGTCTACATCCACTTCTATGAGTAGTCGAGCAAAATTCAGTCCAATTTTTTTTTTCGTATTTCTATCAACCATCATAGATTTGCCTGTCATGCTCCCTATCTTACTCAAACCTTTTGGTCCCAAATAGATGAAATCTAGACTCGGCAGTTTCACCAAAATAGGCACTGTGTGCAGTTCTTCTCTAGTAAACTCCATGTCCTTGGTCTAAGCCTTGACAATAAAAGGCTTGTTATCAAAGTGAAATATCCCCCCTGTAGCATCTCATTTTTTTCTTTCCGGAGTGTCAAATTATACTATTATGATACCATTTTTCAGCATAGAAACTTTATTAATACCATGCTTACCTCATTGCCTTTGCACATAGACGTACAATACTGAAAAGAGGGGTGTTCCCCCAATACATATTAAACAACTGCATTACACCAATATGCAATCGCTGAAGTGATATCCCCAAGCACAATTTCACAAACAACCACCATTCCTTGTCTGTTTGGGTTCACAAATTCCATCTTAAACACTACATTAGAGGTTCTGGTTATATCAACATTATCCCAAATTGATGGTTTTATATTTATCCTTTCTTCATCTTTAACCTCATCTACCCATGCTCTCTTGCCAGATGCATTAGATGTGTGGTATTCTCTTTCCACTCCTGTACCATTATCGGAGCTTGCAAATTTGATTCTTGTGCTTGCACTGTTCGATTGAACAACTTACATTGTTTCATTAGCATTCCCAGTAATTTCAACATCTATATATTATTGAGATGGAAGATCATCTCTAGAAATTGACCTACCCTTTAAACTATTACTCCCTTCCGTTGTTGGTGTATCCAACTCCCTAATATCTCCTCTTCGAAACCCAATTTGATTTTGTTTTACCTGATTTCCCTTTCTTTTTTGTTGTAGAGTCATCCGTTTCCGCCCCCTTCTGTCTATCCAAGACTCTTGAATCAGTCTCGTCTTAAATTTCCTCCTATCTACCTAGGCGAAAGAGAATCTCGCCTATGGTATACTCAAAGGTTGAAGAGATAGATTATGAGTCTGATCAATCCATTCCGTTCTTCAGGGAAGATCTATGGAATAGGAAAGCCAAAATGGATCTATCAAAACAGATCTATTCTATGTAAATACTTGGTCAATATGCCAAAGGTTTGAGTTTCACCTATCATTGCTAAAAGAAAAGAAAAAGGGAAAGACAGATGGAAGAAAGAAATCCTTCCAACCGCGGAATTGAACACAAACTTACTTTGGCCAGGTTCTTTTATCAATCTCTTGGTCCTTGTCCGTTCAGGAAGGATCCAAGGCAGTTTATTACTTTCTTTGGGCATCATTCTCTCTTTAGCTATAGGAAGAATTCCTCTGCCTTGAGGTAACTGCTTGCCTTCACCGATTCAAAATCCTATTCTATCTGTCTACTCACCATTTCCGCTTTTGTATAGGAAAATGGTCACCTCATGTGCTTCAATGTCGTTCGATGTAGGGATTCGTGTTCTCTTCCCCATGGAGTGCACGTTAGGCTTACATACACTTAGAGAAAACCCCTAATTATCCATCCATTACTATAGTTCAAATGAAAAGGGACATAGCCCATACAACATAGTCCGAAATGAAATCCTAGAAATGAGACTCAAAGTGAATCTCTTGTCCTTAAATAATGAGGACTGACCACAAATAAGGAAAATAGTCAAATCCAAGATTGAACCAAATGATAATTGCATTATGAATCGGACCCTACACTTGGGAAAAATGTAGAAAAATATGGGATAGCACAAAAAATGCACGAAGTGTGATAGTCATGAACAAAATCATGAAAAAAATCTAAAAATTACATTTTTGTTGAATGCATGTTATTTACTAGTTTAATGAAACATTTTAAATATAATGGAAGAGCATAAGTTATAAGCATTTTCATTGTATACATCATCATATCATAATAGAACCATACCATGAGTACCCTCAAAGCATAATTGGCAATGAATGAATAAGATCCCATAATCCTACCCATGCTAGTTAAAGATGCTTGAGTAACCATGATTCATATTTAATATTCCTATCATATTGGAAATAAGCCTTAACTTATATAGGCCATGTGAGCTTATCATGGAATCCGGTGTTACCGACACTGCAAAGGGTTTTTCTACTTGCCCAAGGTAAGACCATAATTATATTAGCTCTTAGGTGGATCCAATAGCTAAATAATCTATGGGGGTTTATGTGATAAGGAGATTGCTACTAGAAACCCGCCTTTTCTGATGGAGGATCATCCATCCCAAGCGATTACTTTTAAAAACTAGCCCTTTAGACGGAGGGATTTCCATCTCATAAAAATATTCACTCGATACTAAGCATAATTCTCATGGAGTACATGTTAAGTATTGAGTTAAGTTCATATTCATGGAAGAATGCTTTGGTACTCAATCCAACATATTTCATAAGATAGCTCATAAATTCAATAGGTAAGAATAGCCTTCCAACCTTAGAATCATCATATTTGTGAGAAAACTTCCCACATAGTATGATATTCATGCATAAGTTTATACATGAGGATAATCACCCAACAACACAACAATTAGATGATAATTATATTCACTTTACTCCTAAAATGTTTTTAAAGCATATACTTAACCCTCATAATCATACATCATTCTCATACTTTTCCCTTGAAGGACCATAGATCACATTCAGTAAACACATCTATTATTACTACATTAGACATTAAGAATAAAATTATTCAATTATTCAATTGACTATATTAACAATTCTATAATATTTTATTTGTATCATTCAATACCCACACTTTGAGATCCAACTTGGGAAAATAGGGAATTCACGGACACTCAGGGAGTTTAACATAAAACAATAATAAATCATCATTTTATCAATAATAAAATATAATTCAATCACTAAAATTGAATTTGAAAGAAATCTATGAGATTGAAGTCAAATCCTAACTTTTATGGAAATTACTATCTCTGAAATTGAGTTTGGAGGGACTCCATGGATGAAAGAATATTGTACCTTAGTTATGATTCTCCCACAAAATTGAGTGTAAAAAGCCTTCTTCCAGCCCTAGGTTACCCTTTCTTTTTCTTATTTTTCTTTGGAGTTTAGAGATAGTGTTTTGGGGCAATTTGGTTTTTGATTTGGGATTTAGTAATTGTGAGGAAGAAGCTTAATTTTTGAGGTCATAAAACATTTTATAGTTAGTATAAATTAATACAAAATGATGTCACTTAGTAATAACTTAAAAAGGAAAATCCCAAATTTCCCTTTAGTGCAACTGCCAAAAGGCAGTTTCCATCCCCACCCATGGCCCATCACACACACACCGTGGTTGGACCCATGATCCATGCTAGTGAACATAATATGAGGGTTCAGAGTCCTGGTTTCTTAGATAGTATTACAGAACTCAATGACTACGGTGTGTGGGTGGACTCACGTTCTGTGTTGTCTATCTATGGACTGAGGTTCAAATGCTAGAATTTTGGCAGGCCAACCCACGACCCCTCACCCACGGGGCGTTGGCTGACCCACGAGGCGTGGGTCACCTCTGTCATGACCAAAATCTAGACCCCAGATGAGACCGGCGTCCTTGACCTCTCAGAGGTCGCGGACAAGCCTACATACGTCATTCTTACTTCATCTAGGTTAATTTTAGCGGAAAATTTAAACTTTTTGTTTTCTTATTTCATGCTAAACATTTTAAACTTAACATCATAGGCTTTCACAAATCAACCATCAAATATATAGATGATCAAATTAAAGAAACAGTTCATAATTGCATTAAACGTATACTTGCCAAAACGGCAGCAATACAAATTCTGAAATGAAAGTGGAAAGAAACACTAGTTGAACATTCTCAACTAGATAAAGTGTACATCTAAGCTAGATAATAATGGTAGACATCCTCGAAAGCATGAGGGATTATCAAGTCCGGATGAAAGCTCCACGTCCGGATAGCTGCAACGTCAACCTGTAAGCTCTAATGTCCACCTATGCCTACATCTAAAAATATAGAGTTGTACGGGATTATTACACACTTATACTAAGTATAGGTATATGCAAGCACACACCAAGGACATGCATGAGTAAGAATAGCTCTTTCCTAACAACATGATTATGGAAAGTCAAGTCGGTGGACTTGCCAAATTTGGATTAGGAAAATTAGTGAGCTGTCCAAATTTGGATTAGGAAAGTGAGTGAGATTTCCAAATATGGATTAGGAAAGTGAGTGATATTTCAAAATATGGATTAGGAAAGTCATGCCATGAGAGTAACATGCATCATCATACTTATCATATTGCACACAACACATAACATCTTGCACATAGCACATAACATATTGCATGTAGCACATAACATTTTTCATATACTTCGTTCATATTCCATGAGACCTTGGAATTATGAACTTGACATCAAGACTTCCCAAAATGAGGGCTCAACATATGGGACCTCAACTAGGGAGCCTTTTTTAGCTAACACAGAGTCTGCTTTATTCATTCATACGTACTTCATTTCATTTCATTCAATGGCTAGTTTGAACACCAGCTATACCTAGGATGTAGTTTATGACTTTGATCGGGTTAGTGTGCAATGATCAAGAATGAACTAGTGTAATTATTTGACTCTAGCTCACCTCTTGATTATCCTATCCTAACACCTTTTGTATCATTCATTTCATTATGTGCATAATTTTAGGTTGCCCTCATTATTTCATTGGGAACTTTAACTTTAACCGACATAGATAATATGAGCATCATGAAATCTAGTGTCTCCCATACAAAAAAAAAAAAAGTGGAAGACCCAAAACATGCTAGCGTACATGGGAATTGAACCCCGCCGAATCCCTATATTGGCAGTATAGGTTCAGCCTAGGAGATATAAGGAGACCCATACCTAGAATGCCAGACATAATCATCTTATGAGAGTTACGTGAATCGTCGCCCTTCTCGAAAGAAGGCATCACCGCTCATAGCTAGTCTATCGGTGCTCAGTATAAAGTTCCATTACATTCAACTCATACGTCATGGAAGTAGTCTTCTAGTATGAGGACATCATATCTCAATTGATTATTTCTCATCTCATCATTAGTATTAAGTGTATATTGATCTCAATACTTTCATTAGAGTGTTCATAGAGACTAGTCTCTTCATTAACTTTACACTATCATAGGTGAGTATTAACTGGTAACATTTACTTAGGCTCATTTGAGATTGCTCGCATTTTTTACATTAGCCTCATATCATGTTGTCACCACATTCATTAACATTAGCACATTTGCTCTTCATAATTACTCACACCTTTTAACGTGAATGTTCATTTCATCATATGCCAATGCACGTGGCCCTTTAGTGTGTTTCACACTCTTACTTAACCCTTTTTTGGGTTTCATCATTTCATTGTTAATTTCATCATTTCATTGTTCATTTCATCATTTCATTGTTCATTTCATCATTTCATCGTTTATTTCATCATTTCATTGTTCATTTCATCATTTTATCGTTCATTTCATCATTTCATTGCATATATCTTAGGTTCACTTATTTTTAAGCGTATGCTAGACTAATGGGTGTATATATAAAAGACATGAAGCTTCATTCATAGTTAGTTTAAGTGATTCATATCTTCCTAAGATTATGTGGTACAAGACTTATGCTTGTTGTATGTATGCCAAGATCTCGATTTCGATATAAGTAGGCAGCATTATTCTTGAATATTTAATTCACATCGGATTTACCTATCAATACGGGAATTGTACAAGGGAACCCGGTTTCGAATCCCTTGGACAACACTTACATTTTATTATTCATTTTGATTTGATCCATGCGGCTTGGGGACGCAAGATCGAGCCCTAACGCCTTCATTTTATTTTTCCCTTAATTTTTCTCTTAATTTTTTGCTCAATGGGACTGAGAGAATGTGGGATCGAACCCCCACAACCTCATTTACTTTTATTTTCCAATTCTTTTAATTTCTCCCCTTTAGCCGAGGGGGTGTGGGTTCGAACCCCCACAGCCCCACTTCAATTTCTTCTCCTTAATTTCCCTTGGTTCTGCCTAGAGGTTGTGGGTTCGATTCCCATGCGTCTCACCCTTAGTTTTTCTTTTTAATTTTCTTAACCTGACTGAGAGGTGGTGGGTTCGAATCATACTCCTCTCATTTCTTATTTTCATAATTCATTTTCCATCCAAGGTCATGGGTTCGAATCCCACATGTCACATTACATTTTTCTCATCTTGTTTCATTGATTTTTAACATGGGGAGGTCATGGTTTCAATCCCCAGTGATCTCACATATTTTAATTCATTTTTTCATAGCATGAAAATGTCCTTAGTTTGGCCGAAAATCATTAACATGCTGCTGGAAATTTTTGCAGCCTATTTTCTCACTTCTTTAACATTAAATGTTTAGACGTTTTAAGTAGTTTTTACAGAGTTCTTTAGGTGATTTTCAAGTTTCATTCGATAAAGAATTGCACTCAAATCAGCATCTTTACATAACTTATGAACATCACGATTTACATAAACATTTGTACATGAAATACAAAGAACTAACATCACATTTTAGAGTCTTAAACCCGAGGCACACAATCATGGTTCACATTGCACACACGTTACATAGTTTCGGATCATATAGGTGATCCTTCATACAATTTCAAACACACATACATGAACATATTCATCACGAAAACACAACACACGCCTAATATCTACCAGGAAACATATCCAACCTACGAATCATTGGGAGCTAATGACAGGGACAAGCAACGGGGAACAACCCTAGTTTTCGGATTGAATATACTGAACCTTAGGGATCTATTCGGAAAGGGACCAAGAGAGAAGAGAACTCATACCTTTTTGACGTTCAAACCTAGACTTTCTACCCAAAAACTTCTCCAAACACACGTCCAACATCGGAAGTTCAACACCCCACTCGATGAAAAATCTTCTCTTTGCCTACGTGATTGATTAACGTTTGTTTTTCTTATATTGTCGTGTGAGTTCTTCAAGTGTGAAGAACCTTGGTAAATTTTCTGTTCTTGAATGTTGTTTGCCAGATAGAAACGTGAATGGGAAGAGAGAATGATTGTGAATGTTGAGGACATAGACGTGAGAGAGTGGGAGTTTTATTAGGCTTAAAAGTCTAGTTTAGGACTTAGTCAAATAAGGTTTTTATTAATGGATAAAAAATTTGATTTCCCTTTTATTTTAAATCAGATAATAAATAATAAATATTAATTAATTACATTTATTTACCAACTTAAATTAAAACAAATTTAATTAATTGCTTCCACTTAGGTTTGAACCCGGGTGGAGGAAGACTTCACTCTAAGAGACAATTTTTGGTCCTCTCTCCCCAAAATGCCCTCCACCTTATAAATTAAATAATTAAATATATATTTAGTGTAATTAAGATACTACCCTTAGCCTTGAAAAATACTAGTTTACCCCTCGACCCTCCAAACTTAAGATTTCCCTTTTTAAGTCCGATAATGACTCATCCGAGTAAAACTTCATATTCGGGAGCCCTACAAGGCTGGACCCAACCTTTCCTAGCTAAAATAACTCCCCAAGTTAGTTGGCTTGGCTGTCATAAGGGTTCAGAGTTATGGTTCTACGCGTATCAATTCGTGTGAACCCGGTCTAATCGTAGGCATTCTAGACACATTAAGCATTACTTAGCATATCCATTTTTAAGTTTGTTACATTATCCCCCACTTAGGACATTCGTCCCCGAATGACACTATTAGCTACCTAGCGTAATGTCAGTCAGATAATAACATAGTCACTATACACAATCAAGCAATAGCAACAAAGAATAGAGAGATAAGGAAAGTTGGACTTAAGAGTATGAAGTCTAACCTCAAGAGCTTAAAAGATGGGGGTAGCGGGATCTCATATCGGCCTCGGCCTCCCACGTAGCACCCTCAATGAGATGATTCCTCCACAATACCTTCACTGCGGCAATTTCCTTGTTCCTCAGCCAATTGACCTGTCTATCTAAAATATCAATAGGTACCTCCTCATAGGACAAATTTTCATCAACCCCCAAACCTTCAAAAGGTAGAATTGATGCTGGATCACCTAGGCACTTTATTAACATAGAGACATCAAGACTGGAAGAACAGAATCTAGTTCCGCAGACAATGCCTACTCATAGGCCACCTCACCCACACGATGTAGGATCTCATATGGCCCAACATACCTCTGACTCAACTTCACCTTCCTGCCAAATCTCATCAGCCCCTTCATAGGTGATATCATCAAGTAGACCTGCTCACCAACATCAAACTCTAAGGTCGTTTTCTGTTGTCTGCATAAGACTTCTGTCGACTGTAAGCAGTAGCCAACCTGTCCCTAATAACTCTGACCTCTTCTAAGGCCTCATGAATGATCTCTGGACCCAAAATGGATGACTCTCTATCCTCGAACCACCAAAATGGGGACCTACACCTTCTACCATACAGCGCCTCAAACGGTGTCATGCCAATGCTAGAGTGATAGCTATTATTACACGAGAACTCTATGAAAGGCAGATGGTCATCCCAGCTACCCCTAAAGTCAATCACACACGCCCTCAACATATCCTCCAATGTCTAAATGGTGCACTCTTCCTGCATATCAGTCTGAGGATGTAAGGTAGTATTAAGCTTCACCTGTGTGCCAAAGCTCTTCTGGAATGATCTCCAGAATTGTGAAGTGAACTGATCTCCTCTATCTGAAATGATAGTCAAAGGAATCCAATTCCATCTCACAATCTCATCAATGTAGAGTCTCGCATAATCCTTGGCTCTGTAAGTAGACTTTACAGGGATAAAGTGGGCAAACTTAGTCATCCTGTCCACAATAACCCATATAGAGTGATGTTGTCTCCTAGTCTTCAGAAGACCAACCACGAAGTCCATATTAATGTCTTCCCATTTCCAATTTGGAACCTCAATAATATGAGTAAGACCGCCAGGCTTAAGATGTTATGCCTTAACCTGTTGACAATTAGGACACTTGGCCACATATCCTGCAATGTCCGTCTTCATGTCATCCCACCAATAGATCTGCTTAAGATCATGATACATCTTCGTGGAACCTGGATGTATGGAATATCTGAAACCATGGGCCTCCGCAATGATCCTGGTCAGCAAATTATCCACATCTGGTACACACAGTTTGTCCTTGTACCAAAGTATGTCGTCATTTCCCAGTGCAAAAAACTCATTCATCTTAACCAACATTGAGTCCTTCAGCTCCATCAACACAGGATCAAGATGCTGACCCTCCTTGACTTCAACTACTAAGGATGATTCAGAACTAGGATGAATTGAAACACCCCCACTAGTAGGGTTAACTAACCGCACACCCAGTCTGGCCAGTCTGTGTATATCTTTCACCAACTCCTTCTTCTCATCCTCAACGTGGGTTGTACTTCCCATGCTCATCCTACTCAAAGCATCAGCTACAACATTAGCCTTACCTGGACGGTAGTGGACATTCATGTCATAGTCCTTCAACAGCTCTAACCACCTCCGCTGACATAGATTCAACTCCCTCTATGTGAACACGTGCCTGGAGACTTTTGTGGTCTGTGAACACATCCAAATGCACTCCATACAAGTAGTGCCTCCACAATTTCAGTGCAAACACCACAGCTGCAACTCCAGGTCATGAGTGGGATAATTTTTTTCATGAACCTTGAGCTGTCTGGACGCATAAGCTATCACCTTACCACCCTGCATAAGAACACAACCCAAACCAACCCTAGATGCATTACAATACACAGTGTAAATCTCACCACACTTAGTCAAAGTAAGCACCGGGGCTGAAGTGAGTCTATCCTTGAGATTCTGGAAACTCTTCTCATAAGCCTCCGTCCATTCAAACTTGGCCTTCGTCTTAGTCAAAGTTGTCATAAGGCAGCAATGGAAGACAAACCCTCCACAAACCTGCAATAATAACAAGCCAATCCTAAGAAGCTATGAATATTTGTGGGAATAAGAGGTTTTGGCAAGTTCTTAAAAACATCAGTATTCCTGAGATCTACCTCCACCTTTGTCAGACACAACATGACCTAGGAAGGTCACTGATCTAAGGCAGAATTCAAACTTGCTGAATTTGGCATACAACTCATGTTGTCTTATTACCTGCAAGGTTAGTCCCAAATGTTGTTCATGCCCTTCCTTGGTCTTAGAGTAGATGAGAATGTCATCAATGAATACTATGACAAAAGAGTCAAGGTATTCACGGAAGACCCTGTTCATGAGATCCATAAATGCAACAAGTGCATTCGTGAGACCAAATAACATAACTAGGAACTCATAATTACAATAACGGGTATGAAAGGTTGTCTTTGGGATATATCCATCTCTAACCCTAAGATGACTGTACCCCGAATGAAGATCAATCTTCAAGAAGAAACTAGACCCTTGGAGTTGGTCGAACAAGTCATCTATTCTGGGAAGTGGATACTTATTCTCTGTAGTGACTTTGTTGAGCTGTCGATTATCGATACACATTATAAGGGTTCCATTTTTCTTTTTCACAAACAACACTGGAGCACCCCAAGGAGATATGCTCGGCTAAATAAAACCCTTATCAGTGAGATCTTTTAACTGCAGCTTCAACTCTTTAAGTTTAGCTGGAGCCATTCTGTAAGGAGGAATTGAAATTGGTTTAGTATCGGGTTCTATGTTGATACCAAATTCAATCTCTCGAAGGGGAGGAACTCCACGAAAATCATCAGGATATACATTTTGGAACTCATTCACTACAGGCATTGAGTCTATGGATGGAATGTCATGATCTAAATCATTCACAAAATGACATAATAACCCTTTGGACATCATTTTATTGGCCTTAAGATTTGAAATCAAGAGATTAGGATTACTCTAGTTGTACCCCTCCAAGACAAGCTCTTCTTCATTAGGGAAACAAAATCTCACAACCCTACTACTGCAATCCATACAAGCATAACAGCTATGAAGCCAGTCCATGCCAAGAATAACATCAAAATCATGCATTGGTAACTCAACCAAGTCTGCTCACATAGTCTTACCACATACAACTATTGGGCAATCCTTGTATGCACTATTAGTTCTTACATTTTCTCCTAAAGGTGTACTAACCACTACAGGATCATGCAGAACTTCAGGCAATATCTCAAAAGTGAGAGCAAGAAAATGAGTTACATAGGAAAGCGTAGACCCTTGGACGAACTTGACTCCACTTGGTGGGAGAGTCCCTTCTTAAACCTGGGCTTATCCGTGATTTCAGTACTACTCTTCGTTGAAAAATTCTTTTCAACTTGCCTTGACTTGTTCCCTACCCTAGTATGCTTCCTTCATGCATTCCTCCACTTATTGGACATGGACAATATGCCTGGAAAGTCCCATGTAGGCATGCAACATAGCTACCCTACACTCCTATTCGATATTCTCAGCAATCTTAGATCCAATGTAAACGGGAGGATTCATCCTGGTGAAGTTCCTTAACCTACTAGCCATGGTGCTGGCAAGTGGGTTCTTCCTGGGAACACCTTGTTGCTCTGTCTGGGCTGTCATAGCTTGAGCTTGTAAGGTGATGGCCTTGGCCATCTGTACCAGGGTTGTCCTTACATCTCCATCATTCAACCAAGCTGGGTTAACAGGCATCTCCATTTCAGCAGCTGGGGCCTGGGGAGGAACTTAGTTGCCCCCAGCAGCTGCTTCTCCTCTTCCCCGATCAGTTTTCCTCCTTGTGTTCATTTTTTGAAAAAGTAGAATTCATGTTAGATACGCTCATAACACCAAGGAATCAGACTTTAGAGAAGGCACAATAAGATCAGAAGAAGGGAATTTTCCTACGCATCATGTAGTCTCTAATTTAGGATAGTGGTGCACTTCTCTACCATGACTTAGAAACTACTTAATGTGGTTGTTGTGAACTTATTATCCTTGGAATTTAACCTAGTGCTCTGATACAAACTTTTCCACGAACGGAATCTAGACCAGAGACGAGACTGGCGTCGTTGACCTCTCAGAGGACGCAGACAAGCCCACATACCTCATTCTTACTTCATCTAGGTTAATTTTAGCGGAAAATTAAAACTTTTTGTTTTCTTATATCATGCTAAACATTTTATACTTAACATCATAGGCATTCACAAATCAACCATCTAATATAGAGATAATCAAATGAAAGAAACATTTCATAACTGCATTAAATGTATTCTTGCCAAACGGCACCAATACAAACTCTTAAAAGAAAGTCGAAAGAAACATTAGTAGAACATTCTCCACTAGCTAAAGCCTACATATAATCTAGGTAATAACGGTATACATCCTCGAAAGAATGAGGGCCTACCAATTCCGGATGAAATCTCCACGTCCGGATAGTTGCAACATTAACCTGTAAGCTCTAGTGTCCACCTGTGCCTGCACCTAAAAATATAGAGTTGTATGGGATTAGTACACACTTGTACTAAGTGTGGGTGTATGAAAGAACACACCAAGGACATGCATGAGTAAGAATATCTACTTCCTAACAACATCATTATGGAAAGTCAAGTCAGTGGACTTGCCAAAATTGGGATTAAGAAAGTTAGTGAGCTTTCCAAATTTGGATTAGGAAAGTGAGTGAGATTTCCAAATTTGGATTAGGAAAGTGAGTGAGCTTTCAAAATTTGGATTAGAAAAGTCATTCCATGAGAGTAAATGCATCATAATACTTATTATATTGCATACAACACATAACAACTTACACATAGCACATAACATATTGCATATAGCACATAACATCATTCATATCATTAATTGATATGCCATGAGACTCTGGAATTATGTACTTGACATTAAGACTTCCCAAAATGAGGGCTCAACATATAGGACCTCAACTAGGGATCCTTCATTAGCAAACACAGAGTCTGCTTCATTCATTCATACGTACTTCATTTCATTTCGTTCATTGGATAGTGTGAACACCAGCGATACCTAGGATGTAGTTTGAGACTTTCATCGGGTTCGCTGTGCAATGATCAAGAATGACTTAATGTCATTACTTAAGTATAGCTCACCTCTTGATCATCCTATCCTAACACATTTGGTATCATTCATTTCATTATATGCATCATTTGAGGCTGGCCTCATTCATTCATAGGGAACTTTAACATTAACTGACATAGATAATGTGAGAATCATGAAATCCAGTGTCTCCCCCACATCGAAAAGAGGTGTAATCACCAGCCAAAGTGACCCAAAACATGCTAGCGTACATGGGAATTGAACCCCGCCAGATCACTATATTGGCAGTATAGGTTCGATGACTAGGATATATAAGGAGACCCATACCCGAAATGAGGACAGTCTCATCTCATGAGAGTTACATGAACCTCTGCCATTCTAGATAGATGGCATCACCTCTCATAGCTAGTCTAGCGGTTCTCAGTATAAAGTTCCATTACATTCAACTCATTAGTAATGGAAGCTGGCTTCTAGTATGAGGTCATCATAGCTCAATAGATGAATCCTCATCTCATCATTAGTAGTAAGTATATATTATTCTCAATACATTTAGTAGAGTGTTCATAGAGACTGGTCTCTTCATTTGCTTTACACTCTCATAGGTGAGTACGTTTTGGCAACATTTACTTAGACTCATTTGACTTTGCTCTCATCTTTTACATTAGCCACTTATCATGTTGTCACAACATTCATTAACTTTTGCACATTTGCTCTTCATAGTTACTCACCCCTTATTATGGGAATGTTCATTTCATCATATGCCAATGCACTTGGCCATTTAGTGTGTTTCACACTCTTACGTACCCCTTCCAGGGTTTTATCATTTCATTGTTCATTTCATCATTTCATTACATACATCTTAGGTTCACTTATTTTTAAACGTATGCTATACTTATGGGTCTATACGTACAAGTCGTGAGGCTTCATTCATAGTTTGTTTAGGTGATTCATATATTCCTAAGATTATGTGGTACAAGACTTACATATTGTATGTATGCCAAGATCTCGATTTCGATATAAGTAGGCAGCATTATTCTTGAATATTTAATTCACATCGGATTTACCTATCAATACGGCAATTGTACAAGGGAACCCGGTTTCGAATCCCTTGGACAACACTTACATTTTATTATTCATTTTGATTTGATCCATGCTGCTTGGGGACACAAGATCGAGCACCAACGCCTTCATTTTATTTTTCCCTTAATTTTTCTCTTCATTTTTCGCTCAATGGGACTGAGAGGATGAGGGATCGAACCCCCACAACCTCATTTACTTTAACTTTCCAATTCTTTTAATTTCTCTCCTTTGGTAGAGGGGCTGTGGGTTCGAACCCCCACAGCCCCACATTAATTTCTTCTCCTTAATTTCCCTTGGTTCTCCCTAAAGTTCGTGGGTTCGATTCTCATGCACCTCACCCTTTATTTTTCATTTAAATTTTCTTAACTTTACTGAGAGGTGGTGGGTTCGAATCCCACTCCTCTCATTTCTTATTTTCATAATTCATTTTCCAGCCAAGGTCATGGGTTCGAATCCCACATGTCACATTACATTTTTCTCATCTTGTTTCATTGATTTTTAACATGGGGAGGTCATGGTTTCAATCCCCAGTGGTCTCACATATTTTAATTCATTTTTTCATAGCATGAAAATGTCCTTAGTTTGGCCGAAAATCATTAACAAGCTGCTGGAAATTTTTGCAGCCTATTTTCTCACTTCTTTAACATTAAATGTTTAGACGTTTTAAGTAGTTTTTACTGAGTTATTTAGGTGCATTTTCAAGTCTCATTCGATAAAGAATTGCACTCAAATCAGCATCTTTACATAACTTATTAACATCACGATTTACATAAACATGTGTACATGAAATACAAAAAACTAACATCACATTTTAGAGCCTTAAACCCGAGGCACATAATCATGGTTCACATTGCACACACGTATACATAGTTTCGGATCACATAGGTGATCCTTCATACGATTTCAAACACACATACATGAAAATATTCATCACGAATAGACAACACATGCCTAATATCTATCAGCAAACATATCAAATTTAAGAATCAATGGGAGCTAGTGACAGGGACATGCAACGGGGATCAAGCCTAGTTTTCGGATTGAATATACTGAACGTTAGGGGTATCTTGGGAAGGGGACAAGGAGAGAGGAGAACAAATACCTTTTGGACGTTCAAACCTCGATTTGCTGCCCAAAAACTTCTCCAAACACACGTCCAACACCGAAAGTTCAACACCCCACTCGACGGAAAACCTTCTCTTTGCCTACGTGATTGATTAACGTTTGTTTTTCTTATATTTTCGTGTGAGTTCTTCAAGTGTGAAGAACCTTGGTAAATTTTCTGTTCTTGAATGTTATTTGCCAGATAGAAACATGAATGGGAAGAGAGAATGATTGTGAATGTTGAGGACATAGATGTGAGAGAGTGGGAGTTTTATTAGGCTTAGAAGTCTAGTTTAGGACTTAGTCAAATAAGGTTTTTATTAATGGATAAAAAATCTGATTTCCCTTTTATTTTAAATTAGATAATAAATAATAAATATTAATTAATTACATTAATTACCAACTTAAATTAAAATAAATTTAATTCATTGCTTCCACCTAGGTTTGAACCCGGGTGGAGCAAGACTTCAATCTAAAAGCTAATTTTTGGCCCTCTCTCCCCAAAATGCCCCTCCACCTTATTAATTAAATAATTAATTATATATTTTCGGTAATTAAGATACTACCCTTAGCCTTGAAAAGTACCATTTTACCCCTCAACCCTCCAAACTTTAGATTTCCCCTTTTTAATTTTGGTAAAGACTCATCAAGTAAATCTTCATATTTGGAAGCCCTTAATGGATGGACCCAACCTTTCCTAGCTCAAATAACTCCCCAACTTAGTAGGCTTGGATGTCATAAGGGTTCGAGGCATGGTTCTACGCGCATCAATCCGCGTGAACCCGGTCTAATCGTAGGCATTCTAGACACATTAAGCATTACTTAGCATATCCATTTTTAGGGTTGTTTCAACCTTCCTGGGTCACTACCAAGAAACCTCCTAAGGTTTTACCTCAAGGAACCATGGTTGGTAATGTACAATAACCCATACAGCAAAATGGGCCTATAAACGATCTCATCCCTAAAAACTTGAATCTGTTTGATTTACTTCCTGTTTTCATGATTATCGTAGTTGTTAATTGACACCATTTCATCCCCCCATATAATATTAGTTGTCAAACCCTTAACTTAATTTGATTTATTTCAAAAATGTGTACTTTTATAACCAACTAAGCCATAAGTTTTACTTCCTAATTGAACTCTGTGTGGTACTTCTCCCTATGGGTTAGACCCCAACCTTTCATTGGGTTATATACTAGAGTAGGATCGCCCACACTTATTATTGGATAGGGTATAGTTGAGCATCTTTCAGAAATGGTGGTGCTGCCAGGGAATGGTGTTATTGAATTCTTTTATTGAAGTTAGTTTGTGATTTTAATGTGTTATACTTGAACCACCCACTTACTGTTTGTTGTTTTTTCTTACCTTTGATTAGGTGACGAAATGAGCGTAAATGGTAGCAATACCAGCTAGGGGTGTGCACTATTTGGATTAAACCAAAAAAAAAACTAAATCAAACAGAATTCTAATTTGGATTAGTTTTTTGGATTCTTTTTTTGGTTTTGGATTTGTAATTTACTTTGTTTGGTATATATATATATATATATATATATATATATATATATACACACATAAAAAAACTTTAAAGTGCAAATAGTTTTGTTATGTTACTAATTATTGATATAACCGCTTAACTTAACCAAAAAAAAAACAAAAGAGAAAAACCAAACAAAACTAAATTTATTTTGGTTTGGATTGTGTTACACTTCTTCAAAACCAAAGACCGATAATCCAAACCAAATAGTACAAAACCAGACTGAAAAACTAAATGCACACCCCTAATGCCAGCCAGCTCGGCCGTAATGGTGATATTGGCAATCTGAATTATGTGAATGAGGAAAAAGTGAATTCCATACACTTGGGTGGTATTGGTATAATCAAGCTACTGCTAGCGTACGGAATGTGGTGTTCCACGTGACAAGCATAATTCTTCAACTCTTGCTAATGAAGGGGTTATTTGGTGGTTTGGCGCATAAAGACCCCCACTACCACATTGGGAAATTTGTAGACATTTGTGGTCCTTTCTCATTTAAGAATATATCGCAAGAGTCATTTCAACTCAGATTGTTCCTATTCTCACTGATGGGAGATAATACCAAATGGTTAGCCGATCTCTCAAGGGACTCAATCCTCACTTGGGATGAATTGACTGAAACATTCTACACAAGGTTATTTCCTCATTTGAGGATGATGTCGTTGAGAGATAATATCCAAGGTTTCAAATGCTTGGATAGTGAGACAATCCATCAGACTTGGCTACGTATCAAAAATTACTACTTCAATTCCCAACTCAAACTCCCAAACAATGTCTTGTTACAGTGTTTCTACCTAAGTCTAGATTCGGTGAACAAAGGAGTGGGTGTCCAACTTGTTCAATGAGGTATCATGCAACAATCCTTTGAGATTACTTCTATGTTGCTTGATAACATTAAAAAAACAATTAAGCCTGGTATACAAGAGAATATTAGGTGTCTCCTTTGACATTTAGGATGACCAAAGAAAATATTGAAAAAGACCGAGAGAGAGACCCAAACATGGATGAAATGTGACCCAATTATATCTCTTGTCAAAGAATGTAATGGGTAGTGGTACTGGAGTGGTCAATGTTTGTTTTGCAAGTTGAGTGAACCCCAATGATTCCAATTTTTATGCTTTATAGAATAACGATGTGAGCTTCCTTGAAAATGAAGGTGGAGGTTTTCGTCTGAGCTATCCAAGACCGGGCAGGAATCAAGGTTGAAATAGAGATCACGATGATGGTTGGAGAGACCCCAAGATGGAGGGGCATGATCATGGAAACAATTGAAATATAGATATAGGGAAAAGGATAGGTATATGCCTTCCTATAAGCGTCAAAATCCAAAAGATTAAAGAGTTGATCCTGAGAGATTCTGCATTGAAGATATGCTTTTACACATTCTCACCAAATTGGAGGGGTCAGACAAAGTTTTGAAAGAAATAAAAAAAGATATCTCAACTCTTAACAAAATGGTGACTTCCCACTCCGTGTCTATTAAGAAGTTTGAGATACAAATGGGTCAAATCTCAACTCATTTAAATCCAAGACTAAAAGAAGGGTTGCCAAGTGACACAATGGTCAACCCAGAAAATAAAGCCTAAATGGGTATCTTCGTCATGCCACCATGTAAATAAGGCGCTTCTTGGAATGTAACCAAACTTTTTGATATTTTTATTATTTCTTTTGAAAAACAGATGTTGATTGTGCAGGTTGAAAAGTGGAAAGTATGGAAAATGAGTTGTAGGCGAACAAAAAGTCCAGTTGGATTCTCACCGAATAGATTGGCGAGCCCATCTTGGATTGCTGTTTGAACCACCCAATTCGGTTGGGGGTCACGTAAAACTCGATGAGCCAAAAGTCCAGTTGGTGACTCGCCAAACAGGTCAGCAAGACCAAATTCGATCGTCGTTGGAACCACCTAGTTTTCTAGGACATCTTTAAAACTCAGTGAGGTAAAGAAAGACTTGGCTCATCACCGACTGAGTCAGTGGTCATGACTTACTTTGTAGACTAGCACACGAACTGAAGAGTTTTTAAAAGGCCAGCTGTTTTAGATTCAAAATCTCTTCATATTCAAACTTTAAAAATCACGTACTCTCATAATGGCTATTATATTTTCATATTCTCGTAATTTTGGGATTTAAATTCTTCCTAGCTTTTCAAACTGTAGGTATACAAGGTTGATTTTTTGAACCCCGCTCTATAAGTGGTTGGAATCGAATGCAATTGTCATTTTGTGTTAGTTAATTGAATTGACATCATGTTTTTTTTTTCTTTAAAAAGTAATTTCATATGTTGTTGATTGATATTAATTGTTGGATTGTGTTGAAATTATTGTGGGTCTAGAGTGGTAAAGTGTGAGTAACCCCCAATTGTGCTAATTGTCAAATTTCGTCTAATGATGGAGCAGTTGTGTTACGACCCAGGGATACACCCTAGATGTAACATATCTTACTTAACCATGAAGGGGTCTCATACAAGCCGTTAACATATCACGACATAAGATAATAGAAAAGTGAAAAAAAATTAAAACTTTATTCATAGAATTATTTTTTTTATAAAAGGCAAGCATAAGTCTTTACAACACTTTTATCTCAATTAACCTAAACTCAACTTGAATTAAAAACTTTAGGATAAAGACCATACAATAGTATTATGCATGAAATAAAAGACTTAAAGGAAATGGTAGGTTTGTCCTCAGAGTTATATGGACTGAGCAAATCTTCAACTCCTTTGCTCCTTAGAAACCTATCCTCAAATTATGGAACTCAATCTCTGAAACCCTACATTTGATTAGAATTTAGGCAAAGTATATGTTAGTACAAAATGTACTAAATATGTTAGCTAGCATAACACAATAAGAGCATAACATAATGGTTACTCAATATAACACATAATCCACAATCATATGAAATACTTGATGTAATATCAATTATAAGCATAATAGACAATATCATTAGAATAAGCAAAGTCTCCAACATAAGCATTGTATAATCATTATTAAAATCCTAGTCATTCACATCATAATAAGACTACCTTGAGTAACCTCAAAGCATACTTGTGCAGTGCATGAATAGCTTCCCATAATACTATTCACACTAAGCATAACCTTGAAGTCACCATATGTATACTTACCACTCATTGATCTCATTCTTATCTTACTTCCTAACCAAGGGAATCTCTCACCTTTAGTCAATACTAACAAGGAAGGGTACTATAGCACAATCCTATTTAAGCATACTTCATATAAGATAAATTGTTCATGATTCACCTGAAGACAATCTTCTGGCAGGCATAATAAGACCTCATATTCCTACCTATGCTAATCTAGACACAATAGGTTAATCATTTATGTTTATCATATCTTAACATCATAAATAGAAAGGGAATCACCTATTATTCATGCATGTATTGGAGGGGCCTCTAAAGCTACAATCCAAACTAGTCATGCTCATGTTCATAATGCAACGGGGAGTCACCTCAAGGCATGAATGTTTAGTTCATCACGAAGGACAGGGGGAGTCACCTTAAGCCACACATATCATGGAATATTAAAGACAAGGGTATTCACCTCTAGTAATACATACTAATGAATTATAAAGACAGTGGGAGTCACCTCTAGTAATAAATATCAGTGGATCATAGGTATTCGCCTCCATGTTCATCTTATTAGGATATAGGTATTCACCTCCATATCCGTTTTAATATGTAATTAAAGCATTTGCCTCCACATCATCACATATGGATCATACGTAATATCTTCCATGATCAACATAAAGGCTATTGGTTAATCATCGCTTGCCTTGAGAGTTACAAATATATAAAGGGTTATCACCTCACACTCCCCATATTTAACTAATTAGGAATAAGGGAACTCACCACACATCCGTATCATGTAAATGTCTTTTAGGAGTAAGGGTAATAACCACAAGCCTCATCACATCCCATAGTCCTATGACTCACATTCATTTTAGGTGAGAATACACTTTTAACCTAGAATCACTCTTTGTGAGAAACCTTTCATGTCAATCATATTCATGCATAATACCATATGTAGAATTCTACATTAGACAAGGATATCATCATGACTCAAGTGATTCTATCACTTCATGCATTCAAGCATTCATAAGGTACATTTAGTAGGTAAAGGCTTTCCACCATAACTCTATTCATTAAGATTTTATTCTCAAATAGACTTTACTCTCAAAGCCTTAACATGTCTAGTTCATCAAATTGGTTTTACCCTCAAAAACCTTAGTGATCAACATTCATGACTACAATCCTTACACTCAAAGCTTTACTTCTTACTGTCATCATTCCTACCTAGATTTTAAGGCAATCTAATCACATTTTTCATTATTCTGTGATTCTAGTCCCAATTCATCCTAAAGGTTCAACTTCAACTTTACTAGTCAATATCAATTATATTTACATTATTCTAATTCAATTTAAGTCTATATGTTTGTAATCTTATTAAATTATTACTCATAGCACTAATTCTAGAAGATTACCTAAGAATTATCAAGCTCACATATTATGGCATAAAACTAAATAATACCAAATTTATCAGTTAAAATAGGGTGAAACATGGGAATAACATAAATTCATTTTAATATCACAATTCAATACCAATTTAATCATAATTAAGTATTATCCACTTGATTGGAATCATACTTCAACACTCCCCACAATGTAGGAATAAACCCTAACTAGATTGGAGTTTTTTCCTCATAATTGTGGGAAACCTAGGGGGCTCTATGGGTGGAAGAAACCATAGCAGAATTAGATAGCATACCTAAGGTGAAGATTCTCCATGAATTTTAATAGAAAAGTCAGCCCCTTCAACCCTATATTTCACCTTCATCTTCTTCTATGGAGTTTTAGAGAGAGAATAATTTGGGGGAAAGTTAGTTATGGATTTTGGGTTTTGGATTTTGCCAAGTGTAAAGGGATATTAAAAACTTAAAAACCTTTATATAGGTCTACTATAACCATATAAAAAAACCCTACAATAAAATAACTAACTAAGGAATATACCTCTCTACCCTTGCTTAAGAAGAAATGGGACAACTTGCAGGCTTCATCCACGACCCCCACCTACAGGGCTTGGATGGACCCACGGACCATACTAGTCCTTTGTGGGTTGGGGTCTACATCCCCTTGACTTAGTCAACACGGCACCACCCACGGAGAGAGGACCACCCTGCGGGGCATAGGTCCCTCTGTGGGTCACTGTTTTAGGGTTGTTTTATTGCTTTAGGGTTGTTTTAGGGTATTCCTCAAGGACCCCGTGGTTGGTCCATTCGTACCTTGACTCCATAACCCTAGAACAATCATTCTAAGTATGAAATTACTTTTACAATTTTATCCCTCACATCAAACTCTAAAACTCTAGCACGAGGCTCTAGAATTCTCTAGTTTATTTCACTAGTTTCCGGGACGTAACAATATCTCCCCATTGGGATCATTCATCCTAGAAAGAAGATTTTAAGAACTTATTCAGGTCACAACTCTAAACTAGCATTCCATTATGCATACAATACATCTAGATGCACACAACCAAGAGAGAAAATTTCAACTCCAAGCTAAACATATTCGACGCAACACAAGGTAGTAGGAACTACTTCTAACAATCCAAAATTATGAAATTCTATATTTACTCATTTTCAAGGAGGAANATCATCATCATTTATTCCCAAGTTTCTATTCATGTTGCGTAGTGTACGCTCTAATTCGTGATCGAAGGGAAACAAGGGTTCTCTTCTTTTCCGTGTATTTGGCATACAAGGAGTGTGGTTCTACACGAATCAAAAACAATAAAACAAATTAAAATCAAGAAAATATCAACTAAACTATAGTAATAAGTTTAAGTTAATCTAAAAGCTACTTTCCCCAGCAACGGCGCCAAAATTTGATACGCTCAAACTTACTTATCAAATTAGAAGTAAAACGGTCGTGTCAAGTAAATAACCCAACTAGTGAGGTTGGGATCGTTCCCACGAGGAAAATAGTTTAGACTTAACTTCAATCTATAACTACTATTGTTCAGTCAATTAATTCCTTGGAAAGCAAACATGATAAAAGGGGGGTTTTCTATTTCTATATAGATGAAAATAACTAGCGAAATTGAAAGAGACACTTAGCAGCTTCAAATGTTGGAGTTTTAATCAATTAATGAAGGTAACTAGGGTTTACGTGTTCCCCACAGGTTCATAACTTGATAAGTCTAACTATAACAATTCTTTCCTAGTATCTTGCATGCAAAGTGATAAGTTATGTATTTCTAAATCCTTGGTCCGGCATCTAGAAAATGTCACTCCGCACCTTGTTCCGGCTACGAATGTTGATATCCTAACCCTTATCTTTACCTCATATTAAGCATCGTATTCGATATTTGACTAAGTTATTACCTCGTACCATCAATACTAGCCTATTAGATAGTATACACTAAATCTATGTTGATAACTCTTTTCCTATTATCTACCTCCTTGGTCCGGCAAGTAGCACTAGGGCGAGTTCTAACATTGACCATCCGTTAAAAAGACTTCTAAACGAAAGAATTATCAATACATGCAAGACACTATTCTAGAATTGTTATTTTAGTTAGGTTTTACCTCATTATTAGCCTATGGTTCCCACAACCCTAGTTATGGAGTTCAGTTACCCATAGTCATATTACAATATTCAAATATGTGATATAAGAATTCATGCACTTACTTCGATGAGAAAGAGTAAAATCCGAAAGTTCACTTGATTAATAAGCAAAAGTCACCAACAATCAATGATAAAAGTCTCAAAAAAATCAATAATCTCTCAAAGAGTCTACAAAATAATCAAGAGTCTCACAATATTCAAAGCTGTAAATTTTGATCCAGAGTCTAACCTCAAAAACGAGGTTTTTCGAACTATTTATAGAAAATAAAAACCTAATTAAACAAGGACTCTATTTGCTGGAAATCTATCAAAATGCGGCTGGGTCGACGGACCTCGCGACGAGACGTCGTGGTCATGACGGGCCATCGTGGACTCCGTCGTCCCATACTTTGCAACTTTCTTCTGCTGCTCTCTTCATTACCCTCGACGGCAGGCATGACGGATCGTTACGAGCACAACGGTCCATCGAGGGACTCCATTTCAAAACACTTGAACTCTTGGAATATGGGTACTGGGCTACTTCTCAGATCTTCATGACGAACCTGCAGGACGGACCGTCATGGCTACGACGGACCGTCACGCTTTCCGTAACCCCACACTTGGTCAGACTTCCCCATCTTCCTTCAGCAGCTGCACTACGCTGCCACCTACGGACCGTCACAGGCATGATGGACCGTCACAAGCTCCGTAGGTGGTCTCTTCTTCATTTCTTCGCTCAAAAACGTCCGCATTCATCTTTGGACAGATTTCCTGCAAATAAAGAGAAACTTATATAAAAATTAGCACAAAAAGGCTTTTGGACACACTAAACTTAAGGAAAAAGTATTAATAATACCGTGAAACCACGGTATATCAACACCCTCAACTTAAATTCGTTGTTTGTCCTCAAGCGACGCACTATGACTCAATACAAAATCTTTGTACAATAGTATCCATGTTTTATCCTTTGCAATCATTTGGCTATCAATCCCGATTAATCTCATCAAATCTATGCATGCTATCACTATTAGGCTTGAATTTTGTGGGATCAGAACATGACACAGACTCACCATGCATTAACACCTATCCTCTTCAATTTCTCACCGAGGTGCTAACAATTCTGGTATTGCAACTAATGTCCTCACTTTAGAACAAAATCCTCATTTTTCACACAATGATTTCAGTTTGAGTATAAGGATTACTTTTCAACACTCGCTCTCAGAACAAAGTCACACTCATTCATACCTATTGCCATAAGCTTGCCCTTATTTTCACTGCCTTAAGTTCGCTATACAACCCTTAGGATCACGATAGGACTTTCTTAGCTTGTAACATAGGCTCAGGGTCAGGTAGGGTATATTTAGGTATACTTTAGTGACTTTTTGCTCTCCTTGACATATCAGCTAAACATACCATTTTCTATCATATTATTTTGCCCAGTTTCCCACATTCTTTCACCTTGCTATTTTCCCTCTTTTTTTTCATTTGTGTAAGTGACTTTCTTCTTTTCTTGCTCGTATTTCTTGTATATTTTTCTTTTTATTTACTTTTCTTTCAAATAATTCTTGAGTCACTTTACTTTTGTTCTTTCTCAACTCATGGCTTTGCCATGAGTCAAAGTACACAATACCCAAAGTTGGTTCAGGTCCATAAAGAGGTTGTTTACTACGTTAGACACCCTCAACTTATGCTTTTGGCATAAGCTGAGGTGCACATGTCCAAGGAGGGACCAGGGCCAACACATTATTCCCAGAAAAAATCAGTTGGGGTGAGAAAGAAAGGTCTAATTTAAGCTCAAATCATTTGGATCAAAGAAGGATAAATTTCATTTGGTTTTCTTTTATTTAGGCTAAAAATGGGCTTTATTGAATAATGGCCTATGATCCTTTCCTAATTGTCTATTACAGCTTACTTTTAGCAGGACTAACCAGGCAAGTTCTAGCTCAGTACAAAATAGTGGACTATTCAAATCTTCCTCACACTCACTTGACATCTCATCACTCTACCAGATTATCGGACACCTAGTTCGAATTTTAGACTTAGGGTCATGCAGTGGTGTACCTCTATGTCATGCTTAGAGCCACACATTTATCAATTCCTATGCCTAGTCATGCATGATTTTCCATTTTATCAGGATATCATTATAGCCATCATGCTCCTGAATTAAACTATGAACACAAGATATAAACATGCCTGTTCAACAGAAAAAATAATCAGTCTTTTGGGGAAAAAGAACACAGGCAAGAAAACCCCAAAAGAGGATAGTGAATTGGGCTACTCAGACTTCACCCTAGCACTCACTTTCCATTTACCCCACCCCAACAAAAAGACATGCAATTGTCCCCAATGCATAAAAAAATTTAAATACAGGGGTGGTAGTGAAGCAAATCTGAAGCGCAAAGCGCTGACGATCAGCAAGCTGGTGGGTCCGGTTCCCCGGAACCCACTACCTTTGTAGTCTGGACACCCTCAGTGGTGTCCTCAGCATCAACAGCACTATCAGCAGTGCCTCCCTCCATCTCCACAGTTCTGGAGCTAGACGCCCCAGCAGCTAACTCTCCTGCTCTCTTCTGACGCGCCTCCTCCTCAACAAGCGAGGCTCTCCTCGCAGCCTCCATCTCACGGCGCTCCTTCTTCCGTGCTCGCGCCTCATCCTCCTCTAGACCCCTACGCCTCTTGGCATGCTCTCGAGGGGGAGGTGGTGGAATCTCTGACGTGGCGAATAGGGCCGCCAGCACTGTGTCTTCAGCAGGCTCTACAGAAGGGGACTCAGACTCAGGCACCCTAGCCTCTAAGATCATGTCGATATCTGCGCGAAGACTATCTACCGCAGCCTGAAGGGTCGACACATCCACCGGAGGGGCTGGACGGGCTAGAACCCGCAACTTAAAAGCGTCCAAGCGCTGATGAACCTCAGCGATCCTCCGCTCTGTTTGCTGGACCATTCTCCGCTCCAAGCGCTCTTCTGTCTCAGCAATAGACTTCTGCATCCAAGGCTGGATGTGATGTAGAAGTGTGGCCATCTGTGCCTCTAATTTCTGGACCCTAGCAAGCGGGACCAGAGCGGGTAAAGGGGCTGAGTGAGAGGAGCTCAGGGCGGTGCTACTACCCGGGATAGAATCGACCGGAGTAGTGTCAGTGGAAGCCGCCTGCGTAGCCGTGCGGGCCTGTGCTACCGAATCAGCCAGATTGTCACTAAGTGGAGGCAGCTCTGGACGGGGCCCTCTGCGTGGAGCCAACTCATTGGCCTCATCTCTTATGAGGCCGATATCAACTGTGCCCAGCGGGGTCTTGAGTTGATCAACGTGCCATATAGGCACACCGGCAGACCTGCATAGAGCAAATATCATGCACGGGAAAGGGTACGTAATTGTGACTTTAAAAGCCCTATAGTGCATGACCGCCTGTAGAAGCCACGTAAAATCCACCTCGAACCCGGCTATCATCGCCGCCATGAGTACTGCTTGATCCCATGTGACGATATTATCAGCGGCTGTGCGGGAAAGGCAGTGGCGGACAATCAACCACAAAAACTTCGCCGTGAACGTCAGGTTGGCCTTCTCGATGGCCCCCTGCGGCTCAGTCACCCAGTCGGCACCCTCTCCATCGACGGACAAGTGCAGGGCCATCCACCTCTTTGTGGTCTCTCTCAGCGATGGCTCACGCAGAAATTGGCCATCTTTGACAATCTGCCAGCGGTAGTCAGACTCGGCAGTGAGAGGGGTCTGATTAGCATCAACATTCTCGCCGTATAGAAACCGGCGGATAGCTGGCAGGGAGATATCAACCGGAACGCCGCGTACTCGGACCTGCTCTAGTGGGGCCTGTTTGGCGGGAGCAGCCCGCCTATCAATCAACGATCGGAGAGTCGCTACATAGGATGCGTAGAACTCTCGAACCAGCTCTTCAGTATAACGTCCCAACGGATGTGTTGTCCACTCCAGTCGATGTCTGGTGAAGAGATTGTGGATCTCAGGCATCGTCGGGAGACTTCCCGTGAGGACCCGCCGCTCCATTGTAAGTGTCCGAGTCATAACTCCTTTGTCATTCAGGAACTTTGCATTGGAGTAGACTTGAAACTGCCCGTCGACACACCACCAGTTGGGCTGGTCGGTGACCGGGGTGAGAGCACGAGCTGGTGAAGGGGGTGTGGACTCCGAACTGTTAGCCTCATCAGACGAAGCCGATGCTGCAGCGGTGGCGGGTGCGGGAACCTCAGCAGATCCGGAGGCTTCCTCCGACCACGAAACTCCTAAGGAGCCAGACGCTCCTTCTTCATTAGTGGCTGACCCAGAAGGTGTGCCGGTCAGTGTGCGCTCCTCATCAGACTGGGAGGCAGTGACTACGCCGGACGCCACCTTTTTGGGTGTGGCTCTGGCAGCACGTGCAGCACGAGATGGGGTGGAAGTTCCTGGGGGCACGTACTCGGGGTCACGCTCATCATTAGAGCCAATGACCGGGCGGGCAGACGGGGCGACAGACTTCGATCGCCCGCGTGAATAGACTCGATCTTGTTTTGGTGCCATAGTAGATAGTACCTGTAAAGGATCAATATTAGTACTAGAAGGAGCAAACAAGACAAGCAAAACCACAAAAAAAATTAAAATAAAATGACATTGCTATAGTAACAGTGAAACACAACGGACCAGGTGAAAGTATGTGCAGGACGGACCATCACAGGTACGACGGTCCGTTGTAGGTGTCCGTCAGAGAACACTTAAAAAAATATGGAGACCCTTAGGAGAGGGGTCTCTGACCATTGAAACGGTCATGCAGGACGGACCGTCACAGGTACGACGGTCCGTCGTAGGTGTCCGTCAGAGGACACTTAAAAGAAATATGGAGACCCTAGGAGAGGGGTCTCTGACCGTCATGACGGTCATGCAGGACGGATCGTTGAGGGTATGACGATCCGTCGTAGTTGTCCGTTGACGGACACTTAGAAAAAAATTAGAGATCCTTAGGAATAGGGTCTCTGACAACCAGAACGGTTGTGCAGGATGGACCGTCGTAGATATGACGGTCCGTCGCATGTGTCCGTTGGAGGACACTTGGAGAAAATTTGACTGTGGGGTGTTAGGGCTGTTGGAACGGACCCAATGACGGTCCGTCATCGGGGTCTCGTTCTGCAACTAAGTGATAGAACTGGGGATGCCCCATTCATCCCCTATGACCCAAATCGAATTGGTAGTGTTTTAACCTACATTTGTCTAACCCAAATACCTAGTAAACTAGCAATGCTAAGGCACTTATTTCTAGGGTTTTAACACGGCAATTTTGGAGGATTTTTAACCTAGGTCAGACAAAATTTGATATAGAATGAACAAGAACTAGGCTATTAATTGATAAACAGAAATGCAATATGAATGAGTAGAAATTAGAGACACATACCTGAGAATTTGAGAAAAACAAGCGGGAAAAGGTACTTGGTGATCAAGAATACACCCACACCAACAGCTCCGAGACTAGTAGATGAGGACTTTTAGGACTTTGGAGAATTTGGGGGAAATGATTGAAGAGGGAGATGATTTTAGAAGTTGAAAAGGGAGGGAAATAAGAGGAAGAGTGAAGGAATGGGGTGAAATGAAGGGTTGGGGGTTTTAACTGTTGAATTTTTTTAAAACCCCCAGCCGGGTCAGGTCGGGTACGCCTCATTAATGACGCGACGATTCCTCGACGACGGTCTGTCTCATACGTGATGATCCGTCATTGGTTCCATCGCGTGTGCCCTAGTTTGAAAATAATAGAAAGACGTACCTGGCACGACGGATGCATGCAACGGTCCGTCACAGTTGAAACGGTCCGTCGCTGTATCCGTCAGTGACTGCTGCAAAGTAATTTTCTGTAGAATTTCCTGGTGATGTGCCTGCAAATTAAAAACCCATTAGTAGAAAATGCTACCATTACTAGAAATAAAAACTATAAGTATTGGGTTGCCTCCCAACAAGCGCCTGATTTAACGTCGCGGCACGACTGAGGACACTTGATTACTCAGCCTTCATCAAGATGGTATGCCTCTATCACTTCATTCACCGATGCAGTATGCCCAAAATAGAGTTTTATTCGTTCTCTATTCACCTTAAACCGCACTCCCTCCTTGGTTTTTAACTCAACTGCTCCATGAGGGAATACTTGGGTGATCAAGTAAGGGCCAGTCTGTTTGGACTTGAGCTTGCCCGAAAGACAAGGCAACCCAGATCTGTCTAAAAGCACCAAATCCCCAACCATAAACTCTTTTTTGCACTTCTTTGTTCATTCTCCTTCTTCATTTTTTCTTTGTGGGATATGGCGGATACCGATTGGAGCTCACCACTCTGCCTCATGGTCGTACAAACGTTGAAGGTCGCTTCTTCATTATTCAACCGAAATTTCATCTGCCCTTTTTCCATATCAACTAAGGCTCTACCTATAGCAAGGAATGGCCTCCCAAGAATAATAGGCACTTCAAAATCGACTTCACAATCAAGAATAACAAAAT
>NC_028645.1:16939122-16940092 GCF_001406875.1 Solanum pennellii | reverse complement strand
GTTATAAAACGCCGATATTTACCATCCTCGGTCTTTTTCACTAATTTCTGAGGGAAGGGTGGTGGTGGTCTAGGCATGGGAATTACCTTCATAGGGACTTCTGAATCTTTTCCAGTGCTCACTTCTGCTTCACCACTACCCTTTACCACCTTATCATCATCCTTTCTCACCTTTTCCTCCTTAGACGGCATAGGTGGGTCAATGGTTTGCTTACCACCACGAGTAGTGATTGCCATACAGTGCGCATCATTTTTTAGATTTTGGATAGTGTTGCTAGGAAGAGTGACCGGTTGCCGTGTGTTCACTGTCGCAGATAATTGGGCCATTTACAACTCGATTTGCTTAATCGATATTGCATGTGTATCGACTTTTTGCCCAATACCTGCTAAATCACACCTTAACTCTTTAATGTGCTCATCACTAGCATCGAACCTCCTCATCATTTTGTGCAACATATCCTCAACTCGCGCCATACTATCTCCACCATCCCTAGGAGTAACTTCACGATTTTGAGGGGGGACATAAGGCCCATTCCTATCATTTCTGTTACCGTAGTTACCCCTGTTGAAGTATTTGTCGCGGTTGTAGTTTCCATCTCGGATATAATGACCCTCACGGTTATAGTTACCATAGATCCTACCTTGGTTCCCTTGACCTTGGCGCTAATTATCCTGATTTGAGCCTTGGCCGCTCAGTCGGAAACCCCCCGTCTGCTCATTTACTGCATAGGATTCCTCCGCATAATAGCATTCATCATTAGGAGGTGGTGGTTTAGGCAAGTAGCTGACTGCATTTATCTTTTCTGCACCCCAGTGACATGTTTTAGTACCAACCCAAGCTCAGTTCTCATCTGAGCCATTTCTTCACGAATCTCATATGTGGCTGGGTTGTGAGTGGACTGTATTGAGAAGGTATTTCTCCCGGTGTCAGACTTCCTAGTACTCCAAGCTTTGTTATTCCGGGAGATTTT
>NC_028645.1:16936474-16938419 GCF_001406875.1 Solanum pennellii | reverse complement strand
GTATCTTGCATGCAAAGTGATAAGTTATGTATTTCTAAATCCTTGGTCCGGCATCTAGAAAATGTAACTCCAAACCTTGGTCCGGCTACGTATGTTGCTATCCTAACCCTTATTTTTACCTCATATTAAGCATCGTATTCGATATTTGACTAAGTTATTACCTCGTACCAATCAATACTAGCCTATTAGATAGTATACACTAAATATATGTTGATAATTCTTTTCCTATTATCTACCTCCTTCATCCGGCAAGTAGCATTAGGGCGAGTTCTAACATTGGCCATCCGTTAAAAAGACTTCTAAACGAAAGAATTATCAATACATGCAAGACACTATTCTAGAATTGTTATTTTAGTTAGGTTTTATACCTCGTTATTAGCCTATGGTTCCCACAACCCTAGTTATGGAGTTCAGTTACCCATAGTCATAATTACAATATTCAAATATGTGATATAAGAATTCATGTACTTACTTCGATGAGAAAGAGTAAAATCCGAAAGTTCACTTGATTAATCAGCAAAAGTCACCAACAATCAATGATAAAATTCTCAAGATAATCAATAATCTCTCAAAGAGTCTACAAAATAATCAAGAGTCTCACAATATTCAAAGGTCTATATTCAAAGGTCTAAATGTTGATCCAGAGTCTAACCTCAAAAACGAGGTTTTTCGAACTATTTATAGAAAATAAAAACCTAATTAAACAAGGACTCTATTTGCTGGAAATCTGTCAAAACGCGGCTGGGTCGACGGACCTTGCGACGGGACGTCGTGGTCATGACGGGCCGTCGTGGACTCCGTCGTCCCATACTTTGCAACTTTCTTCTGCTGCTCTCTTTATTAAACTCGACGGCAGGTATGACGAATCGTTACGAGCACAACGGTCCGTCGAGGGACTCCGTTTCAAAACACTTGAACTCTTGGAATATGGGTACTGGGGCTACTTCTCTAATCTTCATGATGAACCTGTAGGATGGACCGTCATGGCTACGACGGTCCGTCACGCTTTCCGTAACCCCACACTTGGTCAGACTTCCCCATCTTCCTTCAGCAGCTGCACTACACTGCCACCTACGGACCGTCACAGGCATGACGGACCGTCACAAGCTCCGTAGGTGGTCTCTTCTGCATTTCTTCGCTCAAAAACGTCCGCATTCATCTTTGGACAGATTTCCTGCAAATAAAGAGAAACTTATATAAAAATTAGCACAAAAAGGCTTTTGGACACACTAAACTTAAGGAAAAAGTATTAATAATACCGTGAAACCACGATATATCAAGGAACTATGATCTCCAAACTCAAACATGCTCAACATAAGTCCAAATGCAATTTACTCTATAAAATCCTTTTATTCAAGGAGGAATATTTCAACTTCAAACTAAAGCATGCTCATATATTCATCTCATGAAGTCTAAATAGGCAAATCATACTCAATGCATTATAACATGAGGAAATAAAAGTTTTCATAAAAATGCATCATATAAGGAAATCAAAGCAACACCTAAAAACACAATAATCTTACTAGCTAGGTGCATTATCTCCCCCTTGGTAGTAAGCCTATACAAATTCTTGTAAACATCTTTCATAACATAAGGCACCATTGAAGAACATTCGTACTAAAGACAACATCCAAAATATATCATATCATATCTATTAAGTCATAAAACATATGCGACATCGGAGTCTTCGTAAAGCATGAAACACATACCCTCTAGCTTGGAGAATTTAAGACCTATTATTCCTTGGAGATTTCTCACCAAAACCAATTGGACATGAGGAAGAGCAGGGTTAGGACCCACGGCGACTATCCTCTTCATTTATAGCAATCTTAGGGAAATACCTTATCTTGTGCCCCAGCTCACCACAACCAAAACAAACATTAGCTACCGCTAAGCATTCACTCGCATGCCTTTTGTCACACTTACTACCCCCCCCCCCCCCCCC
>NC_028645.1:16891260-16936295 GCF_001406875.1 Solanum pennellii | reverse complement strand
CTCCCCCCCCCCCCCCGTCAATAGAATCTCATAACCATCTTCTAGACACTTCGGTTAGACACCTTCTTTTGTCTGAACTTAGGGCTACTTTAGGAACTTTTCACGGGGAACTTTTGTCTAAACCTAGGAAGACCATGTCCATCGGAACCATGATCAAAGCACTTATCATCATCCAATCTAGACCTCTTTTTCTCCTAGATTCTTCCTTGAGTTTTGACTCCTTAATTTGTTGGTCGAAAACCATAAGACCTGATATATCCATATTATCATAAGCATTGTCATACGACATTCATTTTCTACTAACTCAGAAACTCCCATAACGAAATAATCCATCCTAGCCCTTGAATCCTCCACTAAAGTTGAAGAATACTTAGAGAGTTTAGTAAACTTTAGCGAGTACTCTTGAACACTCATACTAAAAGAACCTATCAAGGAATTCCTTCTCAAATACATCCACTCTATGGGCCCACTTCTACCGATCTATTCCCCTTCCCATTGACCATACCATATTTGAGCTACCTGTATAAATTGATAAGCAACTAACTCCACTTTCTATACCACTATCACCCCTATAATACCATGATTCTTATAAACCTCATTTGTAAATTCCACAGGATCTTCTTCCACTTTGGATCCATGAAATTTTGGAGGTTTCATCATAACAAACTCCTTCACTCTTAAGGTTGCGGAGTTCATATAAGGGTTCGCCGGACCTACGACCCCCTATTGGCTTGAGTCGTCATGTCTTAAGCCATAATTGCATAGGAGACCTAAATTATGCATTAGTCACATTCTCCCCTATAGGGTCAATTGGAGCTTGAGAAGGATTTTGGAGTGGAACTTGGAGAGGAACCTCTTCATCCACATTTACTACCTCATTTCTCCTAGCATTAGCAATTGTATTAGACATACCCTGAAAAATCAGCGGGCGCGAATTAGAAAAAGGCCTACTAAAAAAACTCTATGGAACGACTTAGAAAATGAAGAAGTGAGATTTCCTAAACATCCAATAGTCTTATTCATAAATGTGGCGCGCTTCACATTTATGAGAAATAATCTACTAGACGTGGTTTGAGACAATCCTAGAACCATTCTAAACATTGTGCTCTGATTACTAAGTTAGTTACAACCTAGGGGTACACTCTAGATGTAACACTCTTAATCTTGACCCTGAAGGAGTCTCAACAATCCCTCACCATATCATAACATAGATAATTGAAAAGTATGGAAATTTTTAAAACTTTATCCATATAATAAGTCTTTATATAATGCAAATAGAAGTCTTTACTACAATTTTGTCTCAAACCATCTAAACTCAACTTAAATAAAAAGCTTTTGGACAGCTCATACAAAGTCTCATGACATGAAATAAAACACATAAACGAATTGGTAGGTTTTCCTCGAAGCTATGAGAACTCATCAAGTCTTCAACTCCTTTGCTCCTTAGAAACCTATCCTCCAAGAATGGAACTTAATCTCTGATACCCTACATTTTATCAGAATGTAGGCAAAGTATGCATTAACAAAAATGTACTAAATATGTAAGCTAGCATAACACTATGAGAGCATATGATAAAGTTTAGTCAATATAAGACATAATCCACATGCAAATGAATTACTTCATGAAACATAAATTATAAGCATAAGAGACAACATCATAATAATAAGCAAAGTCTCCAACATAAGCATAATATAAGCATTATTGAACTCCTAGTCATTCACATCATAATAAGAATACTCTCAAGTAAACTCAAAGCATACGTGTGCAATGAACGAATAAAATTCCATAATACTATTCACATTAAGCATAACTTGAAGTAACCATACGCATACATACCACTCATCTGTAGTCTTAGCTAACTTCATAGCCAAGGAAATCTTTCACCTTTAGTTAAACAAACAAGGAAGGTGATGAGTCCACTTCTCGGACTCAATTAGGTCTTTATTTTAATAGATTTAGTGTCCTCAAATGCATATTTTGTGCCAATAACCAATGGAAATCCTTTATTTTAAGGTATTTGGATTAAGGAACAAAGCATGGACAGTAATGAACAAAATGAAGCAAGGCAGCTGAATGAAAGGATAATAGAAGGCCTTAAAATCTCCTAAACCATAAGGAGAGTCACCGAATGTACATGGTCTTGCCCAATGTTCCAGTGTGTCAAACCCCCCCTTTTATTTAACACTTGTGTCACCCCAAACTTGAAATATGTTTTTATTCGTAAATGTTTTTTCAATGATTGACTTGAACATATTCGTACTTGGCTATCAATTTTCTAACCACTCCCTGTGGGAATGATCCTAAACCTTGGTTAGGTTATATTACTACTCACGATCATTGGAACTTGAATTGGAAATAGTGTCTTGATTGTGAAAATCAAGATGGAGCCGCTGTAGGGGAGTGGTGTTACTTAAGAATTTTTTGTTAAGTTGAATTTTTCTCTTGTTAGTAATAGTGATACTAACTTAATTTTTAGTTGTGTTGTGTGTTGCTGCTTTGAAGCAGAGGAGTTAAATAAATAGATTTTCCCCTGTTAGAAGTGATGATGTTCCAGGATAATATTCAAATTTTAAAGGCAATTGGAAGGTGAAAAACTTCATGAGTCATGGTTGAGGTTTCAAGCACTTCTGATTCAATGCCCAGCTCATGAAATTCCCGCACGTATTCCTTTTGGAATGTTTTTATAGAAGTTTTGGTCCTTGGAAGAGAGTGTTGGCTAATCAAGTTATCCTACGTGGTCTAGTACAACAAACCTATGTGATAGTAGCCCAACCGCTTGACCACCTGACTGAGACCAACCAAGAAATAAAAAGAGACTTCAGTTTAACAGCCCTATTAACTCAATTGGATGAGTTAAAAAAATCTTAGGGATCTTAAAGTCCGCGGCAAGAGGAAGGATAGTTGTATTCCCCTTCACGAGCGAAGAGAACTTATAAACAGGAAGGATGGACAAATCAAAGCAATGCTCACTTCTTCTCCAAAAGGATAATGTGAAGGATAGGGTACTGGAGGAGTTAAGGGAGATTTTCTTGATGTTGAACCAAATGAAAAAATCTAATTCCATGCTCATTCGGCTACTAGGATCAAAAATGGACCAAATTTTGAATTACCTCAACTCAGAACCAAAAGAGGGGTTTCTTTATGAAAATAAGGAAAACCCCCACTAAGAGGGTTTGAGCGTGTGCTTAAGTCATACCACGTTAACTAACGCTCTACTTTTGAGTCAACCCAAGACCCTTTTTAATGCTTTACTTTTGTTTCACAAATAACGATGTGTTGATCGTACAGGTTAATGTGCGGAAGGTGTTTCAAAAGTGCAGGTTGGCGAGCTAAATGTCCAGAGGATGTATCGTCGAAGAGGTCGGCGACCCCGACTTGAACCATCGTTTCACCCAATGACAATTTTAATATGGGTTCTGTAAAACTCAACGATCCCAAGATTAACTTAGTGAATCGCCTACTAGGTTGCCGATCTCGACCTGATCGTCGTTTGGACCCATATTAATTGAGATCCTGTAAAACTCGGTAAGGTAAGTGTCCACTTGAAGTGTCATCGAGTAGTACGGTGACCATGATAAATGTCGTCAAAAAGGCGAGAACTGGATGGATGGTTTTTAAAAGGCCAAAGGTTTAAACTTCCAACTCTTTCACTTTCCCTCACTTTTAATCTTCCACAACTCATACCCATTTAGTATTTTAAATATATTTGCATTCTCTAAGTATTTTAGTCGTTGATTTGTGCTCAGGGTTGGAACACTTTACTACCTAGCATTCCAGTTATGATTATTCGGCATTTGAGGTTTGTTTTTGGAATCTTCAGTTTAATTTTAGCATTTGGAACACATTTGCAATGATTTTATATTTTTGAAGTATGTCGGTCCTCTCTGATAGTGTAGTAAACTTGAATGCCTGTTTTTTATAATTTGATAATCTTGCCCGTAATGTTTACAATATTGAATCCTTGTAATTTTGTGCCTTAAAATTGGTTAAAATGTGTAGGGTTATGCTTGCAAGTATTTTAGTTTAATAGGGTGAAGTCTGAGTAACCTGTAGGTGTGCCAAATGACGTAATTTTCCCAATGATAGAGTGGGTGACGTTATTATTAAGGGTAAAAGTCGTCAAATGGCCAAATTGGACAAAACTGGGAGAAGTCTGAGTATCCTGAGACAGTAGGTGTTATGGGTCTTGGTTTAATTTAGCTAGTGCATGCTTTGATTTTTATTTCGGGGCTTACGGGGTTGTATTCGAGAAGGTTGGTTAAAGTAGTCATATTGGGTCATTTGGCAAGTTGGGTCGATCTCGATGAACCACTCAGCGGTTTTTCTGAAGGTCCGCATTTCAACTTTAATGTAATGCTAAGTGAGTGATTTGAGTCTATAACTTTTGGAGAGACGCCTGAGGTCGCCGAAAGCATTCGGAGACTCGTCGAAAGTCTTCTTGATCGCACTTCGTCTACACCCCTGAGCTCTTTTTGCACTGTAACTTTCAAAAAGCTAGTCCAGACTCACAGAATGATGTTTGTAATTTGCCATAAAGCCTTCCATTCACTGATGTACCAAATTCTTTGGAGAAATTTAGAGCCAATCCTTTTGGCGAGACTGATCTAGCTCGCCAAAGTTATTTGACTATTTGCTGACCGGAACTGCTAGTCTATCTGCAACTATTTTTCTGTAACTTTTCTGGAAGTATTTCTAACTTCTTCCCATTGTTTTACAGATATAGTGAGAACAATCATAGGCATGCCATCCTGGAAAAGAGTACAGGGTATCACTATAAATAAAGGGGGATCAAATCCTCCAAAGAAGGGCAGACAAGAGCCTCCACTAGGTGACAAAGGCAAGGGCAAGAGGTCTATGTGTGATAGGGCTACTACTTGCACACAGGATACTCTATCTGAGCTTGAGAACGATTAGACTTTGAAGTCCCTAAGGGCTAAGAGTATGAACTAGATTTCGCCCTGACTCCACTAGGGTTCCTCTAGATTCCAAACCAGTAGATTTAATGCAAGCTCAGGAACCTCCCTTGGCTCTTGTGCCACCAGTCATCCGTCCACCTAGACTTCTCAATAGATTTAAAGGCGATGATTTGCAAAACAAACATCCTCTAGGAGAAGCTGTTATCCACAGATGGACTGGAGGGAAAATACTCAGATGTGAGGGACACTCTCTACTACCATAGGTTTGAGTAGGTTACAAGGCCCAAGGCTCTTACATTCCTTCATAGGTCTGGGATTCTATATAGTCTATGGTAACTTGGTCCCTAAGAGCAAGAAGAAGGCGAGCAAGTTCATATCGGTAAGTTTGTTGCAATAGCGAGTACATAAACATAGTATTGGGTAGAGCTTTTCATTCTACACACCCTTATATTTAATTTCATGTTGCTTAGAGCCATGATGATTTGAAGGTCTATCTTGCACCTCTGATTTCTGATACCACCCAAGACGGATTGAGGAACGAGCCCCTATAGAGAAGAGGGACTTGGATGTTGCTACCCGGTTCTGGATTGACTTTACCAGTAGCGCGATAATGCCATCCCAAAATGAATCTATCCTCTGCCTGGTTCTATCATATCTCGGAGGAGCATCCATATGGGATTCCTTATTGGGCACGAGATGGCCATGAGGGCCAAGAAGAAGCAAACCTCCTTGCCATTCCCATTCATGATCACTGAGTTATATCGGCATGATGAAGTGCCACGATACGATCCGAGAGATATTGAGGTTACCCCCATATTCCTCCACTAACATCTGGCGCATTGCAGCCGAATATACAAGAGAAGAGGCTGATGAGAGGAGGGAAGCTCTGGTGGAAATATCCCCAGAGGTGGATGTTGACTCGATACCTGCAGAGGCACCTTTTCCTACTTCAACCTCCGGGCCTTCAAGTACCTCTTCTCCACATGCTCATGCTACATCCACTTCCTCCTATCAAATCAAAATTATAATAGTGATGATCCTAAAGATGGGGCATCTAACCCATTTATCTTATGTGAGGGCTACCAGACTTAAGAGATCCGTCTCTTTTATGATTGAGGCTGTCATTTTAGCTGTACTAACCCCTCTTCAAACTTTCATTGACACTCTCACCATGAGAGTCAAGGCTTGTGTGAGTATCCAGGGGGAGACCTTTGAGGTTATGGCTTTTAAAGTTGAGGTAGCTGACGTGACGAAAGACGTGGACTATCTGAAGTCTATGACTTCACCTCATTACTGAAGGTTGCCGATGATTTGGACGCTCCTAAGACTTCAGAGATTCCTATGGCTACCATTGGAGATGTACACATGGATGAGGCAGCATTTGATGAGTAGAAGTCTGAGACCGACGAGGAGTAGATTGAGATACGGGGAGATATCATATGTGGAGGCTTGCAAGATATTGAAGAAACGATTATGCAGTCGGTGATCCTGAAATTGCTGACTGAGACGTCTATGGCAACTTGTAGTGGGTTTGCTACTGCTACTTCTTCTTATCTGACTCCAGATACTGAGGCCCAAGAGTAGACTGATGCAGTGGGAACTAATGCAAATACAGATAGAGCAACTGTGTAGACATGATTCCTTTTTTCCTCTCTCTCTGTCTTACTTTTATTTTTACTTTTGGTTTTTTTTTTTACATTTGAGGGAAATGAATTTATTCATGGTGGGGGTGAGGTCCGCCTTTAGTGTGACACTTTTGTGAATATTGGTTTTGTTTATATATTTGGGTTTTGAGCTGAAATATTGTTGTACAGTGCTTTTTGTGGAATGTTTGAGTCTGTGGTCGTGTTTTTAATTGTAAACGATTTTTTACCCTTTCAAAAAATATTGCCACCTCATGTTTGTGATAAATGTGGCTATTCTTTTACAAATTTGAGTATCGGTTTTGATCAATACCGATGACTTGAAAAGTGTTGATTATCGAATAAAGATGAATGTGCGGCTATGAAGAGACCAAAAGAAGTTGCATAGGCAATATGTGAACTCTTTGCATCTCGTTGTGACTAGTCAATTATCAAGTTGAGTCTCTTGTAATGAACATTGCACACTAACGGAAGTGTGAAGTCTTGTTTGTCATTGGTGTCAATGCTTAGTGTGATAAGAAAACCGTGAACCATGCATGATGACACCTAGAATTTTCCCCGTTATACACTACAATAAATATGATATATAGCTACGAAATTATTAGCTACGACACAAATTCGTCACTATTTGTTCGCTTTTAGTGACAAAAAATATATTTTGTGCTTAAATATATGGATCACATATTTTTTATGACAAAACATAAAATTTTGTCCACAAAAGTTTCCCACCAAAAATTGGATTGGCGCTATTTATTGAGGACTATTCACCACGAATTTGAAGTTATTAGTTACACAATATTATGTCACTAATGATGTTCCCAATCAGAGACAAACCATTTGTTGTCTTTAATTTAGTTAAATTTTGGATACGAAATTTTTTGTCGCATAAGGTATATTGATGTATTAGTGACAAATCATTTTTTGTCCTAAAATTAGTTATATTTTGTATACAAAAAGCTTTTGTCTCAAAAACTTATATTGATACATTGGTGAGAACTCATTTTTGTCTTAATTAGATAATTTTCATACAAAATTTTTTATCGCAAAACATATATTGATACGTTAGCGACGAACCTTTTTTGTCCTAAAATTAGTTAATTTTAGGATATGAATAACTTTGTCGAAAAACAAAAACAGATGTTGATAAATTAGTGACAAATTAGAAATTGTAGTTAAGCATTATAAACTTTAGCCACAAATTTTTATTATTCAATTGTGACCTTGATTTTTGTCACTAATAGTTCGAAAAATAAGTGACAAATATATTATTTTCTCTATTTAACCTACAATTTAATTAAAAAGAAATTTTGTCACAAAAAATATATATATGTTCAAATAGCTAAAAATTAAATTTCGTACTTTAGTGCAATTATTGGATACAGAAAAAAAGTCATAGCTCTAAATTATAACATAATTAATTTTGAAAACATTTTTAACCAACCAAAAAAATTTAGAGAAAGATTATATATTATACATCACACAAATATAATTTTTTGTTCTGAAATTACTAGACAATATTACAGACAAGGTATAAACAACAACACAATAAAAAAGATAAAATGCCTTAATACCATTAAGATTGTTTCAATAAAAGGTTTTTCAACAAAGTTTCTAAAACTATTAAGAGTGTCTTCAAATTTTCAAAGATAATATTGTTTGTGGAACTCCCAAAATCACTTTATTGCACTGTTTAGCAACATATATATATATATATATATATATATCAACATAAAGTAGTATCACTAATCTTACAAACTAAATTCAAACAAAATATTCACTCCAACCATTCTATCATCTTTTTTAACTACACAATCATAAATTGTCATAATATCTTATTCAATTAGATGAAACTTTAATTAATTTCAGCAAGATTACTACCCAAGAATAATTTTTCTTGTGTTCATGAATGATATGGGTTCACTAGCTACATTAACTTAGGTCTCAAAGGCAAGCCTTAATGAAATTTACATAAAATTAGGTAGAATTTCACTTGTTTTTGGGTCTATCTAAAAAAATTCTCCGTCTCAAATTCAATAACTTATCAAACCAATATCATCAAAACAAACCATAATATTCATCAACAATCTATTATGATTATGATAATACTAAATCCATCTCCAAATACGAAAAGAATCTAATACTATCACAAGTCACTAAAAATGAACAAATACTCAAAACTTTAGTAAACTAACTGATGAAATGACTCTAAGAAGTTAAAGAAAAGGACCATAACAAATAAATACTTCTTGCCGACCCAAAGCAATGCAGCACACGTGTATTTGTCAACCCATGCACTCTAGCTAAAGAAAGCATCAGTAATGTCACTTGTAATCTCTATAAGAAGAATATAGTGGAGAGTGAGTCAATAATTCAATGAGTAATAGCAATTAAACAATACACATTTTTAATAGAAAAAAGTCAAAAACATGTTAGGATAATAATCAGAAAATACCATGAAATAAATGTCATTTTCGAAAATGATTACAATAACCTGATTTCATTTTTAGAGTGCTTAAAAGGTTATCCATTTTCTTCCCAACAAGCCTTGCAACTAATAATAACCTAATATCCAAATACACTGTCATATTATTTTTAATTATAATTTAATAGAAAATTCATTAGTTGGACAATCCAAATAAATAATATTAACATTGACATTAACGAAAATATTAGAGAAATCTCTGAATTCCACATCCTATCATATTAGAGTTCTTAAAATGCTTAAAAGAAACAACAATTTTACAGACCATCATAGGATCTCAAATATTCTTTGAATGTATACACATGTCGGATTTTCGACAATGATCCATCTTCTTCCCTACAAGCCTTGTAGATATAATAATGTTATCCAAGTCAAATTCGTTGTCGATGTTTATAAGAATACATTCTTGGGAAGCACTAGGTCCTCTAACAACTTTCAGTTCCATTAAAGTACACTTGGTAGGATGAAATCATGCACGAAGTGACAATTTGAACTCACTCTCACTAACCTAAACAGCTCCACAACCAAGGCCTCTCAAAAGTTCCAAAATCTTAAGATTATTATTTCCCTTAATATCATAACCATTAATCAGGATTCAAGCCCTCTAAAGCCTCCCTGTAAGACTTAACTATTCCTAGTAATTTGGGATACTATATAAATAAAAGGGTTGTATTTTCACTATCTCCATAACACCATCACAATACAAAATCCATCTTGAGATCTCTTGAAGTAATGTTGAAACTTCTGAGTTTAAGTTTCAGAAGCTAATACAATTGTCGTTATGCTTAGATTTCTTGAAATGAGCAACAAAGGTTTGAAAATGAGAGCTTTGTTGATGTGTTTGAAGGGTATTTGAAAGATTTAGGAAGTGATGTAGATTGTGAAACAAGATGGGTAGCCACCATTTTTCGACCAAAGATATGCAAAGTTTTTAGACTGTAACTATAATAAGTGTTTACCTAAATACTATCACATAAAATCTATTGTTTGTGAGGTTTCTAGGAACAATTGTCTCTAGGTCGATTTATGGTAGGTAACCATTGTGCCTGAGTACCAAAGTTATTTTGAGTCTATCCTTTCAGTCCTCGGTGAGTTTGTTGTACTTTCTGCATGCCTTGCCTATATTTATCCACATAGAAGCAATACGACCACTCATTGTAAGTGTGGGGGAGATGTAAAGTGGATGTATTGCTTCTAAGTGGATGAACAAATGCATGGCATAATGGAAGTATAACTGACTCACCCACGACCAATAACATAGCCTCAAAACAACTTTGGTACTCAGTCACAAGGGTTACTTGTTTGCTTCTAAAAACCTCGTTGAGCAATCAAATTACAAATGTGACAAATAAGCACAAGGTGTTTGATGAAATGTTTTATAAGAATGAGACCAAGGCATCCAATCTAATGACTATTTGGCATAAAAATTTTAGCACCTAGCTACTTTGTTCCCTTTCTCACCGAATGAGTCTACCTTTTAGGATGGGATGTATAAAAAAGGGAACGAGAAAAACTACAAGTAGAAGGCTCAAAGGATAATGTTCAATAGAAGTTGGTTTCTACTATAAATATTCAAGAGGAGTTGGTTCCATATGATTATGATAGTGTGAGGGAGTGACTCACTTATCGCACATATAATGCTAGTTGGTGAAGATGTTAGGATACTCAAGTGTTTACCTTACCTTTTCGAACAACCCTCTTTGCTCTTGGTATATGTTGATTTTAGGGATCTCACAATGATTAAAAAATTTAAAAATTACTTACACATGCATAAGTGGTGAAAAACTGAGTTGCATGATTCAAATGAAGTTGTTTCCATCAATTGAAAAGGGAAGAAAAACTTGACATGTTTTGAGTTCATAGAAACGATGAGCAAGTTATCACTAATGTATTTTTAAATAACTTTGTGGACCTCGCAAACAAGTTACTAGTTTCTTCTTAGTTACGAATGGCTGTATTGGATTCTAGGTTCTCTAAAAACATGGTAATGGTTCAAGAAGAACTTGTATACAAGGTCACGCTCAAATCTTTCATGAAGAAATAAGCAATGATGACAACATAAGTTCTTACCAACATGTCAATCCCATTGCGCTGCCTTGTCTTTATGACGAAACATTTGTTGGACTGATCAATAGAGAGTAGCTAAACAACATCAAATTATTGATTCATCAAAATAAGTTTACAATGACGAGGTATTGTGTGCAGAAACAGTTACATGCTTATTCATCTTCAGGCTTCAAAAAAACTAAAATCTAAACATATTAAAATAAATTTAAACAAGGTAATAATATTAGAAAAGGTGTGAGGCAAACCTGCAATTTTAGTCTGTTTTATTTACATTGAGTCCATAAAGATCCCTACACTGAAAGAGAAAATTTTGAAATTGTTAGCGAGACTTCCTCTAAAAGTAAAAGACTAATTTCAAGAAAAAAAATGATTTTTCTTTTTGGCTACATAAAATAATAGTAGGAAATTTAAAAAAAACTTAGAAGAAGGATAAAATAATGAAATTTAAGTTATTGGTAGGCTACTTGACTTTTATATGCTATTACCTTTAAGTACTTGATAAAATTCCACTAAAATGATATTTGGTGCAGTTATAAAGCCACTAGTTTGACAATATTCAAACAATATACATATAATTTAAAAGAAATTTTACTAAGTAATTGAACTTACTACTATGAGGTTACATCACAAATCAATGTCATCACCATCACATGTGCTATCAACTTCTTCATCATAAGTACTATTAATACCTTCATTCTCATCATGATCACTGATGTACTCTACCATAGTTGCATCATCTTGGTCAGAATAATCTCCATTGTGATCAATTTCAACTTTTTGTATATTTGATCCTCAATTACATTTACATCTAGGATAATCGAATAAACATCATCTCTTGGTAGTTGACTCAATATATCCATTGTATCATTGACAATTGATATTTTCAAGTGAAATATCTTCATACACTTCATCATTCGTAATATGAAAATCATTACTTTATTCCTCTGAGTTTTCCTTCTCGGGCATATGATATAAATGCCTATCTTGAAATTTGAGAACAATTCACCAACTTTTCTCAAATTTTGGATCATCAGTATAAAAAACTTGTTTTGTTTGTGTAGCTAGTACAAAAGAATCATACTCATACCAAAATCTTTTAAGACAAATGCTCGTAAAATTATTATTGTTTTGCATCCCCGTTTTCTTGTGAAGATCAAACCACTTGCATTTAAATAAGAGAACTCTATTTTCCTGAAAATACTCTAACTAAAGGATGTCAACGATAATATCATAAAAATTAATCACCTCATTTGCATCGTAGCCTGTGACAACTATGCCGCAGTTTTGACTTTACGTAATTTATCGCATCATATTGAACATGAAACCTGACACAATTTACAATACAACCAATATGAGTTCTTCCACGCATATCATGTCATATTGCCAAAGGATATAATTTCTTGATATGTATTGACTTTTCCTTATTATATAATTGCACAATCTACAACAAAATATTATTGCATTTAATTATAAAGAAAAATAAAATTTAACACAACAAGATTATTATCTTAAAATCATTTACTTTTCTCTTGAACCATAAAGAAAATTGTTCTCGGTGTTTATCGTCTATATACACAACAACTTATTTCAATAATTCTTCTTTATGTTCTCTTCATGCAATAAATAAATTATTTAAAAATAATTTAAAATAATAAAATATCTACCTAGATATATAGAAAAATTACTTACCGAAGAAAAGGTTCTGCTTCCTCGCAATTATTAAGCACATACCACCGAGCCATATAAAAATCTTTCTTTGATATGGCATCATATATTCCATCTCTATATTGTCTAGAACTCTTTAAATATATGTCTACAACATCTTCACCTTTGTATCTATATACATCTTGATGTTCACGATTAAATCTAGTCTCGATGTTAGTAAGATACATAGAGAAAAATGTCAATCACTCATCAATAATACAGCCTTCTGCAATAGAACCTTCTGGACGTGTCCTGTTTCGTACATAACGCTTAAGCTTGCACAAGAACCTCTCAATTGTGTACATCCAATGATACTATATTGGTCCCCCGTACATAGCCTCACGAGGTAAATGAATATCCAAATGAATTATAAAGACAATGAGAGTCACCTCTGGTCATACATACTAATGAATTATAAAGACAATGAGAGTCGCCTCTAGTCATTCATATCAATGGATCATGGGTATTCGCCTCCATGTTCATTTTAATACGATATAGGCATCACCTCCATATTCATTTTAATGTGTAATGTAGGTATTCTCCTCCACGTCATCACATAAGGATCATAGGTAATCGCCTCCATGATCAACCTAAAGGCTAATGGGTAATCACTGCTTGCCTTGGGAGTCACACATACATAAAGGGTAATACCTCACACTTCACATGTTTAACTAATAAGGAATAAGGGAACTCACCACAGATTTCTATCATATAAAGGTCTTTTAAGGGAATCACTACAAGCCTCATCACATCTCATAGTTCTAGAACTTAGATTCATTTTAGGTGAGAAAAGACTTCAACCTAGAATCACTCTATGTAAGAGAACCTTTCATGGCAATCATATTCATGCATAATACCATATATAGAATTATACATTAAACATGGATATCATCATGACTCAAGTGATTCTATCACTTCATACATTTAATCATTTATAAGGTAGATTTGGTAGGTAAAGGTCATCCACCATAATTCTATCATTAAGCTTCTATCCTCAAATAGACTTTACTCTCAAAACCTCAACATGTCTAGTTCATCAAATTCGTTTTACTCTCAAACACCCTAATGATCAATAATCGTGACCACAAGCCTTAAACTCAAAGCTTTACTTCTTATTATCATCATTCATTCCTAGATTTAAAGGCAATCTAATCACATTCTTCATTATTACGTGATTTTAGTCAGAATTCATCATAAGGTTGAACTTCAACTTTACTAGTCAATGTCGATCATATTCACATTATACTAATTCAATTCATGTCAATATTTTTGTATTCTTAATCAATTAATACTCATATACTAATTCTAGAAGATCACCTAAGAATAATTAAGCTAATTCTAGAAGATCACCTAAAAATAATTAAGCTCACCTTTCATGGAATAAACCCAAATAATGCCAAATTCATCAATCAGGCTAGGAATAATCATGTAAATCACAATTCAATACCAACTCAATCATAATTAAGTATTATCCACTTGATTGGCATCATACTTCAACACTACCCATAACGTAGAATGAAACCCTAGCTAGATTGGAGGGGGTTATCTTCACAATTAGGGTAAACCTAGGGGGATATATGGGTGGAAGAACCCATATATGAATAAGATAACATACCTTTGGCGAGGATTCTCCAAGAATTTGAGTAGCAAAGGAAACCCCTTCAACCCTGGACTTCACCTTTTTCTTCTTCTTCTATAGAGTTTTAGAGAGAGAATTTTTTGGGAATAGTTAGTCATGGATTATTGATTTTGGATTTATGAAGTGCAAATGGTTAATAAATAAATTAAAAACCCTTATATATGTCTATTAAAACCATATAAAATGACCCTACGATAAACTAACAAACTAAAAAGTTTACCCCTTTACCCTTGCTTAGGCCAAAATGGTACGACTTGCAGGCACCATCCACGACCCCCACCTACGGGGCATGAATCTACCCACAGACCGTACTAGTCCTTTGTGTGTTGGGGTATGTGTCCCTTTGACTTGTCCTTGGTCCACGAGACACCACCCTACGAGGCGTAGGTCCCTCTGTAGGTCACTAGTTTTGGGCTGTTTTGAGGTTGTTTTAAGTTCCTCTTTAATGACCCTTGGGTCGTCCTTGGGGGTCGTACCTTGACACCTTAACCCTAAAACCTTCATTTGAAGTATGGGAATTATTTTTTAATCTATCCCTCACATCTAACTCTACAACTCTATCAGAATGCTCTAGAACTCTCCATTTTAGTTCACTAACTTCCTGGATGTAATAAGTTGATTTCATTCTTAAAGGCAAAATATGTCAAGTGGCCAATTTTGGCCAAACGGGGGAATTCATAGTACCTTATGGGCATGGATCATATGTGTCCTTCTTTAATTGCATGAATTAATTGTTTAATGATGTTTTCATCGGCTATGGACTTGATTTTGATGTTCAGGGTTCCAATTTGGCACGTTAGGCTATTCTGGGAGAAGGGTTGAGATCTCCAAGTAGTTTGTTGATTCATTTAATGTACCCTAGATGGTTTTTTAATTCTCTATCTTGTGAGTTTGAGTTACGTAACTTTCAGGGATATGCCTGAGCACACCAAGTTCACTCGATGACTCGCCGAAAGTAACTTTTGATCGCCCTTATGGTCCCTTATTTCTAATTTCATTCTGTAACATTCAGGGAGCTACTTCAAGATCGGTGAAAGGTATCGGCTATCTACCAAATGGCCCTATACATTGTTGTCATGTGCTTAGTTTGAAACATTTTTGTTCAGGAACTTTTGGCGAGCCCATCCTAGCTCGCCAAAGAAGTTAGGCAATTCACCAAACGGTTTGGCGAGTCTTTTGTGCAGTTTTTCGTACTATGCTTTTTATTTAAATTGTATCTACCATTTGTTGTTTTGTGTTGCATAAATGCTAGACCCAAGGTAGAAGTAAGAAATCAAACCCCCAAAATAGGGCAAGTGAAATAGTTATTGATGAGGAAGGTGGTGCTTTGCGGGTTCCGATCATCAAACTTCCTCCAAAATAAGGTTAAGTCAAGGGAAAGGCGCCCGTTGAGAATTCACCCATGCAGGGGATATCCAATAGTAAGGAATCTACTCAACGTACCTCAGTTCTTAGACAATGAGATTCAGTCTGAGAATGGTTCTCCAGACTCCATCTTCGAATCGAAAGATGATAAGTTATTGTAAGATAAGAGAGCGAAGCTACTATCCGAATAGACGAATAATCCATCTAGGACCCTGTGCCTCCAATGCCACTTCCTCAAGCTCAAGCCCCAACTACAGAGTAGTCAGCGGTCTAGGAACCACCAATTCAGGGTCCTCTTGCCCGGTCACTAAATAGACTCGAGATCGAGGGTTTGAGGACCATATTACAAGAAAAGAGGTTGTCTACTAATGGTGTGCTAGATAGATACCGGAAGTGTGAATACTCTGATTTTCCAAAAGTTTGAGGTTTTTACAAAACCCTAGGCCCTTACATTCCTACTTAGGTCTGTGAGTTCTATGTGGCGTACGGAAAGTTGGTCCCTAAAGGGGATAAAAAGGCTTGCATCATCAAACTAGTGGATGAGCTGAAGATTCAAGGACGGAAGGTGAAGTGCAGCAGTTGTGATATAAAAGTTTTACTTGGATGTTCTCGGTATTTCATGCATATTTACCCAGACTTGGTCTACAAAAAGACTTTAGAGCATCTTAAGGATTGGGTATCACCCTTGTTATCTAATGCTACCCCAAGATGGATTGAGGCAAGTGCACCTATCGGGAAGAAGGACCTAAACATAGCTACTCGATATAGGTTCAGGTTAATCAACAGCAGCATCATGTCCTCTCAAAATGAATCCATCTGAAAAATGTATGTATAGGCTTGATTATAGATAGTTAGAGGTTGAATATGGGGCTACTAATTGAGTAAGATATGGCCATGAAGTCCAAATAGAGTCATACCTCGCTCTCATTCCCGATGCTAATCAGCGAGATGTGCAGACGAGCCCATGCTCTTAGAGTGAAGAAGACGGAAGTAGAGGTGACACCAACCTCTTCTACTAACATGACGTTTAGAGGCTAAGTTCATACGGGATGAGGCTGGTGGGAGGAGGGATACCCTGGTGGATACATCTTTGGAGGTTGATGTTGAAGGTTGTCGGTTGAGGAAATCATTCCCCATCACAAATATATTTGGCCTTTCTATTTTTGAGACTTCTAATACTATTATTGCACCCCTTCCCTCTTCTTCTACTTATGTTGTTGCTACCGCATGTAGGCCTCCAATCACCCAGTCCATGCTTTACAAAAAGGGCCCTCTGACCCATTTGAGCGATGTATATGCCTCCCGAGTTGAGGCTTCTATGCCTTGAATGATAGAGTGGGTGATTGTTGTTGCCTTGGACCTGATTAGGGATGAGATGAGAGATTGCAGGTTGACACTAGATACCCATATAGTTCGGTCCGAGGCTTGTGAGCAGAGACAGAGTGCTACTGATGATGTGATTAGGCCGAAGAAGGATGTGGACCAGCTAAAGTCTATGGATTTTATGCTATTTGGGACTTTGGAGATTTCTAACCTTCTGAGCACAGACATTCCATCTTGTTTTGAGGTTCCTCCGGTCAGAGTTGATGAGGCAATTTCTAAGTCTGAGGTTGAGACAAACGAGAAGCAGCTTGGTGATAAATATGAGATGGTCTATGATGATTTTGCAGACCTTGAGGGTTCCATGGTGGAGACAGCTCTGCAGGCCTCGTTGAGAGTTGTGTCTATGGTGGGCTCCAATGGATCCAAGGATGCGGATATATTGGGAAGTAATGTCGTGACACAATGAGTTGCGGATATGTAGACTTCACCCCATCCTAGCATGGCAGGATGACTTTTTGCCTCCTTTAGACTATTTTTTTATTTCTTTGCATTTGAAGACAACTGCTATTTTTTTTGGCGGGGTGAGATATTTCTATACCACCTCTTTCGGGTTGTTTTTGTGAATATTTTTGTTTCTGGTTTTGAGATTGCTGGATCTAAATTTATTCGCATATATACATATTTGTTGGTCCATTGTTTTTAAATAGAAAAATGGTTTTTGACCCTATATTTTAAAATTTTCCACATCTTTATGTGTGTGAAAGTGTTTATTCTCTTGCAAGTGTGAGTGTTGATTGTGATCAATACTGATGACTTTAATAGTGCTCTTGTGTGAACTACATGTATGTTCAAATCCAATTAAGCAAATTGAGTTGCATAAGTCATATGTAAACTCGTAGCATCTCATTGTGAGTATGCAATTTGTAGAGTGGTACTCTTTGATGATTATTACATGCTTGTGAAAATGGTAAAGCTTTGTTTGATGATTTTTTGAATGTGGTGTGTAATGAGGATTGATTGGAAATGCAATTGGCTATATGAGCGAATGATAGAAATTATCTTAGGCAATTTGTGAAGTGTGAATCAATTTTGTCATTATACCTCTTTGTGGCCTCCTTGTCAAATTGTCAACCTAGCTTGGTACCATTTGATCCTATCCTTTTCTTTGCAAGAAACTTGAACACATGTGACCCTTTTTTTCCCACCTATAGTCATAATGGAGCATTGGTTGTATTGAATATCCAAAATAAGTCATAAGCCTAAGTTATGGGTGGGGTGAAAAATGAGTCAATTCAAAAAATTTGAGAAAGTACCCATGTTTGAAATATTATGTTGAAAAAAATGGAACCGCTTCGTATAAAAAAAAAGAGCGAAAAAGAGAAGGGAAAGATCCAAAAAGAAAGCAATTGTTGGAATAAAGTGTGAGTAAAGAGAAAATGAAATAGTGTATCGAATGAAGTTTTGATTGAAATAATAGGGCGTAGATTGGGAGAATCAAAAAGTGTTATAGAGAAGGTAAAAGATTCAAATGCAGGTCATGCTTCATGAAGGTAGAATTCACTTAAGCCTAAATAACCATACCATTACCCTCAGCCCTGTTACAAGCTTTGAAAGACCTTTGTGATCTTGACTGAGCATATTATCCTGTTGATTGTAAAGTACGGGCAAGCCTATGAGGAATTATCTTGCTTCTGTTTGTGTTTGTTGTTGAGAGGGTTAGAGTTGTTTGTGATTTCTACATTCTGAAAAATATGATACTCTTTGTGTCAAGATGGAATCATTTTTGTTCTGAGGGCATTTGATTGCTTTTTTTGATCTTAAACTTGCATTTAAAGCAAGCATTGTGAGTTTGAGTCCATTTGATGATGGTTAGTCATAATTTGAAACTTAGAGTGCACAATTGAACATTCCATGTGTAGTTTAAAGTACTTGTGTGCATATATATTGAGTCATGAGTAGCACTGGTTGTAGACATCCTTGTTGAGCTGATTGATCTTTCGGATAAACAAAATTTTAAGTTGGGTGTGTTAATAAGTCTAAATTTTGACTCATTTAGGGTTTTGTTTTGATAATTTATTGTCCTCGAATGCCAAATTTATGCTCTGAAACTAATATTAAAATGTTGATTTGCACCAAAGAACGCAAAAGGAGCAAGGCAAGGACATTTCCAGATGAAAATGAGAAAAAAATATGAAAAATCTTGAAGATAGCAAAAGGCTGAGAATCGACAAAGCCACTCGGCAACTCACTGAGTGGTACTTCAGCTCGCCTAAAGTTCTAGACTACTAGCCCAGGGAGAAACCAACTTGGCAATGGATTTGGACACTTGGCAAACCACCGAGTGGATTGGAGACACCAACTATGATCGTGTAAAGTAATAGAACCCCTAAGGATAAAGAGCCACAGACAATTGGTGATTGATGGGAGCGATTGGCGCATCAATGACTGGGTCAGCAATTGGAACATCACCGACTGGATCGGTGATTGGCGCATCGCCGACTCAATTGGTGATTGGCGCATCGTGAACTCAATCGGCGATGCTCAACTTATCTTGCCTAATAGATGTATAAATTGAATTTTTAAGAGAAGAAAAAGAGGGTTCGAACAATACTGAGTTCCAATATTCTCCTGAGTATTTTTCTTCATTATAGAACCTTGTTGAAGGAATTTCAAGTAGATTTCTTAGTGGATTTTTATTTTCGAGCATTTTGGATCATTGTATAGTCTTGGGTTGCAATATACCCAGATTATGGAGAACATAACTGATATTGATTTCTTCCTTTTTATGTTGTCTATCTGAAACCCAATTCTTGGGGTGTGATCATGTTATTATTTGCTTAATTAGCTTATGTATGTTGTTGTTTACTAATTTGAATGTTATTCTAAAGTGGGTTCAATTGATAGTTGAGTGTTAACTTATGATTCTAGTTGCAAATGCAATTTTAATTTAGTGTCTCGAGGAGAGGTTTTAAAACTAAAGTTATCGATTAATGATGTAGTGTTTAAGTTGTTGTGGGTTCAGCTCGAGTGAGTAAATCTTAGTTCATTCCTACCTATCTAGCTTGAGAGAGTAGATAAATTAAGGTTCTGGGTTGTTTATAGTGTTAAACTTGTCAAGGTTTGAGAGAACTCTCGTGAATCGTAATATTTGTTTGATAGAAAGCCATTGCATCTAAAGTCTAGCCTAGCCACTGAGATTTAGCAAATTTTTAGTAATATACAATTACCCATATAGCTAAATTGACCTATATTTGATCACATCCCTAAGAACTTGAATCTATTTGATTATCTCCCCTATTTTCTTGATTATTGTAGTTGTTAATTGACACATTTGAATCCCCTATCTAACATTCCTTGTCAAACCCTTAACTTAGTTTGTTTGATTTCGACAATGTCTACTTCTATAACAAACTAAACCATAAGCTTTACTTCCTTATTGACTTAGGTAGTGTAATGCTCCCTATGGGTTCGACCCCCAACATTTTGTTCGGTTATATACTAGATTATGATCACCTACACGTAGTATTGTATGAGGTGTAGTGAGTGTTTATCAGGGGTACTGTAACACATTGGAATTTTAAAAGTCAAAGAGCGAAGAAAATTTAAGAAATTCTATTGAGGAAATGGTCTAAAAGATTGACCTATGGGTTGTAGCAAATCCTACAACTATAGGATGAGAATCATTTAACCAAAAGTCACTTTTTGAAATGACAACTTTATGAAGTTTTACCTATGAAGGAACAGGCCAAGGTGTAGGATGTTTAACGATTCATTGGATTGATTTGTAGGGTTTATTTCTGAGAAATTGATTGAGAGCTCAGAGTCAGGGACTAAGAGCCTCACTAATGTTCTGTGCGGCACCTGACAAATTACTCACGAATATTTCACAGCCTTGTAAGCTCAAGTAAGCCCTTTGAACTAACATCGCCAATAGAATGCAAGAAAGACTTGGAAAGCTTTGGAAGAAGGCTTTGTTTATTGCTTGGAGAATGCTTACAACTTGTTGGATGAGTTTGCAAATGGGAGGCTATATATACATACTACTTCCTAGGGGACTAAGTTTAAATAATATTTACTTTACAAGTCCTTGCATATTTACACTTTAGTCCATATTCTAGGATTCTCTACAAGTTCTAGGGAATTCCTAATATCTCTCAAGTTTTAGAGTATTTTACTAACCACTCCACAACACTAGATTCTCCTCGCTTATTCTGATGCCAAATATGACTTGCAAAGTGGCAGGGCATGAAACTCCCTCCCACCCATTGATGCAACAACCGTGGTGCATTAAAATTGCAAAAGCTCCCAGATTTTGTCTGTAATTATTGCAAGTCCTCGTATTGATCCCATGTGGCCTACCAAAGATTGTCCCTTCAAATGTACAAGTAACATAACACTGCCTTGTTGACCTCACTTCCTCCTTGTTTGATATGATAGACTCGATTTCTCAATCATGGGAGGTGGTGACAATTATAGGCTCCCATTTTGACTGCATCTAATTGGGATAATCTGTTTCCTTGTGGTATAGATTAAAGGAGCTCGTGTGAAAAAACAAATGAATCTTGAAGTGTGGAAGAAACTCTAACTTATAAGAGATCTTGTCCACCTTGGCAATGATCTTGACAATACTTTGTATTTTCGCACTAAGTTTTGATCTAATCCATTAGTGCTTTAAACTGTCTTGGTTTGAACTTTACCAAGACCATGTCTCCGACTTTATAGTCTGTGGGACGACGCTTATGGTTGGTGAAATTTTTTATCTTGTTTGTTGCCTTGTCCAAGTAAGACTTGAAATTTTCAAGTTCCTCTTTCCATCCCTTGGCAAGATGGTAGGATCCCAAACTCTTCTCATGAAAAGTAACCAATCAACAATGCGGAGTTTGGGGTTGTTGTCCAGCCGCCAATTCAAATGGTGTGAGCCCAATTGACTCACTCCATTGCAAATTATAAGAGAATTGTGTCATGTCAAGGAGGATTGTGCAATATTTTTATGTGCACTAATGTAGCACCTAAGGTAAAATTTCACCCTACTAGGTACTTCAAATGCAATCATTTAGCACTGTCCTACAATGTCAAAAGCTTACATGTGATGTTCATTGCAAGACCCACATCGAAATGAACTATTTATTGCGAGATTCAAAACAATAATTTAAAAGTACAGCCACGCCAATTTCTTCTTGCAACACCAACACTAAATACATTTCTCGTCATAAGTGTTATTAAAGACATCTATATTGAACACAATCGATCCTCAAACATCAACATTGAAAACTCAAGCATTTCAAAAACTTTCAAACTCATCGCGTATGATAAATAAAGTGGGACAAAATGAGTTAACCATCAACCATCAGAAAATTAAAAATATAAAAATACTACAAATATACACAAAAAGGGAAATATTGGCACAAGTTCCTCACCCCACCAAAATGAAGTTAGCAATGTGCTAAATGCGATATAAAGTAAGTACGGGAGGGACAGTCGTACGAAAATCCTTCTGATAGGCTAATCCTATGGAGTGATCTGATTTTGAGTCTCGGAGGGAACGTCTTGGTAATCAGTTCCCATAAGATAGGAAAATGAGGCAGTAAAGTAGTATCAATCGAGGCATCAGTGCCCGAAACATTTATTGGAGGAATGATAAAGTATGAAAAGACCCCATTAGTACTGATAAGGATGTCTCAAAAAGAGATCTCTCTATCGTAGATTGCAGTGTCATCTCATCGATATCCTGATGCTCTTTCAAAGTCTCAACCGTATGCAGCTCATACTCTCTCAATAAGGCGTTCTTATTTATATCCTCAACTGACTCATTACCAGCCTCATCCAAAAATCTCTCCTCATCAATAGTATCATCAATAATATCACCAATCACACAAGGGTGGTCTGCCAAAATACTAGGAACCTCAACTCTCAGCTCATAGATTGGCATAGGCTCGAGCATATCGGGCAAGGGAACCTCACCCTATAGCGTGGAAATGTCGATGAATCTTAGCTGGTCTACATCAACCTGAAAAGTGGTAATATAAGCCCTCATATAACTCAACTTCAGAGAACTATCCTCAATCTTCTCTCATGTCTCCATCCTAGTTGTGAGGTTATCTAAACTCTTCCCATACTATGCCAAAGTTTTTTGAAATTGTTCCATCATTCCTCTAGCCTTACCTTTTTGTTTAGTCTGACTATTTTCTAAATTTTATATATGAGCGAGAGATATATTTCGGAAAATATATATGTACTTCTCTAAGGATTAAAGTGTAAAAATTTTCACAACCAAGGTCAGAGCTTCAAGTAGGAAGGTATCAGGGAGCAATGCATCATCAATGGTCTTATTAATCAACTTGGGCATCTAATTATTTACCCTAGCCACTCTTATATTTGTAAATCGGGCAAGGTTACTCATTTTGAATGTCATGGTCTAGGTCAACGGGTCGGGAACAGGAGTGTATGCAACAGAAGAAGATGGAAGAAAAGAAGGTTGTGGTGTACCTAATGTCTCCACGAAAGAAGCAGGCTGAGCAATATCGGCCTCAAGGCTAGTGGGGTCTATCACATGGTAGTGTTGGGTGGTGGAAACTTCTGAGACACATTATCCCTTTATTAATTTTCTTTTATCCTCTAAATATCACTTGATGAGGCAATGGTGATCCTCACATCAATCCTTTTTAAAAAAGAAACTCACATCCCCAAACATTTGTGTGATCAAGACTAGGAATAAGAGAGAAGTTTGATCCTGATGAACACGCATAATAATCTCCTCAACATCAATAGTATCGGCGCTGATCTTCGACTAATCCATAATGCTGCTAACTAATACAACCTTCAAAGGATGAAGAATAGACTCATTTTTGGATGGCATGAAATTGCTACGGATAGCCTAACCAATACCGTCAGGGGATGCTTATGTTTTTTTTCTATCCTTACTCCATTAATCATATATGGAGAAGAGATATCATAAATTAGGGGTAAGAGACACCCCTTGAATGCATCGAGGCCCTTTGTCAATCTGAGCATGTATTGATCATCCCAAGTGCCTTTGGTACCAACAATTGTGTTAATTTTACCCGCACTATAGGGTACCATTATTACATGAACTTCCACTTCCTTTAGTGGCTTCAAAATTGTTCCCTTTATTTTCTTGGGGAAGACCTTTGCATAGGCCGCAAAGAACTCGCGTACGCAAGCCGGGACATAAGGAGTTCGAGGTCTAGTAAACCTCTTAAACTCGTGCAATTTGATTGTTTCCTAGATGGCCAGGTAGTCGCTCATAATCCCATCAACGGAAAGTCATCTCTTCTCAAGAATTATGTGTTCTTCACCTTTTTTGAGCCTGTTAAGGGCCCTTGGAGTGATGATATGGAGAACTCTCGGTGCACTCACATTGGATAGAGGGTTTTGTGCCAACTAAGACCTGATGTATGTCTTCTTCTTGGAAATATTCTTCTCTTTTTTCTCTCTCACGTGCGTAGAGGAGTGTGGAGTAGTTTGTTTCTAGGAAGCCTCAATTGGATCATTAATGGAGACCATCTATTACTCTCGAAAGGTGTAGGAGGTGGAGATTTATTCCTAGACTCATAAACTATGACTTTCTTGCCCTTAATTCTGGCCATTTTCTGCAAGGCACAACAATTTAGAACATAGATCCAGTGAAGATTAGTTGAAAGCAAATTAAATAAGAAACACACTTCAAAATAGGTTCTGAGGTTATGACTCTGATCTCTTGCCCTTAGTTCTGGCCATTTTATGCAAAGTGTTTTTTTTAATTAATATTATCTCTCTGAATTCTTTTAAACTAAATTTCCGCGTGTGTCTAAATTTATGCTTAGGTTCAATGTCAAGTTATGAATACCCTCGGGCCAGCTATGCCAAAAATACTGATAACGTCCAAGGTGTTTGCTCAAGGCGTGACTACAGATATGATTAGCTAGGAAAAGTGGGAAAAAGTCTTATAGAGATTTTTTTTTGCACTACCTCTTCCAGATTTTCATTTAAGAAATGAATTTTTAATGTTTATTTATAGAAATTTTTGCCTTTTTCTCATTGCTACTGCTAGAGGTGTCAATAATGAGCCCCATACATTTTCCGCCCAGAATTTTAAGGGTTGAGCTCAAGATATTTTAAATTGGGTTCAATCTCAACCATTTTAAGTGAATCCTCAATTGAGCCCAACTTTATCACTAATTTAAACCTATTTTAAGACTCTTATTTTCATTGATTTGATGTATGCGCTCCTATATTAAATATATGAATTACTATCTATTTATATCTTTTTAAATTTATCTATCAATTTGTTCTTCTTTTAAATTTTCTTGAGTTGAAATTCAAATTGTTGTTATAAAACTTAAATATTAATATATTAAAATTATTGAGATTAAGCGGGTCAAATTGGGTAGGTCAAGACTCAAACCGTTTTAAGCCCATTTTAGCCCAAAGTAAATTTGGGTGGGTCAGGGCGCAATCCAAATTCTATTTCAACCTATTTTCCTTTAAATATTTTCAAACCTAACTCGCCCATTTGACACCCCTAAGTACCGCCAACAAACATCTTATTGTGTTCATCTTCACAAAAAGTGAAAATATCTCATTGTAGTCAATTTTTCATTTTTGAATATCCCTTCATACCACCAATCTATATTTGAGCCTCTTAATTGTGCTTAATGTTGTAACCTTTTGATAAATTCTTTTGAGTGCTGCGAGTTGAGTGTTAAAGTTGTAAGATTGTATTCAAGAGTCTTGTTTACAATCTAGGTAGTAGATTTGCTTGACAAGTTATAGTACTTGAAAAGCGTTGAAAAGATAGAAAACTAGGGAGTAGTTTTTTGTCTTGAGTAGAAGGAATTAGAGTTTATAATTCCTTAAGAGCTAAAGCGTTGTAATCTTTGTATTACTTGAAATTTACAAATAATACAAAGTGCTGTTCAAATTAATTACTGTTAAGTTTTTCAAGCAAACACAAACTAGTAGTTAGTACGTGTTCCTTTGAAGAATTCAGGAGGGTAGAATTCCAACAAGTGGTATCAGAGCGAGGTTATCTTTAGAGAGTCTAAACAACTCAAGATAAGATCAACATGAGTTCTGCACCTCCTCTCGGACACGGTAAGGGGCAACACATCAATAGACCTCCATTATTTAATGGACAATACTACTCGTGGTGGAAGGCAAGAATGGAAGACTTCATTCAAGCTGAAGACTACGAATTATGGGTGAGAATTACTAAGGGACCACTAATTCCTACTATTATTGATAGTGAAGGAAATAAAGTACCTAAACCCGCAGATACATATAATGAAGCAGATTATAAGATGCTAGGAAAGAATGCAAAAGCTAAGTGCATTCTTGTATGTGGACTAGGACCTGATGAATTTAACCGTATCTCAAGTTGTACCTCTGCTAAACAAATATGGGATACCTTACAAAACGCTCATGAAGGTACAACTCAAGTCCGAAAATTCAGGATTGCTAGTTTGTGTTCAGAATATGAAGCCTTTAAGATGAAATCCGGAGAATCTCTTCAAGATATGATCACCAGATTCACCACTGTGGTAAACGAACTAATCTCATTAGGTAAAGTATATACCACTGAGGAACAGGTTGACAAAGTACTTAGGATTTTGCCTAGGTCTTGGGAAATAAAAGTCACTGCCATTAGAGAAGCTAAGGACCTAACTAACATGACTTTAGATGAATTAGTTGGGAATCTCAAGACTTATGAGATGAATGTTGACAAAAGAGGTGAAGGAAATAAAGAAAAAGTTCTTGGTTTTAAAGCAACTAAAAGTGACGAATCTGACATAGATGACGATGATCTGGCTCTGATAAGTAGGAACTTCAAGAAACTCTTTAAAAGGGGATTAAACTCCACCAAGAAATCACCACCCTTGAAAGAAAAAAATCCTGAACGATCACAAAACGGAGGTTGTTTTAAGTGTGGTAAGATAGATCATCAGATAAAGGACTGCCCAATGTGGGAATTAGAATGAAAAAAAGAAAAAGCTGAAAAAAAGAAAGGAAGGAACTCCTTAACAAAAAGAAAAACAAAGAAAAACAACAAGCAATGTATGCAGCCTGGGGAACAGGTTCCTCGGACATGTATGAAGATGTTGAAGACCTTGCCTTGATGGCGATAGAAGAATCAGACGCTGAACCTGAATCAGACTCTGAAGAAACTGAGGAAGAAGTGAGAGAAAGCAAGCAGCAGTGGTACATGGACAGAGCTTGCTACACATGACAGGGAATAAGACATTGTTTCTCTCACTAGAAGAAGGAAAATGAGGTATGGTAGCTTTTGGTGGTGGAAAAAAGGGTCAAATCAAAGGTTGTGGAAAGATTGGAAGATCTGATGAACATTCAATTGATAAAGTATACTATGTGGAAGGACTTAGACACAATTTACTCAGCATATCTCAATTGTGTGACAAAGGAAACGAGGTAATCTTTCGATCCACTGGTGTTGAAGTAATCAATCTAAACACACAAAAATTAGTGTTAACAGGAAAAACAGATAAACATGTCTACATTGTAGATACCTCAACTATCTCTGACAAAAATCTAGTGTGTTTAAGTGTGTTGGAAAAAGATCCCTTGTTATGGCATAAACGGTTGGGTCATGCTAGCCAAGTTCAATTAAACAAACTTATCACCAAGGATTTAGTTATAGGACTGCCTAAAAATAAATTCAAGGAGGATAAGGTGTGTGAAGCATGTACTCTAGGGAAACAGATAAAATCATCATTTAAGTCCAAACAGATGGTAAGCTCAACTTGTTCCTTAGAATTAATTCACATGGATTTATGTGGACCAATGAGGGTTCAAAGTAGAGGGGGGAAAAGATATGTGTTTGTCTTAGTGGATGATTACACTAGGTACACCTGGACACTATTTCTTGCAGCAAAAGATGACGCCTTTGAGGCTTTTTGTTCACTGATGAGAAAAATTCAAAGAAAATATGGGAAACAATTAAAGGCAATCACATCAGATCATGGAACTGAATTTGAAAATTCAAAACTTGCCCAATATTGTGATTATCATGGGGTTGATCATAACTTCTCTGCCCCCAGAACCCCTCAGCAAAACGGTGTGGTAGAGAGAAAGAACAGAACTCTTCAAGAAATGGCTAGAACTATGATGATCACAAGTAAAATTGCAAACCAATTCTGGGCAGAAGCAATAAACACTGCTTGCTACACCATAAATCGTTGCATGACCAGACCCTTGTTAGAAAAAACTCCATATGAATTATTAAAAGGCAGAAAGCCCAACATCTCTCATCTTAGAGTATTTGGATGCAAGTGCTTTATTCATAACAATGAAAGAATCTGCTTGGAAAATTTGATGCTAGGAGTGACAACGGAATCTTTCTTGGATATTCTACACATAGTAAAGCTTATAGGGTACTTAACAAAAGAACCATGTGTGTAGAAGAGAGTGTCCATGTTATTTTCGATGAAAGCAACACTATGTCTAATGAAGATGTGCTGGTCAGTAAAACATCAGCTGAAGAACATACTGTCTCTGAGCAGGAACAGGTCCAAGAAACATGTTCCTCTGACACAACAAACAGAAAAGAAACTGAAACTCAAGTGAATTCTGATGAAGGAGTTGATACTGATGAAAATCAATCAGATGTTAATGAAGAGCAAGAGAGGGAAAGATCAACTCCTATCCTAAAAGAGTACAAATACCAAGGATCACACCCATTGGAAAACCTGCTCACTGATCTTTCTTCTGGAATTACCACCCGATCAGGAATGAAGAATCATTATGCTCATAATGCATTCCTATCCATGGTAGAACCAAAGAAAATAAGTGAAGCCCTTCAAGATGCAGATTGGATTATAGCCATGGAAGAAGAATTACATCAATTTGAAAGGAGTAAAGTATGGCATCTGGTACCTAAGCCCTCAAACATAACTATAATTGGAACTAAATGGGTGTTTAGGAACAAGTTAAATGAACATGGTACCATAATCAGGAACAAAGCTAGGTTGGTTGTTCAAGGATATAATCAAGAAGAAGGGATAGATTATGATGAAACTTTTGCACCCGTGGCAAGAATAGAAGCAATCAGATTGCTTATAGCTTTCGCATCTCACATGGAGTTCACATTGTATCAGATGGATGTCAAAAGTGCTTTTTTAAATGGTCTATTACAAGAAGAGGTTTGTGTTAAACAACCCCCTGGCTTCGAGAATAATGACTTTCCTGATCATGTCTATAAGCTTGACAAAGCTCTCTACGGGTTAAAACAAGCTCCAAGGGCATGGTATGATAGATTGTCAAAATTTCTTTTAAGCCATGGATATTCAAGAGGTAAAATTGACAATACACTCTTCTTCAAGAATAAAGAAAAAGGTCTCCTGATCGTGCAAATCTATGTTGACGATATTATATTTGGAGCAACAAATAAAAGTCTCACAAAAGAATTTGCAAATCTTATGAGCAATGAGTTTGAAATGAGTATGATGGGTGAATTAAACTACTTCCTTGGGCTTCAAATAAAACAAACACCTGGAGGTACATGGATTCATCAACAAAAATATGTCAAAGAATTGCTTAAAAGGTTTAAAATGGACGATGCTAAACCAATTGATACTCCAATAGCCCCTGCCACTAAGTTAGACCTTGAAGGAACAGGTTCTACTGTTGAACAAAAACTGTATAGAGGCATGATTGGTTCACTTTTGTATCTTACTGCTAGTCGACCTGATATTGTGTTTAGTGTGGGATTATGTGCTCGCTTTCAAACTAATCCTAAAGAATCACATATTCAAGCAGTTAAGAGAATTCTCAGATATCTAAAAGGAACCTCTGATTTAGGACTTTGGTACCCAAAAGGAAGCAACTTTGATTTAGTTGGGTATGCGGATGCTGATTATGCAGGATACTTGGGTGATAGAAAAAGCACTACAGGAATGGCTCACTTTCTAGGATCGTGTCTCATCTCATGGGGATCAAAGAAACAAAACTCAGTTGCACTATCCACTGCTGAGGCTGAGTACGTAGCAGCTGCGTCATGTTGCGCTCAACTTCTATGGATTAAGCAACAACTTAGTGATTTCGGTCTCAAAATTGAACAAGTTCCAATTTTCTGCGATAATACTAGTGCAATCAACATTGCAAAAAATCCAGTACAACACATAAGAGAACTAAACACATTGACATTCGTCATCACTTTCTTAGAGACAATGTAGAGAAAGGTTTAATCTCTATGAACTTTTGTACTACGGAAGAACAAATCGCGGACATCTTTACAAAGGCATTAGCAAGGGAACACTTTGAAAGGAACAGGCTGGAGCTAGGAATGATGAAGATAAACTAAGAAATTAGAAGCTGAAGGAATTGGATTCTCAAAATCATCTTTGCATGCTTAAAGGTATGTCTACTCTCTTTAACTAAGATAGACTAAAATTATAAGACCAATGCATTGGGTTCCGTTCCTTTAATTAATTTAAAAAAAATTATCATAAATTAAAACCGCCAAATCAAAATCTGGAAAAAAAAACTTTCAAATCATACCTGTTCCAATTCTCAGAAAAACCCTTACACTTCCCTATAATTTTCTCTTAACAGTCATTCCTTTCTCTCTTTCTTCTCCGATTGTTCCCATTCTCTCTCAAACTTTTGCAATCCACAAAGCTACACTTTGTTTGTTGAGAAAAATGGCTCTTTCCTCAAATCTCTCACTAGCCATAATTCCCTTTGATAATCAAGAAAGACTACATGCCTTACCCGCTGTTCTCTACATTGATTTGACTGGAGTAACCCGATGTTCTCTTATGGAAGATGCGTCAGTTCAGGGGGAAGAGAGAAGTCAAGAGTTGGAGAAAGGGAATATGAGTGCACGAAGTGAGGGGGAACACATGTCTTTGTCACAGAACCAGGAAAACTGTTCCGATGATGAAAATGTCACCTTGTTTGAAATGTTTTCCCAAATCCGATCTTGTTCCAAACGAAGTTCGTCTTCTTGTAATCCTCTTGCTACGTCTCTCCCTGAAAATCATGAAGATTCTCCCTCTTTCCTACCAGCAAAGGTACCAGTACGAGTAACTAGATCTGTACAACGTACTCGGGATGCAGAGATTTTGGCTCAGTCGACTCAGAAAAATCGCACAAGAAAATGTAAGTCTCCATCATCATTAACCTTTGTAACAGATACAGTGAATAGTCAGAAAAGAAAAAAACTTTCATCCAAATCAAAATCTCATGATTCAAATGATAGTGATTACTCTGCGGGAGTATTAGCCTTTAAGAAGAGGAGTGTGATTAGGGGGGGAGTAATTTCTGGTTTTGGGGGTGGTGAGATGGATGAATTAGTGACTATTTTACAAGATCAAGGATGGACAGAACTGATGCTTCAGGGATCCTTTAGGCGTAAAATGGGTAGAGTAGGAACCAGGGAATTTTATATCAATGCAACAGGAACTGCGTCTTCAATTACAAGTACAGTTTGTGGTGTCTCTTTTACACTTACTGCTGAGATTCTGTCTTCAATACTTAGGATACCTAACAGGGGATGGGGTCACTATGTCAAGAAGGATTGGCCTCCTTTAGAGGGCAACACCTCTCAACTTGAAATATGTAGGTGATTCTCAAATGATCCTACTCTATCTGAATATTCTAGTGTTGACAAGGGATGCATGTTACCTTTACATCAGTTGTTGTTTAACGTAGTTCATAAAATCCTTCTGCCAAGAAAGCAAAAAAGGACTGAAGCATGTTACTTGGATCTTACCATTATGGAATTACTATTGTCTAGGACTCAAATAAATTTGTCGATCTTAATGATGAGTCATATACATAGTTTGTCCAAGCTTCATAAAAAGAAACGGGGTTTGGCTTATGGGTTTTGGTTGGGACAAGTGTTTGAACATTTTGGTGTGCCTGTAAAGAAGTGGCAGATTCAAACTATTTCTGATGTCATGGGGAAGGTGGATTATTTGAACAAGCCTGGTACGCCTAAAAGGGTTGATGTAAAAACTCAACGATTAAGGGCTTCTCTCACTGCTTTAGAAGAGGAGATGGAAGCGTTAAAAAAGGCTCACTCAATAGAAATAGAACAGATTCAGCTTGCTCATAAGTTGGAACGTGAGGAATTGATTGCTGAGAACTGCAGGATTAAGGAAGAACTTATTCAGACTCAGGCTGCGTTGCATCATGAAAGAGAAGTGAATTCTGGGCATCTTCAAAGTATCATGGGTTTGTTAACTAAGGAATCCTCAACTTCCTCCACCTCTATGGCACCCTCTGTTTAATCAATTATTCATATATGCATTGTCTTATAATTTTTGTTCTTGACTAGTTAAGACTGCAGTAGACATTACTATTTTTGTATGGATATTGGTTTTTGTCTAACTCTTGATGTAACTAATGACTATGTCTGATGCTCTATTTTAGTATGCATATGAACTTTGGTTTTCAATTTTTGGCTAATGGCAAAAGGGGGAAGCAGCCTGCAGATATAAAGTGTTCTATGTATTGATTGATATATGTTGTGTACCTATTCAAAATGCAAGCTGATTATTTGCCATAGTAAAAAAGGGGGAATTTGTTAATCTTGAGATTTTGAAAATGGCAAAATTGTATTGAACAGGTAACGCAACATGTTCCAATGGAATACTGCAGTGTGTATTCAAGTAGCAGCGTGGCAGCATACGAATTGTGCTTGGTTATATATGGAAACTTATATGTACGTTTTTGTTTATAGTAGTTTACTTGGTTAAGGAAAACTACTGAAACAAATTTGAGTACAAGAACAGGTAACGCAACATGTTCCAATGGAATACTGCAGTGTGTATTCAAGTAGCAGCGTGGCAGCATACGAATTGTGCTTGGTTATATATGGAAACTTATATGTACGTTTTTGTTTATAGTAGTTTACTTGGTTAAGGAAAACTACTGAAACAAATTTGAGTACAAGAACAGGTAACGCAACATGTTCCAATGGAATACTGCAGTGTGTATTCAAGTAGCAGCGTGGCAGCATACGAATTGTGCTTGGTTATATATGGAAACTTATATGTACGTTTTTGTTTATAGTAGTTTACTTGGTTAAGGAAAACTACTGAAACAAATTTGAGTACAAGAACAGGTAACGCAACATGTTCCAATGGAATACTGCAGTGTGTATTCAAGTAGCAGCGTGGCAGCATACGAATTGTGCTTGGTTATATATGGAAACTTATATGTACGTTTTTGTTTATAGTAGTTTACTTGGTTAAGGAAAACTACTGAAACAAATTTGAGTACAAGAACAGGTAACGCAACATGTTCCAATGGAATAGTGCAGTGTGTATTCAAGTAGCAGCGTGGCAGCATACGAATTGTGCTTGGTTATATATGGAAACTTATATGTACGTTTTTGTTTATAGTAGTTTACTTGGTTAAGGAAAACTACTGAAAACAAATTTGAGTACAAGAAGGTTTTGATTAAAATCCAAGTAGAAGTCAACAAGGATTTGTAGAAGACAAATACAAGTTGATTTATACAAGGATTGGTTGAATTTCTGATTTATAAATAGGGAGCTATTTGTATCAGAAAAAATTGCGCACTTAAAAGAGAGAAGTTCAAAACACGATCAAGAGAGTTGAGAGAGTTTTGATAAATTCTTTTGAGTGCTGCGAGTTGAGTGTTAAAGTTGTAAGATTGTATTCAAGAGTCTTGTTTACAATCTAGGTAGTAGATTTGCTTGACAAGTTATAGTACTTGAAAAGCATTGAAAAGATAGAAAACTAGGGAGTAGTTTTTTGTCTTGAGTAGAAGGAATTAGAGTTTATAATTCCTTAAGAGCTAAAGCGTTGTAATCTTTGTATTACTTGAAATTTACAAATAATACAAAGTGCTGTTCAAATTAATTACTGTTAAGTTTTTCAAGCAAACACAAACTAGTAGTTAGTACGTGTTCCTTTGAAGAATTCAGGAGGGTAGAATTCCAACATAACCATTTATCAGATAAAGCAAAACATTTTTGCCAGGTGGCAAGTCAACTATATCTCAAGTGTGATTTAGGTGAAGTTCCTCAAATTCTGCATCATCTATGGCTGCTCTCCATCAGGAAATATTTTTTGTATATAGATAATGAATCTTAGCATGAAAATTTTGGTTTGAAGGTTTTGTGGTGGAGCACAGATTTTGTTTTGTGAGACTATCATTATTTTGAATGAAAATAATAAAATATTACCGTGATTAACATTTTGTACTTTAATTTACTATGTCACCTGTTAACTTTTGCCGCTTAGATATTTAAACAAAAAATCAGGGAAAGAGTGACTATATACATTAATTTTATTTCAAATGATCTTATTATTGGTGTTGTTAATTATTTTAAATAATGAAATATTATAACGCTCCATTTAGTGACTCGATACGAGACATACATAGGTTGATTTAAGAAAACATTTGAATTATTTGAACATTCAGAGTTCAGACAATAACCCTTATGAACATGGATAAAGTAGGTTGCTCTTTATGAGGGCTTTCAATAACTCATGAGCAAGGGCTCAGCTAGTAGCCTGCATGTCAGTGCAGTCGAACCCAATAGATCTTGCTCAAACAATGTACTTATATAAACAAATATATTAAATACGTACAGATATTAAATTTAAAACTCAATTACTATCACTTAAAATCACCCTCATAAAATTCAAAACTCATAAAGTTGAAATGATCCTAGTTTAATAAATGAGATTACATATCTTCTATTGAAGAACCAATTATGTGAAAACAGTGACTAGATGATGAATGTTAAAGTGAAGTAGCTATAGGGTTATACGTTCTTGATAAGAGCAAAATATTGAGGAATGTTTCATGGTCAAAACGATGATGATGCAGACATAAAGTGGGACAAGCAAGGAATAATAAAAAAGGTATAGAAAAATATGTGTATACTTATATATATATATATATATATATATATATATACATACATACTTTCCGTTTCCAAAGAATGCCCTAGTTTTATTTTTTGTCTGTTTCAAAAAAATGACGACGCTTTTCCTTTTTTGACAGTACTTTTAACTTCAACTTTTCATGTGGCATGTTTAAAGTCACAAGATTAAAAGTTATTTTGATATATTTGACATAATTTTAATTTAGAACTAAAAAGTTAAAAAGTCTTCTTTCTTTTCTTAAACTTTGTTCTAAATCAAACTACGTCATTCTTTTTTAAATGGAGGAAGTATAAAATAGGATTGTAGATTAATCCTACAGCTAAGCCAGAGTCCAAGTGAAGAATGCACTCAATTAGTGGATGTTTAGTATAATTAATTCGACTTCTTTTTACTTAATACGCATAATGTTGTACGAATACAAGAAAATTTTATAATATATAGTTTACCTGTCCCTAATATGTCATTTCTGGGCTACCCTTGCAACGCTTGTTAAAGTCACTTGTAAGAGCTTAAGATAATATAATTTCTCATAAACTTCAGTATATAAATAAGGACCAAGCTAGGAATGTGTATGTATATATATATTCCCTCTTCCAAACTTGTTATTTCTCCATATATATATACCATCTTCTCTTCTTGTCCCTTTTTTATAACGAAAATTATTTTAAGGTATCTTGAAAACAGTCTTTTTATCCTGATCGAGTCATGTGTACCATGAATGAATCTAGAGAAGAGAGTGATGATATCATAAGTATAACAAGTGATGAAATGGCTGCGGCCGCTGCCAACATCGAGCTGACGGTAAAACAAAGGGAAGAAGAATATGTTCATACATATTCCTCTCGTAGTAATAATCTTCAACTTTTTCAACGCGTTTCGGTGAATCAGGTATGGCCTCGATATTACATGATATTAGAGTCAAACTCATTATTATTATTTTTCTATATAAACTCTTATATTGTGCTATTATTCATGCTCGAGTTATTCAGGTGTACAACATTCTTTTATTTCTTTTTTTTAATAACACAGTCAGACACACATAGACAAGGAAAATATAAAAGACATAAGGCACAGACAAACACATGAAAGCACGCACGTAACATTATGTTATAAAGCTCCATAACTCCATTTGCTTCTTTTTTAAATAACGCCAGAGAGAAGCACGAGCAAGCTGCCTTTTTTTTTCTTTCTCATATTCACGTTAGAGTCACACTAAATTCGAATTTGCATCGGAAAGTTCCATATTAGAAAGTAAGGCATGGCGACTCCGTACTCAGGAGCAAATACCACTTCACCACAAAAATAAAGGCGACTCTATTATTATATATATGTAGGTGTTTTCATTTTTTGGGTTTCTTTTTTCTTTTGATTTATGAATTTAAATTAAGTGGAAGCTAGGGATTAGTACACTTAAGCATAATTATAAGGTGTGGTAGCTGTATTATTCCTTGTCTTGCCTTACTTTCAAGTTAAGGATATATATACTACTTATAAGGTGCATATCTACGTCAAAAATGATTATTAGCGATAATTAATTCTTAATAGCCGTTAAATTTATATTTTTAGCGGCTATTAGCACTCTTTATATATGTCTCTATATTCTTTAGCGACATCGATTTTAATGACACTTAACTAATACCGATAAAGACGTTATCATTCTTTATTAATATCAAAATTTATTGTCCTTAAAAGTTATTTTTGTTGTAATGATATTGGAATTTTGTGTTTTACTTTTCATTAAAATAAATTAATTTTAGTTTTCTGTTTTATGCATGACAGTAACATAAATACATGCAAAGAAAAAATGGTTTCGGGGAAAGTATTACATATTTGGCGGCCAAAATAATTACATTCTCAAGCCAAATTACAAAATCTATACACTATTTTTAATAAAAATATGTAGTATATTGATTGTAATATATAGTTTTCACGTATTATTTTGATGATCCATTGTATAGTGGAGAATTTTCTTTTATTTATCCATCAAATATACATGCTGCACACTATTTTTTTTTAAAAAAAAGGTATATTTTGTGTATTGATTTTAACATATAAAAATATATATATTTATAATCTATTATGTTGAAGGTGTACTATATAGCATAAAATTTTCTTTTATTATCAATCAAACATATATATATATATATACGTGTGGCTCAATTCTTTGGGGCCTTCTAGTATTTTTTTTTTATTAATCATATAGACTTTTAATATTCAGTGTATGTATGTGTAATATCATTGTCATAATATCTCTAGATTCTGTTAACGAATAGGTAATTGTCAATTATAGGGAAGTTTAATTGGAATCACCCTTTATATGTGTTTGTGGTTTTTATGAAAAAGATATTCCACTAATGATGTGAGTGTAAGTGACAATGAGACTATTTTATTTTTTCTTTCTTCTTCTTTTGGATAAAGAAATAGACAAGAAGGTAATTTTCAAGAATTATAAATTAAAAAAACAGTGAGTTTGTTGGTTGTTTCTAACCTAAATAAATATTATTGGCTAGTTTGTCTGTCTAGGTTGAAGTATTATTTTAAAAGGCTTGCTACTAACTGAGAGATAGACCTAATGAGACATGCTGCCTCCTAATACTTCAATCATAGAGATTAGTTCATTAAAATATAGCATGTTTAACTACTAGTTAGTACAAGCAAAAATAATGGAACCCTCAGTACTCAATAATATATTATACTCTTCCTCTGTTATGACAATACTCTAATTTTAGCTTTCCACGTGATATGTATAGGCTATAAGATTAAAGAACATTTTGATACATTTAATATAATATTGATTATGACCACAAGATTGAAAAAAAAATTTATTTATTAAAGGGGAAAAAGAAAAATATTGCCCGAACTATCGTAAATGATATGCAAAAACCCTCCATTATACTTTTGGATGTTGGTGCCTCTGTCGTCCAAACTAGAGCTTATACACCATTTGTACAAACGAGCATACATGTATTATAATCTTATCCACCGATTCGACATCTGTTGAATATCGGATCGACGGATAAGATTGTGTCACGTGTTCCGATTTAGTCTTCTATTAGAGTGAAGGGCATATATGCTTTAGTTTTTGAACAACAGGGGAACCAATGTCCCAAAAATATAATGAAGAATATCTGCATATCATTTAAAATAGTTCAAAGATATATTTATTTTTTCGCTCTATTTAAACTTTAAATCTAGTTAAATTAGATTAATTTTTTTTAAAACAGAGAGAGCTAGTATCAAACACCAAGTTTTTTTTTCTTTATTAAAGAATGCCAATGTAAATAAAGTCTTGAAATTTACATTTGCCACATTAAACAACTTAGATATACCCATACCGGGTAATGAGTGCAGAGATATTAAACTAGACGAGTCTTGGTGGAATCAAACTTTTCACCAACTGCTTATATTAAGTGTATCAAAAGAAAAAAAGTGACATTATTTTTTATTTATTTTCTTTCTTTAATCTTCTATTACGTCTAAAAAAATATTTTTAAGTCCTTAAATTATTCAAAAAGAAAGGTAATTTTTGTATATAGAAAATGAAATAAGAGAAACAGAAAGGATGGTACTTATATGTAGGCACGTGCTTATGTGCACTCATGTTCAGGATTTATGCACGCTTTCTCTATACTATATTCTTCTTCCTTCATTCTTTTTTCTTTTTAAAAGAATTGGTTAAAGGAAATAATTTCCAACTTTGGTACTTAATATTAGATGATTGTATATTAAGCTTTGTGACATGTAAGATGATTGGTGATGATCACTTATCTAGTATATATGTCATATTGCAATATATATCGAAAATTTTGATTAAATAATTAGTTTACCCTTGTGTTAAGTGTATTCTTCGTTGGACTTAAATTACATTATTAATAGTGTAATTTTTCCTTGCTACTTATGTAATTTATAATAACAACATAACATATCCAATATTAATATTAATAGGTGGGATGTGGGAAAGGTACATATCTAAATTGCTCGAACTCTTCAAAAAATGTTATCACACTCGTGTTGGATACTTCAAAATGCACTATTTTTAAGGATCCGACACGCATCCGATGACATTTGTGAAGAGTCTGAGCAATATAAGCAGAGACAAAGTTCAGTGGGGGTTCGTAAGTTTGAACGAACCAAGTAGCTTTTCTGTAGACCATGTATTTCTATTAGAAAATTAAATAAACATATATCTAATTTAACTTGTGACCCCTAACCCAACTGATTAACAGTTCAGTGGTAAGGAAGAGACTTGAAATGCTCTCGAAGCTAGAGTTGTTTGTTCAAACTCAACTAAAATTTAGAACCCACAAACTCTTATTCTTATTACATAGGGTAGCATGTACACATCCCTTATCAACTAATTTCAAAGGAGCCTCATATTTTTAGGTACTGTGTACGTAGTTTAATGTGTGATATTTACAAGTTACCATTTTTAGCAAGTAATGCCTACCATAGAGACCTATTTATTTATATATAATAATAACTACCTAAAAAATAATAAACCTATATAATTGTGCAAGTATTTTTTTAGAGTTGGATAGAAATTTTAATTAAACTAATTTCTTAGATATGATGAAAATGCAGGTGAGTGGAGAATTGTTGTTACTTGGGAAAATAGCATGTCCAGTTGCCTTAACAACTTTGCTATTGTTTTCAAAGAACATTATATCTATGCTTTTCTTGGGCCATATGGGTAAGACGGAGCTAGCTGGAGGTTCATTAGCAATTGGTTTTGCAAACGTAACAGGATATTCTGTTATGAAAGGTCTTTGTATGGGCATGGAACCCATATGTTCACAAGCTTATGGTGCTAAAAGATGGTCAGTACTAACTCAAACATATTTCAAGATGTTCTTACTTCTGTTAGCCGTTACTGTTCCAATCACTTTTCTATGGCTAAACGTCGAACATGTGTTCCTTAGACTTGGCCAAGATAGAGTAATTTCAAAAGTTGCTAAAGGATACTTAATTTTCTCTATTCCTGAGTTACTTGCAAGTGCTCATTTGAATCCTTTAAGAGCTTTTTTAAGGACACAATACATAAATACACCAGCTACTTTAGTTGCTACATGCTCAACCATTTTGCACCTTCCAACAACCTATTTTCTTGTAACATACTTGGATTTGAATGTTAAAGGTATTGCCTTAGCATCGGTTTTATACTCGTTGAATATGAACATTGGGTTGCTTCTTTACTTGTTCTTGTCTAAAGTGGCGATAAAACCATGGGCTGGCGTAACATTTATCTCAACGTTTCAAGGGTGGCGTCCTTTGTTGAGTTTGTCTTTACCTAGTTTATTTTCCGTTTGCTTGGAATGGTGGTGGTATGAGATTGTTCTGTTCTTGAGTGGATTGTTGAACAACCCTGATTCGTGCGTAGCAGCTATGGGAATATTGATACAAACTACGGGGACTATATATGTATTCCCATTTTCACTTGGATTGAGTATATCACAACGTGTTGGTACTGAATTAGGTGCTGGTAATCCTGATCGCGCTAAATTAGCAGCTATTATTGGTATTTGTGTAGCAATGGCTTTGGGATTCACAGCATTTGGTGTAACCATCGCGATGAAATCAGTATGGGGTAAGTTATACACGAATGAGGCTGAAATTCTCGCGTTAATATCAGGAGCACTACCGATCCTGGGGTTAGCTGAGATAGGAAATGCACCTCAAACAGCAGCATGTGGTGCACTTACTGGCTCAGCAAGACCAACTATGGGTGTAAGGATAAATTTAGCAGCATTTTACTTGGTTGGATTACCATGTGCTTGTGTATTTGCTTTTAAACTCAACATTGGGTTTAGGGGATTATGGTTAGGTCTAGTGGCTTCTCAATTTTCATGTCTAATCATGATGGTGTATACACTAATGCAAACAGATTGGAAACTTCAGGCTAGAAGGGCAGAGGATTTGACTAAGGCATCTCAAGACAAGGATGATGTTGGAACCAACTTAGTACCTTAAAATATTGACTACTATACTATCTATATATGATCATGTGTTCATCAAGTGTATGGGCCTAATTGTTATTCTTTTCATGGCATATATACCAATTTTGTGTTCGGTTGTTAGAGAGAACACATTTTTAATTATTTAGTTATATTATATATCACGTCCTCATGAATAATAACTTAACTTATCTTTGTGTAAATCGCACGTTTTTTAATAACAATTTTAAGTTTCATTAATTTTTTTTGTTTTTATCAACATGGTCATTTCATGTGTAGGGGGTTACAATGAGTAGGATTCCTTTTGTATTTTTTTTATCCCTATCAACGAGCTTCCATCGTTTTGCTTTCCTGGTAATTTAAATTCATAATTTTCGGATAAAAAATACAAGATATTCACCATCCGAGCAACATCTCTCTTGTATTTGAACTCACAACTCCCTTTTGTATTAGCTACCACAAGAGGAGTGTATATTTTCTCCTTAATTTTAATTTTGAATTTATTTATTACATGATCCCAGCATGTCTTTATCATAAAATGACCCCTTCGATAAAATAATGCCAAAAGTAGTCCTCATTTTGCATTCTTTCTTACGAAAATCAAGTGCTAATGTCTTGGTAACTTGTAATCCCACAAAACACAAATTCTTGCTTTCCATATCATCATCATCATACTATATTATTTATGAAAAAACTTCAAGTATAATTAGGAAAATATCCCTTAAAAACTGAAGACTCATATTATCTATTACCTAAAAGTAGAATTAGTTTTTAATATATAATTAATTTTATATGCTACTTAATGTCTCTATACTACTTAAATGGAAAGAACTTTCCAAATTATTTTTGCTTGTTGATATTTCAGTTTTATTTCTACAAAAATAGTCATTTTGCCAGATTTGAAAGAGCCCAGCTAGAATTGTGGAAATTGAAAGTCGCAATCCAAATTCAATTGTTTACGATAAATTTTAAAAAGAGATAAGTATATAATTTCATTGAATCATATTAAATGGTAAATAATGGTTACAATGTACTATTACTTGGAAAAAAAACATTTCATCATCCTCAATTTACTTGATAATGAACTCATGTCTTATCTAATTAATCTATCAAATTTGCTCAATGATCAGCTTATATTAATGGATTTATATGTCAATTGTCAAGAATATGAATAATCCTCACCATTTGAAGAAATAATAGGAAGAACTTACAAATATACCGGTAAGTTCATTTTCCTTTTGTTATTTTATTTCTATAAATTTTCATAAAATTGTTTTTTATGAGGTGAGTTTTTAGTGAAATGATTAACATAGTGAAAACATTAATAAATGTATATTATTCTTTTTACATTGTCAATGTAAATAAAATTTTACATTATCAAAGAGATATCTACGAATAAGTTTTCTTAAAGGATGAGTTTGATATCTAAAAAATATGATATATATGTCATGCCTCAACACTAGTTTAAGTCTTTGTTTGGAGTGTAAGAACTTTAATGTTTAATGCCTTAAATTAGAAGTTGTTAAAGATCAGTGGATAAATGAAAAAAAAAGTATTCATATGTAGTATTTTGATGATTTGTGTTAACATTTTCTTTTGTTACATTATCATAAGCGGATAAAATTTATGGGTGATGAAATAAATAGCAGAAGTCAATAATCGAAACAATAGTGGAACATCAAAAATATTGTCTCTGACAAAATATTAGGTAACGTAGGGATAAAAGTTATAATGGATGATGAGATAAATAAAAAAAATTCCTTAGTTGAATTCCTTTGCCCATCTACGTATGGACTCCTTATATTGATAATATATTGACAAGAAAAATCACATTCAAATCCGATGCTTTATTGATTCCTCGTGTGTTGTAACAAAAACAATTTTTATCATAAATAAATATGTACATTAATATAGAATGATATAATATTTATCTATATTAGTTAATTATTATTAAATTTAATATCGATACAGATTTTACCAATATTTATGATTATCACTAATATTTGTCTCTAAAAATATATTTAGTAATACTTAAATTATTATAGTTAAAAATTATTTTTATTGTAATAAAAGCCTCACGTATGGTGCATTTATCATCATGAAAAATCTTGGGTGATACAACCTATCCTTAGTCAAGAGTCTTTGGTGCACGAGGGTTTGCAATATATTGGACAAAGTTATAATAGGTCAAGATAACAATTGAGTCATGATTCAATCAAATTTAAATATGATTGGGTCAAAATGAATTAGGTAATGGGATTATATAATGGGTCAAGATTCAATCTAGCTTAATTTTTTTAAGTTTAGTTGTTTTATTTGTTATTTATGCTATTTAATTACTTAATATAATTTTTTTTATTATGACTATATATAGCATATCAAATTAAATAAAAATGAAATTTAAAATTTTATTTTTTTTCTTATAATAGTCAATTTGGAATACATATCAAAACAATTTTAATAAATTGAATTGTGTTGAACTAATAAATACATAAATTAATAATCCACCCAAATTTAAATGGATTGAACGAATTGGGTTTACTTTGTCAACCATAAGTCAAACAACTAAAAAGCCATGCTTGGGCATGTCCTATATATTGTGTAACATTATGTTGTTGACCTATAATACTTTGTATCTGCATTATCATGCTAAAGATAAATATTAGGGATGGCAATTGGGTGGGAAGGGTAGATCCAACCCAATCTAAATATTTTTGGGTTAAATGAATTAGGTATTGAGATATATAATTAGTTAAGATCAATCTAACTCAATTTTATTAAGTTTAATTATTTTATTTACTCTTTTTAAATTATTTTAGTACATAATAAAATTATATTTTTCCCTTAATTACAACTATATATAGTATATCAAATTGAAAAAAAATTAAATTTTTTAAATAAAATTTCTTATGAGACAATTGAAATTATATCTACCTATTTTTTAGTAGATTGAAATAGATTGATATAATGAATGAGCAGGTCTCCCCACCCTCTTATATTTGTTCAACACAGTTGAAGTCCCTGCCCGTGCCTCTTATATGGTGCCACTTAATTGCTCTAATTAATTCTTTCAATATTCTTCCCAATCTCAATTTTTACTTTGTTTTGAAGAAAGTGTTCCATAGGAATTTGAGATGTTATTTATGTTGGGTTTTGGGTCTTTTTTCTTTGAAAAAAATTCAGATATGTCAAACAGATTTAATGAAATAATGTAGTATGGGTATAGTTTATGTAATTATATTCATTTTATGGGTATACTTTAGTTTGTTATGGAGCATTTAATTTGTATATTAAGCTTTTTTTTTGTTTATAATTGATACAATATTCTTTTTAATAAATGAATACAAAGCGCTAAATAAGGTAACAAAAAACTTACATAATTCCAGGATTCAAGCTAATCCTTCCAAATCAAATATCACTGAAGCAAATATTAAATGAAAATTTTTTTGTTCTTCAATATTCTTGTATATTCTTCTTTCAAGGAAACTTCATGTTTTAAACGGCGAAAAAGAATAAAATTGATTTGTATAGTACATAATTGAATTTTTTAAAATCGCAACTATGTATTTTTGTTTATACAAATATAAACAAATTGTATATTAACAATCATATTCTAATTATTGATTAGAAAAATTGAATGATACAACTTGTATGTATGAATTGTACATTATACTACTGCATGTGGGGGGAATGTTTTGGTGGTTGTTTGCAGATGAAAATAACTCCCTATAAAAATGATAATATATATATATATATATATGTCAATATTTGTATAGATAAGAACTACTTATGTTTGTGTATAACTATAAACTCGATATGTATATAATTATATTTACATGAATATAGTACCTAAATATACAGAATTATACATATTATACCTCAAACTTTTTTGTATATAACTATCAAAATATAAACTCTATATGTATATGATTATATGTATATGAATATAGTACCTATATATTCATAAATATACATATACCTCAAAAAAAATTATATAACTATCAAAATATACAAACCGTTATATACAAATTTATTTTATATAATTACATATATCAAAAAAA
>NC_028645.1:16799932-16890912 GCF_001406875.1 Solanum pennellii | reverse complement strand
TATATATATATATATATATATATATATATATAAACACACATATACCTCAAAAAAATTTGTATATAACTATCAAAATATACAAATCGGTATATATACAAAATTATTTTATGCAATCAAGAAAACCCGATAAATCAGACAGAACCTTGTCACATGTTCTTGATTGATTACCATTAGAATTACTAGATTTCTTTATTTATTAAAATTGTGTTTTACGTATCCGTTAATTTCATATTCATTCTCCTCTGAATCAGTGGTTATTGCTTTCCTCTTTGTTCTTCCTTCAACAATTTGAATGCCGCTAGCTATGACGTTTTTAATAACTTTTTAAACTGCCATTGAGTCATTTTTTTCCCTAGATCTCAATTCTTCCATTGATTGCTCATCTTGAACTTGTTTGAATTTTGTCATAGACCCCGAAATCTTGAGATAAACCCATTGAAAAAGAGGGTAATTTGTCAACAAAATTGACATCAATGACATACCTCTGGTAGCCCTCATAGATGAAGATGATTCATCCATTCTGATTTTGAACAACTTATAATCTAATAAGAAAGAACGAATATTTTAACAAGAAAATATGAAAATACTAAGAAGCACAATACATATACAATTGTTGAAGAAGGAAAATTAAAAAAAAAAATGATTCACGGCTAGACATTGATGTTTACCTGCGAAAGCTGAAATCAATACTGAAGGGAGAAGGTGAAATTTTTGCCAATGTGAATTTCAAAATCAGATAAAATAAATGATTATAGGAGGAAGAGGTGGAATAGCTAGGAATAGGAGAGATAAAATTGATTTGTATAAAATTATATACAAAATCAAATAAAAAAAAGTTTTTACGGTTGGTATAAAAAGAGACGGTGGGTCCCATGTAATTTTTCCTTTTCCGTTTTCATATGGAACACTTTATGATAAAATAAAAGTTTAATGTATAACAATTCACTTTTGCTTATAAGCCTAATAATTATGGTGCATATGTCGGATCATGTATAGGTCTTATTTTCTAATTCGGGAAAGAATTTAGCAACCACAATCATCCATCAATTAAATATTACTAAACATGAGAAGAAATCAGAAGCAAAGTTGAATTACCATTTTACCTCATCCAAATAAAAAATATTATAAATTTATTTATTTAATTAAATATAATAATAATAACAACAACAATAATAACAATATCTTACTATACTATATTGAATATTAAAAGTTGGAAAATGTTAAGTCAATTTTAAAAACAAAAATATCCTTAGAACGTTGTTAGACATTTTGACCCTCTTAAAAATTTAATTAGTTACATTTTTTCTTTTTAATTTTGTGTTTTTTCTCGCCTTCAATTTACTCAAAATGATAAAGTAATAAAAGAAAAATAAAATGGAAGTAAAAACCATTTTCTTAAACCCCCAAAACCAAAATATCAATAACGAACTAAATGATAATTTTATACTTCAAATCAAACTTATTCAAATGCTAAAATGCAATTTATGTTTCAAAAAGCAATACAGTAATCATATGAAAGATATTAGAGGGACGGATTTTATGATCAGATTAAAATGGGCGAGGCAGTTGAGTTTTATCAAAATAAATTCACAGAAAAGGGAAACAATCAGGTGTATGACATGCTACAAAATATCCCAAAGTTAGTTACATATGAACAAAACGAGGTGATGACTAAGCTTCCAAGTATAGAGGAAGTTAAAAAAGTGGTTCTTTAACTTGAATGGAGACAGCTTGACTGGAGACAGTGTGAGTGGACCTGATGGCTTCACTGGTAGATTTTTTCAAAAGTGTTGGGATATAATAGGAGAGGACTTCACAAGATTAGTCAAAGCGTTCTTTTGTGGACAAGAGTTTCCCAAATTCATTACACATACTAATCTTGTGTTGATTCCCAATAAGGAGTTTGTGCAGGAATTGAAAGACTTAAGGCCTATCAGTTTGAGCAATTTTACAAAAAAAGTGATTTTCAGAGTGTTGCATGAAAAGATAGTTAAAGTGTTGTCTAATATTATCTCACCCAATCAATTAGGATTTGTGAAAGGAAGAAGCATAATAAAAAATAAATTGTTGACACAAGAAATAATACGGGATATACACCTACGAAATAAAAAGAGGCCAATGTAGTGGTAAAGTTGGATATGGCTAAAGCATATAATAGAGTGGCTTGGGTATTCTTAACCAAAGTTCTACGAAAGTTTGGTTTCTCATAAGTGATAATTGATATGGTTTGGAGGTTGATTTCTGCTAATTGGTACTCAGTATTAATAAATGGACAGTTTCATAGATTCGTCCACTCAGCTAGAGGTCTAAAACAAGGAGACTCACTGTCACCAACCTTGTTCATCATAGCTGCTGAAGTGTTATCAAGAAGTCTCAATCAACTTGGTGAGAAAAAGTTGTTTAAAGGATCTGGAATGCCAAAATGGAGCCCCAAAATTAATCACTTAACATAAGCAGATGACACAATCTTGTTCGGTTCGGGGGACAAACATCCAGTGATCCAAATTATGAAGGTATTCAGGGACTATTAAAGAGTGTCGGGACAAATGATCAGCAAAGATAAGCGTTTTTTCTACCTGCATGAAAAGACCCCTTTAATTGTAACAGTCAAGTTGCGAAAGTTGATTGGAATCAAGCTCGGTAGTTTTTTATTCACATATCTAGGTTGTCCTATTTATTATGGAAGAAAGAAAAATTGCTACTTTGAAGGGTTACTCAAGAAAGTTGTTGCTAGAATTTTCTCATGGCAAAACTAATTCTAGTCATTTGGTGGAAAATATATTCTAATAAATCATGTACTACAGTCTATACCAATCTACATGCTATTAACACTGTGCCCACCAAAAGGTATTATTGATCAAATTCATCGGATGTTTGTTAAGTTCTTTTTAGGGTAATTATACTGGAGTAAGAGGAAAATATTGGGTTGCATGGTCGGAGATGTACTATCCAAAAAAGGAAAGAGGTCTAGGCTTTAGATTGCTTTTTGATACATCTAATGCCCTCTTTGCTAAATTGTGATGCTCGTTTTTAAAACTTAAAAATCATTCTGCAACACATTCATGTGAAACAAATACTGTAAACAAACATCACCCCATATTGGCTCTTAAAATGGGCGCATCACAGGCTTGGAGAAAAATAGTACGAGTTAGGAAGGATGTGGAACACGAAATATGGTGGAAACAAAAAGAAGGTACTACCAACTTTTGGATGGATAATTGGATAAAACGTGCTTTTTATTATATAAAATCACAAGGAGTAGATGAGGAAGTGGAGGATAATTGAAGAGATGATCCTAAATGGGCAATGGATTATATCAAGACTCCGTCAACTATTGCCCCATGATATGGTAGATTGTATACTGAAAACATCAGTCCCATCATGAATACGGATGATCAAGATAAAGCTTGGTGGATGGGAAGTGCTCAAGCAGAGTTCACTGTTAAATCAGCCTTTTTGTTAACTCGGAAGAAAAATGAAGAGAAAGAAAGGATGAATAGTATATGGCTCAAGGGGCTACCTTTTAAAATGTTATTCCTATTTTTGGAGGGTCTGGAGACAAAAAATCCCCACAGATGATGTTCTCAAATGAATAAGAGTAAATATGGTATCAAAATGTCATTTCTGTAATATGGGCATGGAGGAAGCTGTACAAATTTTTTAACAGCTCCCATAGCCCTAAAGCTATGAAAACACTTTGCTTCATGTGCAGGTATTAGCTTAGGAGGAGTTTATTCCCAACAATTTATTACAATTTGCTGGGACTGGTCAGGACAACACAAGGTGAAACAAATATTCAAGGCAGTACCACCTATTATTATTTGGGAAAAGGAGAAATGCTTGAAAACATAGGAAAGAGGTGTCATATTTGAGGTTGCTAGGACAATACACCCTATCCAAATGCTACTAAAAGTGAAGTATCAAAGGTTATGTGAAGGCTTTCAGAACTGGCAGGAGATGATTACAAACATAAGCGCGTATGAACCAACATTGTACTATAGATTAGAGTGTTGGGAGAAGGAATTCCCAGAGTGGGTGAAATGCAACACATATGGTGCTTGTAGGGAAAATCCTGGACAAAGTTCATATGGATTCAACATCAGGAACAACCAGGGGGGATTTAATTTATGCTGAGGCACAAGCTATAAGAGAGGCAACAAATATGGAAGCTGAGATTATGGGAGTGTTGAAAGCAATGCAGTACTGCAGGCACAAAATTTTCAAAAGATTATACTGGAAATAGATTCATCGTCACTCAAAAACATGTTAATAAAAGACTGGAAGGTTCCTTGGTCATATGTTTGAAAAAAAAGGGACATAAAACAGTGCATAGCAAGGAAACAAGTTCAGGTAAAACATATATTTTTTGGGAGGCTAATCATTTAGCAGACTACCTGACAAACATGACCCTTGATCAAGCAAAACATGTACAAGTCAAGAATTTCTACAATCTACCAAGCACAGGAAGACGAATTATTAATATGGATAACCAACAAATTCCATCAATACGAATACCCGACATGCTAAGCTAGTGCGAGAAAAAACCATAAACACATAGCTACAATATTTACAAATTGAAGTCCTGTCTTCGAAGCGACGATCTAGCTATGTGAAAGCCTACTAGCCTTGAGCTATTTCAGATTACAAATAAGGACAAGGAAGGGGGGGGGGACCTCAATTCGATTCATCCACTGGAGCGCAGACTCGATACAATAGGACATAATGAGCATCGTGGTTAAGTCCCAACAAAAAAACTCTTGAATTCCAAACACCATTACTGGATTCTACAAAAAGAAAAAGTTAGTACGAGTTGGGAGTGTTAGTAATTTTGGAATGGAGTCAACAAGAGAGTACTTTTGCTAGCTGATAACACACCTTCTTTCCCATTTATGAAGAATGTTAAAGACGGAAAACGAGTAAGGACAAGGAATAGGGGACAAAAACCACGGAGGAGGGAAATTTGGGAGGGCTCTAGTTAGGAAACTCTATTAGGGAAAGACATGAAATGTGTTGTTCTTCCTAATTTGGGCCATCTATATCTTTTTAAATTTGGGCTATTAGCCAGCTTGTGTATGTCTTTTGTTGAGATGAAATAAACGAACCATTGGTCCAAAAGAATTTAATAAAAATGTATTCGTACACAATAAATGTAAAATAAGGATACTATAGATAGATTGTCCATGTTTCTAAAATTAATGCAATTACTTCAATAAAATTGTTCTAATCTTCCACTACCCATCAATCTTTGGCTCTTTCAACTTCCAACCTCCTGATGGGAAGTAATTTTTCATACGCTTAAGTCATCTCAAACTCCTTAAAATTGTTTGCATATTTCGTTTAGACACCTCAATTAGGGCTAGAACCTATTGAACACTTAAATTGTTCAAAACATGTATTAAACAGAAAATGTTGATATGGCAAAAAAAGTGTTCTACACATTCCATTCGCGTGTGATGCAGTGTCAAATCATATTTTATTTTAATTTTCAATAAAAATAATTTTTTTGTTAAAATAAAAAAGAAAGATTCCCACCCCTCACTCAGTCGTCTTCTTCACCTGCATCTTGTGGCAATTTTTTTTGTAATTGTAAAAACAACCGATTAGAACAATGAAGGTGTCTGCTACTAACAAACAAAGAACAATGAGTGAATCCTTGGCAAAAGTGTATCCTAGTGACGCAAAGAAACAACGAGGGAAATATCATCTTCTGAAAAACCTATGTGATACAAAAATCACATTTAAAAATAATGATCTTCTATTTGGTGGAACACTATACAATTGTCCTTTGTATATGGCGGGTCATGTGGTAGAGAAGAAGATGAATAGAATCTTAATAGATGAAAGATCTGGAATCAACATTATGCCTATCCACCCATCGAAGGAAGTTAGCATCCAGACTGAAGAACTTAGTGAAAGTTGTTTGTTGAACAAGGATTCAATCAAGGGGGACAAAGGTCCATATGTTTTATTAAATTAGAAATCCACGTGAAAGATTTATGATTAAGTGCATCGATGCAAGTGATTGGTGCAAAGAATTCATACAAAATATTACTTGGCAGGCTTTGGGTACATGATAATAAAATTATCTCATTGTATTACTGTTAATGTTTGAAATATCTTGAAGACGGGACTGAAAAGTTGTTGATGATTATCCTTTCATCGAAGCTGAGACACATTTTGCTTATGAAAAATTCTATTTGAATAGTTATTTTTTTAAAGGGGGAAAATCTAATGATGTCAAATCAATCAAGTCTTATAGGATCACAAGGAAAAGAATCGATGCAGCTGTTAGAAAGGTAAAAGTTAACACTAAACAATTTTGTCCCATTCGTAATGAAGGGAAAATCATGTCTTCGAAGAAAAAGCTGACTTCCGGACTTTGCTATGTTTCAACAGTAAAGAAAAAAGGTCAATCATCTAACCTTCAAGAAAATGCATTAAGATGTATAAATCTTCCTATTAGATGGATCGATGCAATAAAATTGTCTCCAAAGCGGTTGGAAAAGACAATCACTCAAAATCAAGTCTCCAATGTGGCACTCCCTACGAAACGCGCAAGAGAATATTTTAATCCTGATGCTTACAAGTTATTCGTGAAGGCTGGATAAAACTCTAATAAACTATCAATGTTAGGTAAATTCCCATCGGAAGATTAAACCAGGCAAGCACGTGGAAGCCTAGGCTATAGCCAACCACCGCCAATTTGCATCTTCGTAAGAAGGGCCAACAATAACTACATAATTATAGAAGACGAGTCTGTTGCTTCCAATAAAATGTCTTCCATCCTTTATTGACTTGGAAAATCAACTATAAAAACTTCTATATTTTAGAGGTTAGGTCCATTGAAGAAAGATGATAACATGCATCGAAGAAGTTACCTAAGAGTGACAACACTTACTTCACTTATGATCAAAAATGATTTCGAAAATTTGATTCCTTCTAGGATAAGGGGATGAGTGAAACTTATGGTTTCGCCTTAAAATCTCACACTATGGTTTACACCAAGGAGCGTGAGGAAGATGAAGAAAGTGTAGGCTCTTCATTCATATTGCAATCCATATTGAGCATGATAGCTAGTCTAAAATGAAGATTGATGAAGAGTTGGAAGATATTGTCTAATGTTTTCATATATATATCAAAGGCAATAATCCTCTAGAAGAGAAAGATGCTGGAGATGCTCCACCAGAATTTGAAGAATGAGTAAAGACCACAATAGATTCTTTTAAAAGAAGTTAACCTTGGCACTGATGAAGACTCAATGTCAACTTACTTGAGTGCCTTTCTATAAGTTGATTAAGAAATCACTTATATGAATATACTCAAAGAAATATAGGGATATCTTCACATGCATTATAAAGAAATCTTTTGCTTGAATCCTAAAGTAGCGGTCCATCAGTTGGTAGTCAAAAATGGTTCTCGACCTATTAAGAAAGCACATAGACGTTTTAGGCCAAACTTGCTTCCATTTATAGAAAATGAAATTATCAAACCGATTGAGGCATACTTTATTCGTGAGGGAAAATATCCTACATGGATTTCAAGTATTGTTCCTGTGAGGAAGAAGAATGGTCAAATTTAAGTTTGTGTTGACTACAGAGATCTCAATAATGCATTCCTTAAATATGAGTTCCCTCTTCCTATTCCGGAGTTGATGATCGATGCTACCACTATTACAAGGCAATGGTCTTTTATGGATGGTTATTCTAGCTTTACCCAAATCTGCATGGAACCAAAATATGAAGAACTCACTCTTTTGCACACACAAGGATATTTATTGCTACAAAGTGGTGCCAGTTGTCTTCAAGAATATTAGTGTCATATATCAAAAGGATATGTAAAATATATTTGATGACTTGCTTCATAAAAAATGTTGAATGCTACACTAATGAATCAGTGGTAAAGTGAAGAAACAGAGTGATCATTTGAAATATTTAAGAATTGTGTTTGAGTTGCTCCGACAATATCAACTAAGGATGAATCCATTGAAGTGTCCCTTTGGAGTTACTTATGGCAAATTCCTTGGATTCATTATGAGACATCGATGAATTCAAATTGCTCAAGTCAAAGTTGATGTAATTTTGAAGATGCCCAAGCCTTGAAATACTCATGAGTTAAAAAGTCTCCAAGGAAAGCTAGCTTACTTAAGGTGTTTCATCTCAAATCTAGCGGGAAGATGCCAACCATTTGATCATCTCATCAAGAAAGGTGCTCCTTTTAATTGCGATGAATTATGTAGCGATGCCTTTAAAAGTATCAAGTTATATCTAATGAAACCTACTATTTGGGAAGCTCTTATACCTGGAAAATCATTGATACTATACATTGCGGCACAAGAAAGGTCTGTAGGGGCCCTGTTAGCTCAAAAGAATATTGAAGGTAGAGAAAACTCTCTTCATTAATTGAGCAGAACAATGATGCCAAATGAGTTGAACTATTCTCCAATTGAAAAATTGTGCTTAGCGCTAGTCTTCTCAATTCAAAAGATAAAGCATTGTTTTCAAGCTCATATTATTCGCCTTATTTCTAGAGCGAATCCTGTAAGGTTTGTAATGTCAAAATATGTCCTTAGTGACTAACTAGCAAGGTGGTACCGCCAATTCCAACCGTTTGAGATTGTGTACATCCCTTAAAAAGTTGTGCAAGGACAAACAGTAGTAGATTTTTTTCGCAAACCACCCGATGATTGGGAGTTAACTGATGAACATTTGGATGAAGATGTGATGTCTATTAAAATTTAACCCCCTTGAAAAAATGTACTTTGATGGGGCCTCACAGCGTGGTGGAGCTGGTGCTGGCGTGGTGTTCATCACTTTACTAGAAGAGATTTTGGCATTCTCCTTTACTTTGAAACAGTGTTTGATTAATAATGTTATTAAAGACACTTTATCCAATTCTAAGCATCAACAATCTTAGTCAGTATAAAATCTAACTAAATGAGTTGGGGTCGAATCCCACAGGGAGCGATATGTGTTTTAGATTCAACTAGAAAGTATGAACACAGTAAGTCATCATAGGAATAAAAAATTATCGGGTAAAGATATCATTCAAATTAAGGGGTGTCAAGAATGTCAAATGGGGTTTTTTGGTTTTGATTATCATCTGTGAACAATTGCAAACAATACGAATTAACAATAATGAGACGGGTTCTTGTGATGTGATTGATTATAGGTAAATATAGACATATGGGTTATTCCAACTATAAATAAATAGCTAGATATAAGTAAGTAGGATAGGATATAGTGGAGCTAAATTTTCTCTCGAACAATTTACCCGGAATCAACTGATTTCTCTTGAACATCAACAAACACATAAAATAAGAGCAACTCACACCTTAATTTGCTCACGCTCTCTAGCTGAATATGTGGGGTTGAGTTTAGCATTCACCTTCTCGATTTGAACCCAGGTCAACCCAACACATACAAACCATCCATCAATAATTTTCGTTCTAAAACCTCTCTGTCGAGCAAGACAAGAACACAAACATAAAAAAAGTACATTTGCAACTACAATTCTAAAATTAAACCACAATTAATGATTAAAATCACTTCTAAATAGCATTTAAACTAACAATTTGCAATGCCCATAAGCTAAATCAATCAATAATTACATAATCATACCCCAATAATTGGGTTTTAGCTAGACATTATATAAAGGTTTTAAACCGTTGCCAAATTGATTATCCATCAATTAAGTAAGAGTAGTTTTGTCCTTATAATGCTCCAATTTGATAAACTTCAAAGACCCGCTTTCAATTTCTCAAAAGTGAATTTCTTCAATCCTTCAAAGCTATGGAAAGCTAGAGGAAATTGCTCAAAAACTTCATAACAAAATTTTCTAAAGAGTAAATGATTAATTCCTCATTGATAAGTGATACTAAACTAATGTTCAAAAACGTATTAATAGTCACCAAAAATGTGTTGCAAAGAGTCACTGGGTGAAGTAAGTGGGGCTTGCAGAACCACTCGGTCAACCGCTCTTTGTTCTTTTCCATTGCCTTTTTACCTTGGTACTCACCATCTTCAAGGTCTATAACTTTGCGATCCATCTTGGCTTCGCGGAATCACTTGGCGATTCGTCGACTGCTCTTTTTCATTGACAACTTAGTTCTTTCATTGAGGTTTTGGCACACTGGAACTTTAGGCGATCTGATGAGCCACCTGAGAACATGTCAAATGCTTTTGGCGATCCTCAGGCTCGCCCTTATTCGTTTATTCAGCCTGATTTGTTCCTTTTTGTCTATTAGTGTCCTTGCTGTGTTCAATCTATATTCCTGGAAATCAATGATTTAACATGAGTTATTGGCATGAAATAAGCATTAGAGGACACTAAATTATACAAACAAGCCCTAAATAAGTTCAAATATCGGACTCATCACACCCCCAACTTAAACTTTTGTGTGTTCTCAAGTAAAAACTCAAGTTCAACATATCATAAAGTTTGTATCGTACAATGTTTCAAAAGACTCAATCATGAATGCACATAAAAAGACTCAACTTACTCGTGCAAGGATCAAATTTTCATTCATGGATTTATGTTGTGACTTACCATTATGAAAGATTCCCAAGTTCACACTACTTGCTTCAATTGAAGTTCAAGCTCAACAAAGGTGCTCAGATTCCCTCACAACAAAGATGATTCGAGATCCACACACGATTCTTCAACAATTTGTAGTTTCGAAATCACATACAATTCTCAGACTCACAAAAATGAACACATGCATGACTTCACCCATAGGTTTTCCCTTATTTTCCAATCAACATTCGTTTCATCTTGCTCAAGATCAAAAAGGTCTTTCCAAGGCTTGCCACCAGGCTGAGTGTAAAGGTTGTCATTTAGTCTTAGTGGTTGTTACCCTCATGAAATATGGTCTGAACATCCATTTTTCCTTTTCTTTAACATTTTTACTCATGTTCAAAATTCATCCATTCTTCAACTTTCGATGAGTTCTCAAATACCCCATTTCTTTTGCAACTTTCAAACATTATTTCACAACTTTTAATTTTTTTTTATATGGAGGGGTTCCATATTTTTCAAGATAATGACTCAAAAGGGGAATTCTTCACATTTATTGACTTGCCTTTTCTTTTACCACACCCAAGTTGGCTACTCAAACAAACACACTTCATAAGAGTTATGGGTTGATGGATAAACAGGGGTCACATTGTTCAATGTTCTTCCAAGAAAAGGATAAATCCCAAAAGGGGTTCAAGCAATGTTCACACATCCCACAAGGTTGGCCACAAAAGAGGTATATTTTCAAACTGTTTCACTCTTTCAAATTGTTGCCTAAGAGCATTTCAAGAGCATGCATCACTTAGTCAATCAAACCAATGGAAAATTCTAAGTGTCATCACACAAAGTTCATGGTAAGCTCATCACACAAGGCATTGGAACCAATATCAAATGATACTCCACACTTCTTCTAGTGTGCAATGTTTATCACAGGAGACTCATTCGATAATCGACTAGTAACAACGAGATGCAAAAAATCCACCAATGTCTATGCAACTTCATTTGACATCATCATAGCCGCACATTCATTTATGTTTGATTAAGAGCAAAATTAAGTCATCGGTATTGATCAAAATTGATACTCTTGCACAAGAACAACCACATTCAAACACAACAAGGGGTGCCAAAAAATTTTCAGAAGGTTCAAAAACCATTTTCATTCATAATAAGGAGTCATTAGCTCAAACATTCACAAGATAAAAAACCAAGACACCGTTTAAAAAACAAAACCCAATATATACAAAATATAGTCACAAGAGGTAGGTGTGGAAATACCTCATCCCACCACAAATAAAAATGCAGTTGTCCTCAAATGCTACAAAAATAATCAAAAGTCATTAAAAATGACAAAAGGGAGGTAAATAAAGTTCATGTCTACACAGTCGCTCCATCTATCGAGGCATCAATGCCCAGGGTCTCATCAACACTAGCTCCACTAGAACCTTCTATGGGTTTTTATGCCAATGAATTATGCACGGTTGAATCCACCATAGCCTCTTTAATCTCTATAAGGCCCTCATATGTGGTCTCCTCTTGGAGAACGAGTTGTTCCTCATCCATCTTTACCTCAGACTCAACAGCAAACACCTTCTCATCTTGAACCTCATCTCCGGTGGTAGTTGAAGGAACATCCTCATCAACTGGCATGTCGGGGATCTCTACAATCCCAAAAATCATGGATATATTTATGGACTTTAGCTGGTCCTCAACCTTCTTCAACTTAGGAATTGCGGCGTTTAGGGCCGTCACCTCATTAGTGGTCCCCGATCAACAAAGAAATTGCAGCCTTTAGCAATTATGACCTTTATGTCTTATATTGACTAACCATTTTGAGATGCTCTTGTGATTTTGTGCTAGCTCTCATAATTGGAACATTTTTTGTACTAACACATACTTTTCCTAAATTCTAATCAAATGCAGGGTTTCAGAGATTGAGTTCTTTTTTAGGCTAGGTTACCAAGAAGCTAAGGAGTTGAAGAACTTGGTGAGTCCTCGAAGCTTTGAGGAGAAAACAACCATTTACTTTATGTCTTTGTTTCATATTCTGAGACTATTGTATGGGTTGTGACCGAAGATCTTATTGTCAAGTGTATTAGATGGTTTGATATAAAGTATAGAAAGATTTTCGCTTGCTTTTATGAAGAAGACTTTGATTGTAAAAATTTTTTAAATTTTAAACAACTTTTTTATTATCTTATGTTTATAATATGCTAAGCACTTGTATGAGACCCCTTCAAGATCGCCATGTTACGTCTAAGGAGTACCATTGGGTCGTGACAGTTACAACCTCGGCGAATGGAGGGCGGGAGGCAACTACATTAGTAGCAGACATAGGAGGCAAGAGAGAAGTAGAAGAACTTAAAGTCATAGAAGGAAAAGCAATAGATATACCTTAAATCCTAGGGTCTGGAGTAGGTAATACTGCCTCTGCAGGTACAGTCTCAATGTCCATAGCTGGGGAAGAATCCACTCGGGCTTCCCTCTCTTTCAGCTTCATCTTTCAAATACTCAGCCTCGATCTGCCAAATATCAGTAGAGGAGGTGGGAATCACTTCCACATCCTTCATTTCATCGTGAGGCACCCGGGCTTGTATGTAAAACTGGGTGATCAACACTGAAAATGGGAGGGAGATTTGGCGTTGCTTGGCCCTTATGGCCATCTATTGTGCGATAATCATGCCAAACTTTATGTTCATCCCTGCAATGATGGACCCAAGGTAGGTCGTCTTTGTTTGGCAAAGGATAGATTCATTATGAAAAAAATGGAGTTGATGATGAAATGAAACCAGTACCTCACTGCCATATCAGATCCTTGTTCTCAATTTTCACTCCAGTCTCACTCCGCCTAAGAGTACCATCAGATAGGAGGTGCGCCAACCATTCTTTCATAGTCTCCAAGGACTTTGTTTTGATCATTGGTAGTCATCAGACATGTTAGCAGTGCATTGCAACACAACACTTATGTCACTGCTGTCACACTTCAAATTTTTGCCCCTAACGACCACATAATCTACCGACTTGAATGTGTGAGCCTTCCTCTTTCCTTGAGGCACTAGAGCTCTATAGACGATGTAGAACTCCCATACCCAATTAGGAATGTAAAGTCCACAAGGTTTAGCGAATATCTAAAACTTGTGGGACTTCAACTGGCTCTGAATTCTAGTACTTTGTCTATCACTGCATCAGTAGATAATCTTTTCTACTCAATGATGGTCATTAATACCTCGATTTTTAGTCTATTTATAGACTGGGGAGAAAGATGTTGTGTTGGTGGTTCTAGGAGTCACAACCTAATTTTAGACAAGAAGATCATTAGTGGCCTGGGGTATTCTGATCCTAGGTGGATCATTCAGTCTTTTGGAGAGCATTTCAGCTATCTGAGTTAGCCGTAGTTTATCATCCTCTAGCTCAAAAATGGCAGCCTGAGGATCTTTGAGCTCAACCTCACATTCATAAGTAGTGAGATGAGTGTCATACTCTCCCTCGTTGTCGGAGCTAACCTCCAGTGACTTAGGATTCGATGCCTTTACTTTGTTTTTACCCTTCCCATGCAAATGAATGCTCATTGATTGTGATTCCCTTTAACCTCTTGTGGGGCAGCATGTCTCGACCTGCTCGTCTAACACCTTGAAAATCCAAGACTCATGGTAAAGCCTAACATAGGTGGCATAAATTCTAAACACTGTTTCTAAGTCCATTTTAAATGAATTTAGGTCAGTTAGAAGGTTTAAGAACCAAAATGTCCAAAGACGTCCGGGAAGTTGGTTCAAAGAGATGTTAGTGTGCCTAAGACTTTTTCCTAATTTTTAGAAGACATAAATGTATGAAAATGGGTGGAAAGGTAGCTAATGGGTGTTTGAGTTGTTTCATGATTGGAACGTCTGGGTACGACTCCCAAAGGACCAACCAAGGGCCCTTGAGGGTGATCCCTACAGTTTGATGCAGCACTCCTGGCAGTGTGCATCGACGGGGCAGACGATGGTCCGTAAGTGGCTCGATGGGGTGTCGAGGGCCACCGTCATCTCACACTTAGAAAGATTTGTGAAGGACCTTGTTTACCTAGCTACTGTTACACTCGACGGAAGGGGACGACGAGGCGTCATTGGCTCGATGGGGCGTCAAGGCCACCGTCATCCCATACTTAGAAAAATTGGACGAAGCATCGCCTGCAAAGTCTCTGATAGAGACGACAGAAGTGCAGGACGGAGAAAGGGGTGTTCGTTGACCCACCGACGGATCGTCGACGGGGTCTCGTCGGTGAGGGTCGAATTTTACTATGGATTTGAATGATTTTATTTGAATTAATTAAATAGTTTAGGGGATAGTTAGTGATTTAAGGGAAACTAATTAAGTTAATTAAGCCCCTCTATAAATACCCTTAGCCCTCAATAACCTAAAGTCAATTCTCAAAATAAACTCTCTTCCTTCTCTCTTATTTCTCCCTCTACAAGAACCCACCATTGAAGGCTAGCAAGAACTAGGGTTTAGGGGCTGGAAAAGGGTGGTTCTTCATCAAATTTTTGAGAAACATTAAGGTATGGGTTCTATTCACCTTTGATCTAGTAGAACTTGTATGCTAGATTTTGATATTGTATTGGGTATGGATTGGTTGCATGCATGTTTGGCATCCATTGATTGTAGGACAAGAGTTGTGAGGTTTAACTTCCCAAATGAACCCATTATTGAGTGGAAGGGGGGAAATTCTATTCCTAGAGGTCGCATCATATCTTGTCTAAAAGCATGTAAAACGATCTCAAAGGGTTGTCTCTATCACATTGTAAGAGTCCATGATTTGGATTCCAAAATTCCTCCTATTGAGTCGGTCCCCGTAGTGAATGAATTTTTGCAGGTTTTTCCTAATGACCTTAGCGGTATTCCTCCCGAACGCGAAATTGATTTTGGTATCGATTTGCTACCTATAACAAATCCCATTTCAATCACTCCATATCGGATGGCTCCGGCTGAATTAAAAGAGTTGAAGGCTCAACTCAAGGATTTGCTTGACAAAGGCTTTATAAGGACTAGTATATCTCCATGGGGTGCTCCGATGTATTTTTCAAAGAGAAGGATGGGTCTTTCAGAATGTTTATTGACTATTGTCAACTCAACAAGGTCACCATTAAGAATAAGTACCCTTTCCCTCGGATTGAGTACTTTTGACCAACTCCAAGAGGCGAGTTACTTTTCAAAGATAGACTTGAGGTCGGGGTATCATCAACTCAGGGTGAGAGGGGAGGATGTACCGAAGACGGCATTCCAGACTAGGTATGGGCATTATGAGTTATTGGTCATGTCTTTCGGTCTCACTAATGCTCCGGTGGCATTTATGGACCTAATGAATAGAGTATTTCAAAATTTCCTAGATTCGTTTGTCATTGTCTTCATTAACGATATCTTGGTATACTCGAAGAATGAGAAAGATCATATGGGTCATTTGAGGGTAGTGTTTCAAACTCTTAAAGAACATCAATTGTATGCCAAATATAGTAAGTGTGTATTTTGGTTGAGATCGGTTACTTTTCTTGGGCACATCATCTCTAGTGAAGGAGTTGAAATAGACCCAAGGAAAACGGAAGCGGTGAAAAGTTGTACTAGACCATTAACATCGACTGACATCAGGAGTTTCTTGGGTTTAGCGGGTTACTATCGGAGGTTCGTGGATGGTTTTGCGTCCATTGCATCTCCTTTGACTACTTTGACCCAAAAGAGTAAAAAGTTTGAGTGGACGGAGTCATGTGAGAAGAGCTTCTAAATGTTGAAAGATAAGCTTACTTCCGCTCCGGTGTTGACCTTACCGGAGGGTACAAAGGGTTTTGTAGTGTATTGTGACGCATCCCGAGTGGGTTTAGGGTGTGTGCTTATGCAAAATGGGAAGGTGATAGCTTATGCCTCAAGGTAACTAAACGTACATGAGAGGAATTACCCCACTCATGACCTTGAATTAGTGGTCGTGGTGTTTGCTTTGAAATTTTGGAGGCATTATCTATATAGGGTTCATGTGGATGTTTTTATCAATCATAAGAGTCTCCAACATGTGTTTACCCAAAAGGAGTTAAATCTCTGAGAAAGAAGATTGCTTGAGTTGTTGAAAGATTATGATATGAGTGTCCTTTAACACTCTCGGCAAGGCTAATGTAGTTGTGGATGCCCTAAGTCGGATGACTATGGATAGTGTATCCCATCTTGATGAAGCCAAAAAGGACCTAGCAAGGGAAGTGAATAGGTTGGCTAGGTTAGGGGTGAGGTTAGAAAGTGCTTCGGATGGGGGTGTCTTAGTTCATCATAACTCCGAGTCATCGTTAGTGGTTGAGGTAAAGTCCAAACAACACCTTGACTTAGCCTTGATGGAGTTTAATTGGTTCTTGGCAAGTTTAATGAATCATTCTCCCTAAGGGGGGGATGGTGCGCCAAAGTACCAAGGGAGGTTATGTGTTCCTGGTGTAGATGGGTTGAGGGATCAAATCTTAGAAGAAGCACATGGGTCCCGCTACTCAATTCATCCGGGATCGACAAAAATGTACCATGACCTAAGGGAAATATATTGGTGGGAAGGTCTAAAAAGGCACATAGCGGAATTTATCGCTAAGTGTCCGAATTGCAAACAAGTAAAGGCCGAACACCTAAAGTCGGGTGGCTTACTAAAAGAGATCCAAATTCCAACTTGGATGTGGGAAGACTTCAATATGGACTTTGTAGTAGGTTTTCCTGGACCCAAAAGTCCTATGAATACATATGGGTGGTTGTGGATCGATTAACTTAATCCGCTTGCTTTATCCCCGTCAAGTCTTCATATTCGGCGGAAGATTATGCAAGAATCTTCCGAGATGAGATTGTTTGCTGCCATGGCATTTCATTATCCATCATATCGGATTGGGGTGCACATTTAACATCTAGATTTTGGAGGTCGTTCCAAAAGGGTTAGGTACTACGGTGAAGTAGAGCACCACTTTTCATCCCAAAATGGATGGTCAAGTGGAGCGTATGATACAAACCCTTGAAGATATGCTTAGAGCTTGCATTATTGATTTTAAAGGGAGTTGGGACAAACATTTACCTTTGGTGGAATTTGCCTACAACAATAATTTTCATTCAACTATTTCCATGGCTCCCTATGAAGCCTTGTATGGTAGGAGGTGTAGGTCTCATATTGGATGGTTTGAAGTGGGTGAGCCATCACTTATTTGTCCTGAGTTGATTTACAAGACTTTGGAAAAGGTCATATCATAAGGAACCGATAACAAACGGCCTATAGTCAGCAAAAGTCTTATGCCGATAATAGGAGAACGGATTTGGAGTTTGAAGAAGGTGATAAGGTGTATTTAAAAATTTCACCAATGAAAGGGGTGGTTAGGTTTGGCAAGAAAGGGAAATTGAGTCCTCTTTATGTGGGTCCCTATGAAATCTTTCAAAGGGTTTGTAAGGTTTCCTATGAATTGAAACTTCCTAATGAATTGGCTTCGGTTCATCCGGTTTTCCATGTTTCTATGTTGAAAAAGTGTATCGGTAATCCCGAGTCCATTCTTCCTATTGAGGGTCTTGGTTTCAAGGATAACCTCTCTTATGAGGAAGTCCCGGTTCAAATTCTTGATAGGCAAGTCAAGAAGTTGATGAATAAAGATGGGGTTTACGTAAAAGTGTTATGGAAAAATCAATTAGTTGAGGGTGCTAAATGGGAGGCTGAGGACGATTTGAAATCCATTATCTTCATCTTTTTGAGAATTATGGTTTGCCATTCTTTTTAATTATATAATTATGACAAAGATTTGTGTTTCTTGATTTTTGGGTGAAGTGTTGCAAAAATGACATTTTGTAAAACCTCACCGTAAGTTTTACACTGAAGTCACTATAGTATTGCTATTAAAAACTTGAAATTTTGATTTTTGCTTGTTTTGAGTTATGTTGTGCATTTTGATAAGGTGAGTCTTCATGAAATGATAGGCAGTATGTTGTTAAGTTGATCTTTGTGCTAATTGACTCATGTGATGTATGTTGAGCTCATTAGTGTTACGAGAAGAAATGCCTCATGATGAAGGGTTTTGAGCCTTAGGTGTGCTAATATGAGTTCTGATAATTTCCTTGTTGAAGTGAAATGATTTGTGTTAAATGAATATTGTTGATTGGTTGGGCTGCTAGTCTTGGGTCTATTCCTTCCTTTAAAGGAGTTTTAGTGTTATTCGGGGACGAATGTTCCTTGGGGGGGGGGGGACGGGGGAGATAATGAAACACCTTGAAAATCCAAGACTCATGGTAAAGCCTAACATAGGTGACATAAAGTCTAAGCACTGTTTCTAAGTCCATTTTTTAATGAATATAGGTCATTTGAAGGTTTAAGAACCAAAATATCCAAAGACGTCCGGGAGTTGGTTCAAAGAGATATGAGTGTGCCTTAGCCTTTTTACTAATTTTTAGAAGATGGAAATGTATGAAAATGGGTGAAAAGGTAGCTAATGGGTGTTTGAGTTGTTTCATGGTTGGAATGTCTGTGTACGACTCCCCAAGGACCAACCAAGGGCCCTTGAGGAGACCCCCTGCAGTTTGATGCAACACTACCTGGCAGTGTGCATCGATGGGGCAGACGACGGTCCGTTAGTGGATCGACGGGGCGTCGAGGGCCACCGTCGTCCCACACATAGAAAGATTCATGCAGTCCCTTATTTACCTAGCTACTATTACACTCGACGGAAGGGGACGAGGGGGCGTCGAGGCCACTGTCATCCCATACATAGAAAAATTGGAGGAAGCCTCTCCTACAAAGTCTCTGATAGAGATGACGGAAGTTTAGGATGGTGGGAGGGGTGTCCGTCGACCCACCGGCGGATCATCGACGGGGTCTCGTCGATGAGGGTGGAATTTCACTAATGGATTTAAATGATTTCATTTAAATTAATTAAATGGTTTAGTGGATAGTTTGTGATTTAAGAAGAACTAATTAATTTAATTAAGCCCCTCTATATATACCCTTAACCCTCATTAACCTAAAGCCAACTCTCAAAATAAACTCGCTTCCTTCTCTCTTATTTTTCTCTCTACAAGATCCCACCATTGGAGGCTAGCAAGAACTAGGGTTTGGGGGATGGAAAAGGGTGGATTCTTCATCATATTGTTGAGAAACATTAAGGCATGAGTTCTATTCACCTTTGAGATCCTTTCGTCAAAGGGTTCCTTCAAAATGGATTTCAAAAAGTTGAGTTTTCATATGGGTTTCATTCAATTACGAAATTGAAGTTATGGATTGAGTTGTTAGTGAATTCATAGGGTTATATTGAGTAGATTTACATGTAATTCCACTTTTTTATGATAACTGTTTATGGTTTGATCTAATTGAAGAATATGATCCTCTATCCCTAACCCTTGGTAGTGATCTTGACCTATGTTGTATGGTGATCATTCAATTGAGTTGGTTGTTGATTAGATTACTATCCTATGGTGCTATTATGTTTAAATTAAGACGAATTATAGGCCTATCATGCAAGTTCTTGAGATGTGATTTAGGTTATGGATTATAATGTGAAATTGGCCTATGTACTTTGTCTCAAGTTGTGATCTAAAGATGAATTGTGTTAGAGATGCAATAGGCCTTGTTGTTCTATTGATTATCATTTTGTGATGATGTTACTCCCCAAGTTGGGTTGAGTTATGGGTTGATGGTAAGACCTTGATGATAAAATATGAGAAAGACTTGGAAAGTCTTAGATTCTCTATCTTTACTTCCAATTGTGATTAATTGTTGTTAAGCTATGATATTACGTTAGAGTATGTCTTATATTAAGATTATAGGGTGGTATTATGTTGAATTGAAATATCTTGACTATTTTGTGAGGTTGATTAAGTTGTATGTGCTATAAGGATGGTGAAAACTATCAGTGTGCCTTAAAATGTTATGAAATGCTAAAGTGTTAACCTCATTTATATGAATTGTGATGAAAGGAATTAAACTCATACAATTCTTATTGAGTTATTGATGATGATGATTATACAAGGGGTAGACCCTATGGCCTAAATTAAGTTATGATTGATAATTAAAGGCTTAAAGACATTTCAAAAAGGGACTCTAGCTTAGCACCGAGTGAACTAGATAGAGGAGTGTCCCTTCCCACATAGGGAAGGTAGGAGCACTACATTACTCTTAAGATTGGAGATCATAATGCGTGACGCATAAAGAGGGTCCTAACTAAATCTCCTAGTTCTTGAACTATGTTGCCCCCATAGGAATACTAGCTAGTGGATCCACATAGTTGCTATGTTTTACGTTTGTGTACTGATTGGCAAGTAGTCCACTTTCTTTCGGTGTAGGGTTTTATGACACCAGATTCCACACTAGCTCATGAGATCTATTTCGGTGAGGGCAAGATGTTCCCAAAAGCTAAAACGAATTAAAGGACTTGAACTCTAACTTGGATAACCTAAGGGGTCTAGCTTAGTTTAGGTAGGGGTATGAGACTCTACTTAGACATTACACTAGTTAGTCTTGAGAGGAGTCTTAGGAGGAGGTTCTAATATGTTTATGTTAAGATAATGTGTAATGTATATATATGATGACCATATCATATTGTTGATACTATATGTTGAGTAGTTCATTTATGATATGCCTTGGATTATAATGATTATATAAAGATGAAATGCAAGCCTTAATGACATGATATGTAAAGTTGGACATTGATCTATGTTATTGTTGAGGATACTTGATTGAGTAAAGTTATGGGGCTTTGCTTAGTCATTGCACTTGTTGACTTGATAAGGACTTGTGAGTAGTTGTCTTGCTTATTATGATATGTTTAACTCTTATTCATTCTTGTGATATTATTCCTTGATGTTAGGGTTGTAGTAAATCATGAATCTAAGTGTGTTGGGATAAGTGTCACTTGTTGAGACAGTAAGCATGTTTGGTTGATTAATATGACTTACTTGACTATGCATTAAGCCCCTAAAAGGGGTAGAGTGGCATGTTTTAATAAAAAGTCCCTTTTTAGCATGTTTTGCTTGTGTATGTGCATAAGATCTCATAATTAGTATATGTGGAGTACTAACCCCATTTTCTTCCCTTGTCCCAAACATTTTAGGTTCCGGTCGTTGAAGAGTTTGGGAGGCTATATCGTTGAAGGCTTGGATTCTTCCTGTCATCCAAGTAGGGTAGGTCCTCAACTTTCGAGGGCAATGTCATATTCTAGATTTGGACTTTGTTATGTGCTTATTGACTCTATCATTCCTTTCCTTGTTATTTGAATATTTTACTTTTGTATGACCTATACATGGTCTTGTTGAATTGATGTAAGGGCTATGCCCATATTGTGACATTCATTTAGATGGTATGAGATGGGACAATGATTGAGACTATTTATATATTTATATATATATATGTATGTGCAATAAAAGTAGAAGTCTATGCAACCTTCCTATATGAATATATATTATGTGTATGTAGAGGTCTATGTAAACCTCCAAGTAGAGAAAGTAAAAGTTTTAAATTTTTCCGCATTTTTCAGCCGATGAATGTAATGACATGAACTAAGAGGCTAGTCTTAATCCTTCAAAAGGATGACGATGCCGGTTACGTCTAGAGGGTAAACCCGGATGCGACATCTACTTTTGATCTAGCCATATCCGCAAAACACATCGTAAATAGTTAAAGACAATTTCAAAAAAATTGCAGAAATCATATTGTAGATAAATTCACTAAACAAATCGACGAGTCGCCAAATCACTTTGGCAATCCAGATTGGGCTCGTCAAAATGATTGGCCTAAAAATTCCCCAGAAAAAAGACAGGTCGTGATATGCAGGGCCTTTCGGCGAATTGCTGATAATATTCGGTGAGCTCAAACTAGTTCGTTGAAAGTTAGCGAATGTTTTAGGGGTTAAGGTTTCAAAAAGGGCGATCAAGGGAGACTTTCATAGAGTTGTTGAGTGAACTTGGTGAGCTCAAGCTTCTCACGAAAATTTACAGAATCAAACTCAACCAAACCATGAAATTAGAGGCGATCTAGGGAGACTTTGGAAAACCATTGAGTGGTTCGATGAGCTGGACCCAGCTCGCTAAACTGCTCCACGTGCCAATTTTAAACTTCGGTTCCCAAAATCAAACTCCCAGTCGCGAAAACAAAATGAAATAACATACACACTAAATGAAGCGCGAACCCATATAACCCATGCCACTGGGTACTCCCACTTGCCCAGTTTAGCCAAAATTGGTCATTTGATGACTTTTGTCCTTAAGAATGACATCAAATGCTGCATCATTGGGCAAAGTACGTCATTTAGCACGATTTGGGTCACTCAAACATCACCAGACTAGACCCAATAACAATTTGATGTAACTGATATACCGTGGTTTCACGGTATAATTAATACTTTTTCCTTAAGTTTAGTGTGTCCAAAAGCCTTTTTGTGCTAATTTTGATATAAGTTTCTCTTTGTTTTGTAGGAAATCTGTCCAAAGCTGAATGCAGAGATTTTGAGCGAAAAAATGCAGAACAGACCACCTACGGAGCTTATGACGGTCCGTCGTGCCTGTGACGGTCCGTAAGTGGCAGCGTAGTGCAGCTGCCGAAGGAAGATGGGGAAGTCTGACCAAGTGTGGGATTACGAAGCTTGTGACGTTCCGTCATGGCTATGACGGTTCGTCCTGCAGGTTCGTCGTAAAGTTCAGATAAGTGATCCCAGTACCCAGATTCCAAGAGTTGAAGTGTTTTGGAACGAAGACCCTCGACGGACCGTTGTGCCTATGACGGTCCGTCATACTTGCCGTCGAGGGGAATGAAGAGAACAACAGATGAAATTGCACAAGTATGGGACGACGGAGTCCACGACGTTCCGTTGTGACCACGACGGTCCGTCGCGAGGTCCGTGGACCCAGCCGCGTTTTGGCAGATTTCAAGCAATTAGAATTCTTGTTTAATTAGGTTTTTGTTTTTTTATAAATAGATCAAAAAACATCGTTTTTGAGGTTAGACACCTGATAGTTAGACTCTTAGATTGTTAAAACTCCGTATTGGTAAACATTGTATTGTGAGATTCTTGATAATCATTAGACTTTTCGTGAGATTATTGATTAATTTGAGAATTCTTGCAAGTGATTTTTGATGATTAATCAAGCAACCTTTTGGATTTTATTCCTTCCCATTGAAGTAAGTATATGAATTCTTATTTAATATATTTGAATATTGTGTTTATGGCTATGAGTAACTAAACTCCATAACTAGGGTTGTGGGAACTATAGGCAAATAATGATATAAACCCTAGCTAAAATAACAATTCTAGGATAGTGTCTTGCATGTATTAATAATTCTTTCGCTTAGAAGTCTTTTTAACGGATGATCAACGTTAGAACTCGCCTTAATGCTACTTGCCGGACCAAGGGGGTAGATAATAGGAAAAGAATTATTAACATAGATTTAGTGTATACTATCTAATAGGCTAGTATTGACTGGTACGAGGTAATAACTTAGTCAAATATCGAATACGATGCTTAATATGAGGTAAAGATAAGGGTTAGGAAAGCAACACACGTAGCCGGACCAAGGTGCGGAGTGAGATTTTCTAGATGCCGGACCAAGGATTTAGAAATACATAACTTATCACTTTGCATGCAAGATACTAGGAAAGAATTGTTATAGTTAGATTTATCAAGTTATGAACCTGTGGGGAACACGTAAACCCTAGTTACTTTGATTAATTTATTAAAATCCAACTTTCAAAACTGTTAAGTGTCTCTTTCAATTTCGTTAGTTATTTTTACTCATAGGAAATACAAACCCCCCTTTTTATGTTTTTACTTTCTAAGGAAGTCATCAACCGTACAATAGTAATAACAGGTTGAAGTTAAGTCTAGACTATTTTCCTCGTGGGAACGATCCCAACCTCACTAGTTGGGTTATTTACTTGACACGACCGCTTTACTTCTTATTTGAGAAGTAAGTTAGTAACCCACAAGTTTATTATCAATTTTAGAGTACAAGATTCAGGAAATCAACAATATAAGCATATTAGGCATGATATTGAAACTAAAATAGGCAAACTAGCACATCAAACACAAGTTTAGAGCAATCCCAACACACATCAAGTTTATTTAAACAATTGCATTTTGAGTTTAATTGTTATTTAGGAGTTTGGGGTTTGGGAAATGCACCTATGATGTCGAAATACAATTTTGTAATGCTAGACGGCAAAGAATCCAACTCCAAACACAAGATCGACGACAAAAAATCAACAAAATGCAAGAATATTTAAAATTTAAAGTGTGGTTGTGATTGAATGAAGTTAAAAATAAGGGAATGTAAATTTTAAACCTTTGGTCTTTAAAACAGTTCAGTTTGCGACCATTTCGGCGGTATTAATCGACTTCGCCGAACCATTCGGCGACACGCCAAGTGCTTGCTTCTCTCACTAAGTTTTATAGGACCTCCAGTTAATTTGGAGGTCCAAACGACGGATAAATTTGGGCTCACCGACCTATTCGACAAGTTGTCAATTCTTACATGGGCTCGCCGAGTTTTACAGACTCCAACTTGATATTTTGAGTCCAATGGCAGTCCAATCAGGCTCTTCGACCTCTTTGGCGAGTCTCTGAATAGTGTCTTGGCTCGGCAACCTGCATTTTTCAAACACATTCCACACTTCAACCTACAAAATCAATACACGTTCTTCCAAAAAACAAAAATAAAGCAATAAATACTTGGGTTGCCTCCCAAGAAACGTCTTAGTTAATGTCATGGCACGACATAAATATCCACTAAACTTCATTCTTGGGGTTTGCTATAGTACCACTAGGCAACCCTCCATGTTGTCTTGAGTAGAGACGATACAACTTATAACTAATTTGGGTCTCCAGTAAGTTAATAGATATAGAATGAGAAGTAGTCAATTGATTTAGCATTCATGCATTCTCTTTTATCTCGTTCAACACTCTATCGTTTTCGTTGACTTTGTGGAGGACAAGTGAGAGTATCTCTTCTATCTTTCCACCTTCATGATCATTGGGCTTTCTACGCTCATGATCAGGAATGTACCTATCTTTATTTTTGTACAATACTTCAAATTCCATGATTTTTTGGCCAAGATATCCATCTAGGAGCTGGGATGTTATTGCATAAGGTTGTCGTACTAGACAACCCAGAGACAGTTGGTCAACCGCTCCTCTGTTCTCAGGTCCAAGACCTCTATGGAAATAATCCAGTAGCATCTTATCTGGAATTCCATGAGTTGGGCACTATAGCAATATGGTATTAAATCTCAGCCACAACCCATGGATTGTCTCACCACCAAATGCTTAAAATTTAGGATGTTATCCCTAAGAATTACCATTTTTGACGGAGGGTGGTTCACTTGGTTACCATTGCTACCATTTACACTCATTAATTTGTTTTAAAAACAACACAAAAATCAAAACCAAAAGTAAGTAGATTTAAATATGACTAACAAGAACATAATTCAACTTCACCAAAAGAATTTCAAACAACACCACTCCCTGGCAGCGACACCATTTTCATTAATTACGTTATCAAAGACACTTTAGCCAATTCTAAGTATCAACAATTGTTAATCAGTATTAAAATCAACTAAATGAGTTGGGATTGAATCCCACAGGGAGTGGTGCGTGTTTCAGATTAAACTTAGAATTATGAAAACGATCAAATTGGTCATAGGAATAAAAATTATCGAGTAACGACATCATTCAAATTAAGGGGTGCCATGAATGTCAACTGGGGGGGGTTGATTATCAACTACAAACATTCGCAAACAATATGAATTAACAATAATGAGACGGGTTTTTGGATGTAATTGATTGTAGGCAAATATAGACATATGGATAATTGCAACTATTAGTAAATAACTAGATATTAGTGAGTAAGATAGGTTATAGTGGAGGTTAATTTTCTCTCAGAAAATTTACCCTGAATCAAGTGGTTTCTATCGAACATCAACGACATGCAAAATAAGAGCCGCCCACACCTTAATCCATTCACTCTCTCGAGCTGAATATGTGGAATTGAGTTTAGGACTCACTCTCTCGAGATAAACTCAGGTTAATCCAACACCCACAAACCATGAAGCAATTATTTAGTTTTAAAACCTCTCTCTCGAGCACGCCAACAACACAAACATATAACTGCATGTGCAACTACAAGTTTTAAATTAAACCACAATATTATGAGTAAACTCACTTTTAAATAGCATTTAAACTAACCGTTAGTAATACCCATAAGCTAAATCAGCCCATAATCTCATAATCACACCCCAAGAATTGAGGTAGTAACTAGATATTATAAAAAGGTAAAAACCGTTACCAAATTTATTATCTATCAACTCGGTAAGAGTAATTTCTTCTTTACAATGCTCCAATTTGATAAATTTTAAAGAATCACTTCCAATTTCTTAAAAGTAAATTTCTTCAATCCTTGAAAACTAGAGAAAGCTGCTCAAAAATTTTATAACAAAATGTTCTAAAGAATAATTAATTATTCCTCAGTGATAAGTGATATGAAACTAAATGCTCAAAAATGTATTTATAGTTGACAAAAATGTGTTGCAAAGAGTCACTCGACAAAGTAAGTCAAGCTCTTCGAACAACTCGGCGAGCCAGCCTTGTTTTTTTCCCATCACCTTTTTGCCTTGGAACTCAGCATCCTGAAGGTTTGTAACTTTGGGCGATCCATCTAGGCTTTGTGAAATCACTCAAGGATCCACCGACTTCTCCTAATTATCGCCAACTTGGTTTTTCCCTCAAGGCTTGGTACACTGGAACTTTAGGTTGTCTGATGAGACACTCCACGACATGCTTAATGATCTTAGTAATCCTCTGGCTCGCCCTTCTTTATTTCTTCAGCCCGGTTTGTTCCTTTTATCCTGTTAGTGTCCTTGCTTTGTTCCTTAATCTAGTTTGTAACACCTCGTATCCAAAACAGATCATAAATGCAAATTTTCAGAAGTTGCAGGTGCCAGCGACGGAGCAAACTATGGACCGTCAGTCGACTTATGGTCCGTCAGTCGACTCCATCGACGAGCAAGTCAAATTTCAGTCCATGGTCACAAAAGAAGGTCAACCAGTACGGACTGTCAGTCGACTCTGTCGATTGTCCAGCTGATTTCTAGTTCTTAGTCGTGAAGGACGGTCGACTTAGGGTTTGTCAGTCGACTCTGTCGATTCGCCAGCTGACTTTCAATTCTCAGTCAAGAACGACAATCAACTAGTACGAACCGACAGTCGATTCTGTCAGTGATTCTGATAGCTTTTAAGTTAGGGGTATTTTGGCCTTTTTGTTGTTTGTTTGACCTCTAGGCTACTACGTTTAGACCCTAAATCATGAGGTTTTAGTTAGTTTAATCCTATAAACATAACTAGAACTTACCTAAGTCAAAATCATAATCAAAACTTAGAAAATTAGAAGCAATAGAGGAGAAAAAGGTCAAGAACCCTAGTTTAAGAATGCGACAAGTTTCCATCAATTCCAGCCCCAAAATCGAAAGATTTCCCTATGGTATTCGTCACCAGGTATGTGGGATTTCACTAGTGAGTTTTTTCACCCATTGGGTCCCTAGAATTCAGTCAGTTTCTTGATTCCCTTATTATGAATAGACCTAGGGTTTCTAGAGTTTCCGCATATTATCATGAACTAATTAGTTATATGTTCCAAATTAGATTATCATGTTATTACATCATTTCTCACATGAATTTTAGAACCCTAGCTATGTATTTCTTTAGTTTTTGAATTACACATTTAGGTCAGAGATATCAGTCATTCAGTTATACATGGCTCAGTTATTAATGCATCATTATTATATTAATTGTTACATTCTCAGTTTGCATGTTCAATTTGAGCTATCTAGCATTTACAGAAACTTAGTCATAATCAGTTAAACACTTAATTCATTGGGAGTAGCATAATACTGAGTTGTACTAGGGTTCAGCGTACCCAAATTGTCCCAGAATTACTAGCCAAGTAGGTTGTAAGTCCCCTCTGTGGACATCAGTTTAGTAATCATGCCAGCATGCCTTTATACCTCTGGCAGGGTATATTGGGTCCTCTCGATGGGGCGTATACATCGGACTCCACATTTAGCTCATGTGATTTTATTATCGGTAATTAGTACCTCCCATAGTTCAGTCAAGCTCTATTTCATTGACAATCTTTACAGTTCAGTTAGCATTCAGTCTTAGTACATCATGTTCAGAATATTATACTTGTTTTTGTGTTTGTTCAGTTATGTATTATACATGCTCAGTACCTTTCAAGTACTGACGCATACATGCGATACAACTTCTCATGATGTAGGCTTAGGTTCTCAATATTCAGATCATGCTTAGATCGATTCTCGATCTCCAATTCAGCAGAATCAGTGGTGAGTCCTCATTCACCGAGGATAATAGCCATGAGTTTCTTTTCAATTTTTTTAGTCCTTTAGTTTTAGTTTTGCTAAACTTAGCTGGAGTCTTTCCTAGCATTTCTAGTTAGTCAGAGGTTTATTTAAGCCATAGTTAGTTTCAACTTAGTATTGAGTTAATATCTTCTCTATATTAAACTCATTAGTTTTCACATATGTCAGCTATAGTATATGGGTATTCCCCATCTTTTCATTCTAATTATGATTTAGCTTTTGCACCAACTTATTATCTTTATAATGCTCATGATCATGACAACAGGGTTAACTTGTGGTCCTAGGTCCCGTGTTCATGTCTCAGGGATAGCTCGGGGCGTGAAAATATTCCTGAAAATCCAGGACTTAACATCAGTTGTGACACAAAATAAGCATTTTAGGATATTAAATATATATAAACAAGACCTTAATGAGTATAAATATCAAGCTCATCAGCTGCTCCAATAGTATTGTTGAACACCAAGCATTGGTACTTGGACTTGAAATGACCATTGACATGAAATAATTAAACTTACAAGTTTTTGTGACTCTCAGTTGGTGATCAAGCAACTCTTGGAAAGTTATGAGGTGAAAAATCCTGAATTGCACTATGCTTATGCTTAAAATTTGATAGAATGGCTTGGAGATTTAATCCTCCAACATGTGCCTATAACATAAAATAAGAAAGCTGATGTGTTAGCTGCCTTAGCTTCAGCGCTAACCCTTTCTAGTAAAAAACAAGTCACTATTTCCCAAAAATGGATAGTGCCACCACCAAATGAGGACGAATATATACTGACCACATATATTTCTTGTGGTGACACATATTCCTTAGGTCGCGGATAGTATTGAATCTAATCTTCTTCACCCAAATTTGATGATTCTTAATGGTCTGACGGCATGCCGAATATGTTCTTTTATGTCATTTTAGACTTTATTTACTTTAGTATTACAGTTTTTCAAGTGATATAGGTTTGTCTTAGTATCTATTATGTATTAGAGGCTTGTTGTCGAAACATAGTATTTCCACATTATGGTCTTGTATTTAGATTCTTTATGATATGTTGAGTTTACCATTTATGACTATGTTATCCTTTCATCTAGTTTCAGTTATGTTTTTATCTTAGTTTTATGCTACACCATATGACTCACTTAAAGTTTTTCGAGATTCTAAGTACCATGTCGTGTTTAGGGGGTAATCTTGGGTCATATCAATAAAAGGGAATGAAGGGAAGAATGGAAAGAAGATGAATCAACATAGAAGAAAAGTGAAGAGGACGAACAAGAACATAACATTATGCACACAGAATAATAAATTTATCCCAACACTAACTGAAGATGCGGATCAAGATGATAGCTATAACAAAAAGATCAAATACATAGGAGAAAACTGTTACAGGATACAATTAGCAAGATGGTTTCAATATAAATAAAATTGATAGAGGATGAGAAAATGAATAAGAGCAGTACCCAACCCATCAAACAACTATGTTGGGGGTTAGCTACCTCTAAACCAACTCATCAATGATCTCTTTTATGAAATATTGGGCTAGTCAATTCTTAGCAGGCGCTTAAGAGATTGACTTACTTAAATATGAGAAACTTTTATGTATAATAAGTCTAATGGAGACTTTTAAAGATACATATAATCTAAATACATATTAAAGGATATTAGAATTTCCAACCAATCTAAATAATTATTTAGGGAAAAATTGTATTTCGGCAAATATGAAGTTTAAGTGAATATTATCATGGATACAATTCAACGTATTATAATTAAGGTTATGAATTATTATAATAGAGAATAAATGATAGTGATTGTGATTTCTGGGGTTTTACGACACTTTTGACGCTTAAAATATAGAAACTTTGTGTGTTCTTAAGTATGCTTATGTAGATATGATATGTGTTTGTACCGGAAAACATATCCTAGATGTAAAATAAGTGAATAGGTTGAACACTAGCTAAATATTCTTTGGACACTGATATGTTCAAACCGTGATTAGATTGTATGAGTCAAACTCAAAGGAATGAAAGACTTCTCTGAACCCAAGTCGAAGCTTAGACAAATGAGTCACTGTAAGAGCCATACTCTCAATGCATTAGATGTATTGATCATCCGTGAAAACTTTAGAGATTTGGTAGTTTAGGTTCATGTAAAATGGGACATTGTACGAGTTATATTTTTAAAGTATGAGTCATACTGAGCAAATCGTCGAATAGATCAAACATTATGCAATATTGGTAATAGGAAACTTGAGTGAAGCTACAAGTCGTACTCTCAAAGTACGAGTTGTAGCTATGAATCATAAAAAAAAAAAAGGCTGAGTAAAAACATAGGCTCACCATGAATCATACTTGGAGTTGTATCTCCAGACTACGAGCCATAACTTGAATCATGAGGACTAAAAAGAAATATTGTTTGTTGAAGGCGACTATTTGACCACATTGACCATGACCCGTACTGACTCACTATGAGTCGTATACAAATAACAGGCCTAGTTTCCTTGTTTATTTAGGATCGTATTTATATTTTATATAAATACTTTCCTAAAATTTTTATTATGTTGTCACGTATTTTTAGTTTGAGAACTTAATTTTGACAACTTCTTATAGCATACTTTGGTTGACTTTTCAAGCAATTCATTACATTGATTCTTAATTATTGATTTTGTTTTGATAATTCAAGATTTTGGATTTTGATTTTTCGTCCAGTAAGTTGATAATCATGTTCCAACCATAAATTGTGATTGTCTTCTTACAAATATAAACATCATAACTAGGATTGTAGAAACCATAATTAACTAAAGAAATAAGTTAGCGTAAAAATAATTCTTAAACGGTGTGCGTGCATGTATTGTTATTTTCTTCATAATGATTGCTTTGTAGTGGTTTCAAACATTATAACTCACCTTAACTCTTAACTTTTTTAATAAAATAGATATTGAATAGAAAAAGAGAATAACAATGGTGGTTTGGGGCTACCAACCACAGTCTAATAACTTGAGCTACAAATTATAAAGTCAATCTAAAATAGAAGTAAATGTTACAATTCATACACTTAAAGACCAAAAGTTATTTACAATGACATTCATCTAAATATGGCTGAATGAAATTGTGTTTCAAACTTAATAATATTTTATGCTAAGCCCCAGAATAGATTATTGATACAATATACTACAAAGTTATTAAATCATGGAAATACAACCCTAGTCTTTTATCTTATTTAATTTAGATAAATATTTGATAAACAAATGTTTGTTATTACAAATCGCCTTCAATAACTTTTTGCTGAAAGATTAAATAACTGCATTGACCTGGCCTCTAAACATATTTCCTATGGGATATACTCCAATCTTATTGGATTCTCTATTTAAGAAACATCACTTTATACTTCATTGTGATATGTAATTTGGACGAATTAAATTTTGACGTCATTGTTGGAGAATATAGTTTAGGAATAAATCAATTGTGGATGTTTGAGTTTTAAGGGCTGTTTGGTTACTGTTAGGTTATGCAGGGTTTAGTTATAAAGGTATTAGTTATGCAGAGTTTAGTTATGCGGATATTAGTTATGCAGGGTTTAGTTATGCAAGTATTAGTTATGGAGGTATTAGCTATACATGATTTAGTTATACAGGTATTAGTTATGTAGGGTTTAGAGATTACAATACATGAATTATTAAGTATTGAATATTAAACTTGTTGTAAATTATTAATATATATTATTTACAAAATAATAATACATACTAATAAAATGTGAAACATATTGAATAATATATAATACTAATATTTGATTAGCATATGTACCGTTAAAAAATATACAATCAATTTCTAATATAAAAAAAAATTATATTTTCATAAATTAATCAAAATGGTAAGTATATATAAAGAAATGAAAATAATCTTATATAAAATAAGAAATAAAAATAACACATGTTGATAGGAAACAATAAAGTTTCCAATTAAAAAAATTAAAAGAAATAAAAATGGTCTAAATATAAAAAAAAAAAAGAAATAAAAACAACAAACTTATATATAGGAAAACAATAAAATTTCCAATTAAAAACAATAAAATAAATTAATAGGGTAAATATGTAATTTATCACTTTAATATATGTATAATTAATATCCACATAACTTATTTCACCTTCTACCCTGAATAACTTTATACGTAGATTCCTTCATAAGTTATGTTGGTATTAATTATGTAGAACTACAAAAATGCAATCAAACATGGTATAAGTTATGTTGACTTTTCTACCTAACCAAAAACTTCTACCAAACATTGTATAACTTAGTACATTATTTTATACATGAATAAGAGGCAAGTTATACCATAACCAAACGGCCCCTTAGTCCTTATTTCCTAATTTTGCTTTTTGTTTGTTGTTTCTATATTTTAAGGGTAAAAATTAGTGCATGTAAGTATCCATAATAAGGATGAACCATTGATACCTTATAACTCCAAAATTGATAAATGTGTGTGGGGAGCTGTGCATGAAACAAGATCACGAGCCAATTAGGGCAGAACAACTTAATAAGGTTTAGGCCAGAGTGAGCATTCATAATGCACTAACAATGAGGCTGATAATGTTGATGATGTTGCTCTTATGAATCATTGTCCACCACAAAGATTTAAAGGATAACAAAGACATGCTACTGTTTTTTATATTGATGATGAAAATGAGGATGACTTGGATGGATCTAATGTCATTGAGGCTATTGTTTTCTACCGGTTGCTCCATGAACAAAGTTCAATATTACAAGAACCATGATCCAACTTTTTAACTTGAAGGTTTTATTTAGAGGAGTGGTTGGTGATGATCCTGATATGCACTTGATGAACTTTGTGGGTATTTTCATGTCTTTTTGTATACAGAGTTAAGCTAGAATTCCATTCATTTGAGTCTCTTTCCTTTTTAGTTTTTTTTTTGAAGTAATATTGTGACTGAATGATTTGGTACTTGACTCTATCACCAATTAGAGAGAGTGAAATGATGCATGCTTTGAGATATTATTTCCACGTTCAAAGATGTTGCAACTGTGTAATACCCTAAAAATTTTCATTCCAAATAGGATCTTGAGAAACTAAGAAATTCAAGTCTACATAAAATTTTAGGATTTACAATCAACATCTATGGACCGTAGATGGAACCACAGTTCGTAGATGAGATTCATAGACAAACTTCAGAAGTAGAGATTTTAGCTTGAGATATATAAGTTTGGTGCACAGATCATAAACTCATTTATGGGTCCTAGACAGATAGTAGATCAAAGTTCTGAAACCCAAAAAATTTTCCAACTTCAACTAACAAGGCTTATGGTCCGTAGATGGAACCACCAACCATAAAAAGGGCTCATGGATGAACTTTAGAAACTTAAAACATTTAACCTAAACTTTACATATGGGATATACAGTTTGTAGATGCGTCCATGTGCTGTATATTGACCAGTGGAACTTGTCATTGCTACTTTCTTTTAAGGTCATTTTGGTCTCCCCTATGTTAATCCTTATACTATGTCGTTTGACCTTTCCAATGTGAGATTAAGGAAAATTCAATCGACTCAACCCTCTCTATTCACACCTAACACTTAGAATTATCAGATAGTGCTCTTAAGGTTCATCTCATGGAAGAACTAGGATTATTCATCTTCAAAATCTTTGTTCAAGGATTTCAGTTAGCATTTTCAATCCAGGTATGTGAGATTTCATTAATGAGTAACCTTTCACCCATTGAGTCCCCAAAACCCCCTATGATCTCTTAATTTTATATTTTTCTAGGGTCATTCGAAATTGACTCTTGCATAATGTCATAGAAAAAACTTAGTCAGTAGGACCCTGAACTCGACTTAATGCTAAAGACCCCACAATGACCCTAAACCACTTTTGTTACACTTTCTATACTTGGTAATGAACTTTAAAACACATGAACCAGTAGGAATTATATGGTATGACCCTATAAACATACAAAATATTGTTAGGTTTTTAACTTAGAAATTTTTGGGGTGTTACATATGCTCTCTGTGGGATTCAAACTCAACTTAGTTTGGTTAGTGTATCTTGCATCGACTACTTTAATCCCATGAAAAGAGTGTTGTTTGGGCTACATCAATGAGTTCACAAATTGCATTTTCTACAAAAGATAATGTTGACACCTTGTAGAATAATCGAGAGTTTGAGATTGTGAGAAATAAAAGTATGAAACTAAACCCTAAGTCAAGAACTTTATATACCAAATTGTATAGATATAGTTTATTAGTTTATTATCAGGTTATAAAATAAACTATTAAGAAAAAATTCAAACCATTAAGAAAAATCTCAAATCTTTAAAAACCTATAACTTGGTATAAAAAGTGCAAAATCGTGATGAAAACCACTAAACGAATAACTCATCATCGATAAATTAATATTTTTTTTTAATTTTGATTGTTGATTTTGATTTACTTTTGAATAACTCTATCTAACATGAATGGTCAAGATTAACATTTTTTGATTGATCTGCATAATCCCACAACTAAATTTCATATTCCAATCGCCCATGAACTATTGTATAACCGTATACTTTTTGCTATGTGATTGGTTGTTCCACCCATATACATGCCTAATTTATTCATACAAAGGTTTCTAAATTTCTTAAATTCTTATATACGATTGTTTAATAAGTTTATCTTTGAATTTGTTTGCAACAAACTTAGAGATACACAACTTGTTCTTATTCTTGTCGGTAACTCTATCAAGTATACCATACAACAACCCCTTGTATCTCTTGTAATTTCATGTTGACCTCATCATTTCCTTTTCATAGGTTATAGTTTTAACTAGACTTTGTATTTAATAATATGCTTAAGCACAACCTTCCTAAATTATGTAACATTTGCAAATATTATCCTAAGATCAAATATAACACTCCACAATTATTATCATACCTATTACACTCTGAGCCTACATCCTAGACGTTATTGACAACCAAATCATTTCTAATTCCAGGAAAACCTTTGGCCTAACTTATTACTAAGTTGAAGACTAAACAAATATACAGAATTTGTTTAAAGTTGAACATGCAACTGCTGTAGAGAATAACTCCAATCATTTATAAGCAATGAAAATAAGAGGTGTTGATAAATATGCATTGAGCTGAATCGCTATAGTTTAAGGGGGAAACTGATAATCTCATACTGTCACGATCCAAAGTATACCATAGATGTAACATAGCATATAGAACCCCGTGAGGCCCTACAAAAGATAATTACTAATTTACTATACATCATACAAGATAAATAGAAGTATAAACATAAAAGATATCATTTCATACATCAAAAGCTTGACAAGGTGGAAGTCTAGTATAGGTCTCAATAAGCCATCTACTATATCATAAGAAAAGTGATTAGGACGTAAAACTCATGCTTACATAAAAAAAGTCTAAAAACAAACAATAACATAGAGTTATAAAGTGTTTCAGTCCTCAGAATATGAGGACTCACCACTCACTTAAAGCACCCAATAGATGTCTTGACACGAGTGTGTGAGGTAGGAACGTCGAATCCTACATTCTTGAGATAATGTAGGCACAAGTATGCATTAGTACGTGAAATATACTAAATATGGACAAATATGAATAAACATGGACATGATAACATGAATGATTTAAAACATGTAGACATGATCAATTGAAGATTTTAAACATAAAGAAGTAAAACATGAAAATCATAGGATATAGTCAAGGCAACTGAAATAAAGGACATAAGAAAAGCTTTGAAGAAAACATAGTCATTTTGTGGGATATTAGTTTTAACCGATAATTAGACCATGAGAGCTATATCCCTTAATATGGTATATCCCTCATACCAAAAGAAGGGGAATCTACTTGCCTAGGTAGAATCCGTACATATCATCTTGTGCTAAATAGGATCCACCAGCTAGGTCATTTAATACAATTCTATGAGGGCATTTAGTTTTAGACTAGAGTTTGCTACTAGAGACTATCCTATTTGAGTTGCTACCTTAATGCTCTCCCGGTGCTAAGTCTAAATTCCAACGGAATATATTAAAGTCAAATATAAATTTAGCATAGGAATGACAATGATAAATGCCAATCCACATCTTTCAAGATCAAAAGATAAAAAACCTCCTTAAACATAATCCAACATAGATGAGAAAATCTTTCATCACTGTGGGTCCATATGTGAGAAAAATCTTTCTCAATCATGATCATAATAACATGTTAGAAAATCTTTCACAATAACATTGATACTTTCCTTTCGAAGGATCCTCAAATAATTTATAATAACTTCATAAAAACATGTACATCTTCATAAATACATAATTCATAGGTTCATAAATTCATCATGAGTTCATAGTTGAAAATCATAATTTAGTCATCAGTCAACAAATATCAACTAAATATAATGTATTAACATTGAATCGACTTAATTCAAAACAATTAATCACAATTGAATGATACCCTTAAAAATTGAAATGAAACCCTAACTTAAACAATTGAATTACAACTTTAGAATTTGTAAACTTTGAGGACCCCAAGGAGGGAATGACTCCATGAGTGAACAGTCATATACCTTGATCCTTTATGCACAAAAATAACGGTGGATTGAAGATTTGGACGAATCACATCTCTTCTTCTTCCTCCTTAGTCTTGAGAGGGTTTAGGGAGGATGAGTTTGGTTAGGTTTAAGGGATTTAATTAAATGATTTGCAATGGGTAATTTGGGGCTTAAAAACATTGTATAGGGCGAAATAGTTTTAATTTAAAATAATTAGGGAAAAGATCCAAAAGTCGACATAAAACTATCGAACTAGACCTACGGTTCCGACCTACAAACCGTAGGACTTTATACGATCTGTACTGGTCAACTGTTTTTTCAACTATAGAAAATACTAGGATCATGATTCACCTATCTTTTGAGGGAACAGTTCTATGGTTCGCAGGTCTTCGTACGTTCCGTAGATACCAACTATGACCCTCAAAATTTTACCAAGTGTGGACTCACTTACGAGACCTATCTACGACTCGTACATAGAATGACAGACCGTCTTGGTGAACTGTAAAAAGAATATTGGGACTTGATTCTTATAAAAATTATTTTCCCCTTCCTACGTTTGCCATGTACGGCCTGTAGAAGCTTCTACGATCCGTAGATGGGACTCGTACAACCAGATTGTAGTCCAAAAATTTTCATTTCCTTCTTTTGTAAATCCAAGGTGTTACACATACTTTAAGTATATGATCAGTAGTGCTTCTTTAAAACTGAATTGTACTTTACGTTAAAACATGACTATAGTTTTGTGAAAATACAAGATTCTGCTTTCTCAAAACTGGCTACGCTTTCTTTAAAGATGAACATCCTTTGTTTTAAAAATATGTATATGCTTTCTAAAATTTTCATACTTTAAATTCTCTACAAATCTCGAAAAAGAACCTTAACTTAATGAAGAATGATCAAGAAACTCTTTCTTGATACTCTTGGCTTTATTTCTTGAAAACCCTATGTTTTTTATGGTAGAATCTTGATTAGAATACATAATTATATGGTAGAACCATTGCGAAATCGTGAGAGTAGGTTTATCTTGATTTGTAAGGAAGAACTTTTGAAGGACTTGCTCAAATATCAAGTCTTGAACCTAGAAATTGAGTTCTTTGTTTCACTACATACAAGAAGAGGATTTGATGTTGGAATCTTGTACAAATTGATGAATTTATGTTGTAAGAGCATGAAAAATACTTACCTAGATTTAGTAGGGTACAAGAGAGCTTTTTGGGGTCGACCAAAGAGAGAAAAGTGAAAAATTGAACTCTAAAATAGTGTTTTATAACTTCAGCTACAACTGCGTGGGTGGCATACATGACCCACGTAGCCCCCCACATGAACCACGTAGGTCTGGGGATGTTTTTTGATGCATTCTAGAAGTGGCCATGCAAGCTACGCGACCCAGGTCTGCCTAAATGTGTAGCTGCTTTGCCACTCTTTAGTTAAATGATCATAATCTTTTACTCATAAATCAGATTGATGTGCGGTCGGATGCGTTGCAAACTAGACTCAAATATATCTAATTTGATAGGCTAAGGGTTACCTAATTCTTCATATACTAGTAGATATGGTCGTTTGAAATTGACCCTCAAATAAACTTATGTGAAATTCATAGTCGATTAGAAAATTTTGAGTTCGACTTATTGCTAGAGGTAATTCCTTAACTTTTGAATTTCTATAATAAAACCTCCCAGAGTTAGATACCGCAGTTTCTTACTATAATGAAGTAGCTCAATCATATAGAAATAATCCTTATCAATATGAAAAAACTGCTACAAATCCCTTTTCTCCAACGGACGATGGGATCCCATCCTCGATAAATGCACCCCAATGGTCAAAGTGGGTTATAATATGAGTCCGGAGCCTAAATGGTATAAAATATTAACAAAAATTTCAAAACAGTATATAAAATTTTATATCAACCAAAACGGTAAAATCGCTAGAACAACAGCGATTTCCTCCACCAGAAAAAGTAAAATCGCTGCTACTGCATCGATTTTGCAAAATGTGTTTTTTTTTATAAAAAAATTCAAATCGTTACCTAGGCAGCGATTTTCAAAAAAATATATGAAGCTAATGATAGGTGATGAAAAAATATGAAGATTAACATTATATGACATTGTGGAAATATAAATTAAAGAGGTTAAAAAGTTAGAATTCTATTTGAACTCAAACATAATTTAAATTTAAATTCAATAGAATATTTTTCTTTAGAAAGAAAATATTTTTGTTATCTTACTTATTCTTAATTTTTTTAAAACAATGCATATTTTCTTATAAGCTATATATTTGAATTTCAAAAAAAAAATTTGAAAATCAATAAAATTTGTTTTTCCTACAATTTTTCCATTTTTTTGAAATGAAAATCGCTGCCTAGAATTTTTTTAAAGAAAAGAAATTGCCTTTTAAATTTTTTTTTTAAAGAAAATCGCTGCCTAGGTAGCGATTTGAATTTGTTTTTAAAAATAACATTTTGCAAAATCACTGTAGTAACATCAATTTTGCTTTTTTCCGATGGAAGAAATCGTTGTTGTTCTAGCGATTTTGCCGTTTTGATTAATATAAAATTTTATATACAGTTTTAAAATTTTTGTTAATATTTTATACCTTTAGACTCCGGACTCGTTATAATATAGTCATTTATAAGATTCTCTCGAAGAAAACCCTAAAATATGCCAATAAAAGCTGAGACCCCCCCCCCTCAAAAAAAAAAAAAACAAAAAAAACATACACACACAAAGGAAGAAAAAAACAAAAAAAATCCTCTTTATTGAGAATTTTACAACTTGAATTTACAATCACATACACTATCTAAAGGGCAAAACAACACATCTTGAGTCATACACACTCCAATAACATTTGCAATTAACTTCATAAAAATCAAGTCAAATCTTCATCTGTGACTACGAATAAATTATAACATAAACTAGTGAGAATGGACAAACAAAGATGAGAATGAATTGGAAACCGAAGGAAATTGATGGAATTTTTCTAGGATTTTTCAAATCTAAAATAATTCAAGTGGAAAAATGTACATTTTGTGTATGAAAATGGAAGGGGAGTCGATCAAATGCATGTTTAACAACATGCACTTGTTTAATCTGACACCTAAATGAGTTCTCAACTTGTTGCACCGAATGTAGACAAATTCACATATAGTTTTGTGTTCAAATGCTAAATGATAAATTCATAATTTTTACTAAGATTCTTTGAGTTAATATAGAGTTTTACAATATAGTTGGAATTAGAGAAAATGTTTCTTCATAACAAAACTTAAAGTTACTTTGATGTCAAATCAAAGGAATAGAATTTTTGCACATCACAAAAGCCAATTAATTAGTCAAAGAGAAAGAAATGTGTCTTGGCTGCATTCGAAGCATTCTCACCTCAACCAACAATATCCAAATCCTTTAATATCTCATGCTAATAATATTCGAAATAAAATCCTCAGTGCTCTCCACGTGTCTAATTCTCATTTGGTAACACTTTAAACGTGCTTTCTTTTTAATATTCATAGTCATATATTTATTTTATTCCCCTACTTTTCTTTCTTATATACCCCTTCGACACCCCACCCCAACACCCCACCCCCACACTCAACACTGATTACATTACCAGAAAAATACACTCTTCACAAGAACGTCATTTTGATTGTATTTTTATTTTTAGATAAGAGTTTGTAGTACAGAACAAAGATAACCCACTACCCCCACCCCCATCCCCCAAAAAAGGGACCAAAAAACAAACCAAAATATAATTAAACAAAAAATAAGAGTAAAGTTCGAAGCTTTATAGGGGTCTTCAAAGTTGCTTGTTAGGTCCTCAACTATGCATGAAAATTTTATAGTATTTAGTTACCACTATAGGTTTCTCTGTTGTTGCTTTCTTTGAAGATTCTTGTTTTTTATTTTTTTGGGGTTTAATCTTTATGGTATTTAAAGACTGCTAGTTCTTGGGTTGTTTAAAAATTGTGTCTTTTTTTCTTTATCAAGAAAAGGGGTTGTGGTTTTAGGCGATTCTTGAGTTTCTTTTGCAATTTCAGATCGATGAGAGTTGGTTGAAATTTTGAATCAAAGTGAATTTTGGAGTCAATATTTGGTTTGAGTTGTTCGAAAGTTGTATTGAACAAGTATTAAAGGAAGAAGCTTTGTTTGCATATGAGGGTTGGAGTTTAGTCTAGTATGAAATATCCATTTGGTAGCATGAGAATATAGTATTGACTTTTCAGTGTTGGGGGTAAAAGTGGTTGTTTGCAAGTAATTTGTAGGTTTAAAGTGTGTGAGGGTTGAGAATGAGGCATTCAGGGATAATTTGATTCGAATTTTGCAACTATGAGTTGCAGTAAGAAGAGCAGAGAAAGAGAAGAGGAAGAAAATCCTGTTGGTAGTGTACATAAATATGTTGAAGGTGTTTCGCGGAATGGATCAATAGTACCCTCGACACACTTATCTATTGATGAGAGAGTGTTGGTGGATCCAAAACAACTCTTTATTGGAACGAAAATTGGTGAGGGAGCTCATGGAAAAGTTTATGAAGGAAGGTAGGTAGCGCTGTTCTTGTAATGTTACCTAGGCTAATGATTTCAGATAGCAGTTTCTCGTTGTAGATTCGGAAGGTTGCAATAACAGTATAGAGCTGATTATCTCTGTGTTCTGCCACATTTCATTTCCTACTTCAAACTTGTGATGTTGTAAGCCTGTAACTACTGGATCATGCTGTAGGTGATTGGCCATTGTGACACTGTTCCATTGGTTTACTAGTTAGGCTACTGTTATATAATTAAGAAAGTGTAATATGAGAGTTTGCTTGCCATTTGGAAAGGGCTTACAATTGGAAATTGATACATTCATTGATTCTTACATTGTAACTGCGAGTAATTATTTTCTTCTGGTGATGTTTCTAGTGTGGATATTTTCCTTTGTCTTGTGAAGCAGTCAAACTGACAATATCTGTCATTTTAACTACTTGAAGATATAAAAAACATTTGTGTTTTTTGTTATCTGCTCTGATTTATCGTACATTTTTCATCTATCGAAAAATGCTTCATGTCTCTCCAGGTATGGTGATCGAATTGTTGCAATAAAAGTTCTTAATGGTGGTAACACCTCAGAAGAAAGATCTGCACTTGAAGGCCGTTTTGTTCGGGAAGTTGTTATGATGTCAAGAGTAAAACATGAGAATCTTGTAAAAGTAAGTATCATTTTTCTTTTCCTTCCAAGTTCCTTCAACTCCAAATTAATATTCTGATTATCTTTTCAAAGTGTTGTGTTTAACTTCCTTTGAACAGTTTTTTTTGGTTAAGTTTAGCAGTCAATAAGGTGTTAGCTAGTAATATTCACATACACGGTTATTTACGTTCTGTAGTTAGTTCATGTTCCTTTGCCTATTATGTAACTGGTGCTAAACCTTTTACATTTTTTGGGCCATTCATATGATGGTTCATGTTTGCAGTTTATTGGAGCTTGCAAGGATCCTTTGATGGTTATAGTTTCAGAGCTACTTCCTGGAATGTCTCTTCGGAAGTACTTAGTCAGCATTCGACCAAACGTGCTTGACCTACACGTCGCCTTAAATTATGCTCTTGACATTGCTCGGGCCATGGAATGTTTACATGCCAATGGCATTATACATAGAGATCTAAAACCTGGTACCACTTGGCTAGCCGACTGTAGAAGAATTTCTTCTTTTTGTTAATGTAGTTTTTCATTGAAATGTTAAACAGGCCAAATATTATGTTTTTTGGACTATATTCTTTTATCCATCAATATTTTACTGCTGGAAGAGTTCTTTTTTCTGGGTTATCTTATAATTTATGTTGGCTCTTCTATGGTCAGTAATCTAAATACCATTGAAGGAAGAGGTTATTAGTGCAGACATTGTGGTATACATTTCTGGCTCCACCTATCACTTCATCGCTTGCTATCTCACTTTTTTAATTCTTGTAAAAAGAATCTCAAATGTAGTAAAGCCAACAGAGGATATCAAACTCATATTTAGTTGATATTTTCCCTTGATGTGTGGTTCAATTCATGCTGCTAACTTGGAGTATATTCTTAAGTTGGCATCACCCGCTGTTTACCTTCCCTATTTAATTCATTAATGTGCATTCTTTTGTAATCTTCTCATGTCTAAGAAAGAGCACATGTGAAATGTCATTCATGCAGACAATTTGCTGCTCACGGCCAATCAGAAGTCTGTGAAGCTGGCAGATTTTGGGTTAGCAAGGGAAGAGACCCTTACAGAGATGATGACAGCAGAAACTGGGACATACCGGTGGATGGCACCTGAGGTTTGTATCTATTTAAGCACGTGTTTATCAACCCGATAATATCACGAGTGAACCGTTTAGTTTTCTCCATTAGGCATGTAAATCAACCCCTCTTTGAAATTTGTTGGTTGTTATATTGTTACCAGATTTTTTTTTTTTAAAAAGAGGTTGTTGGTTGTTATTATCTCATATGCATTTATCAATATCTTTTTGTATGAAAGATTAAATTATTTACATGGTTGATAAAATGGTTAGGGCAGTAACTATAATTCCACTATTGGAACTTGAGAAGACTACACGTTGCAATTTCTCATCTGATAGATTCGTAAAGGCTGGGAATTATGATGTGGAATAGGATTATTTACCTGCTGCATAGGAATATATGCTCAAGTAGTGACCCATCAGAATTCTTTGCAAGTTAAAGGTGAAATATGATACATTGAATGTGTTATGATCCTTGGTTATAGATCTAGTTATTGGACTCTGCAAGATAAAATTTGAAGTTTTTTTTCTACGACGTATGGTGTAATGTTGGTTAGTTAAGAGAGAACCTGCAATCTCTTGAGTTGAAGTACTCAAAAACTGAAATTACTTTTTTGCTGTCTCAAATAGATTCAATACAACATTTATACGATAACTACCCCTAGAAATTAGGACATGACTTCCTAACATTACAGGAATGAGAAATGCACTATCACAGGAAAATAACTACTACTAGAAAAAACTACTCCTGTAACTATTGGATGACTAAGGAGTGATAACATAACTCTCCTTCTTCAAATTGCACTTGTTCTCAAGCACTAACTGCAGAAATTAGTATTTCCCTCTCCAACAAACTCTTCCTCATCGTCTATAAGTCAATCCAGTATAATTTCTTGCATTGATGACCTCGGGTGAATGGTTCATCACAGTTGAAACAAATTCCCTGAAGTCGCCTTTCCTCCATTTCAGATCTGGTTAGTTTCTTCACAAATCTGGCATGTTGTTGAGGTGAGAAATCTTTTGTATTGGATTTGCAAGCATCTAATGATTGCGAACAAATGGGTTGTTCCTTGCGTTCATAAAGTCAGCGATAAACTCATTGCCATAGCCAAATCTGTAGGATTATGCAACTTTACCTCAATTGCGCAGTAAGACCACATCTATAAAGTTTAATTTGTTGCGACTGAGTGAGTGTACTAGCTTGCGAATTAAATGCTCAAACTTTTCTGGGCAATTTGTCAAAGACCCGATTTGGCATAATTTAGCCAATTCTCCCAATTTCTAACTTATGATTGGTGGCCCAAAGTGAAGGTTACATTGAAATTTGAATTCAGTCCACGATGGTTGAGGTATCCGTATATCTATCTCTAGTTGAAGAAATCAAAGTTGTGCGTTAAAGAAGCAAGTCCAACCTTTTCTTCTCTAGAGTTTGTTGTTGTTGAAAGAAGTTTTCATATATGTTCAACCATCTCAAAGGGTCCTCTTGGCTATCAAATCGTGGGAAGTCCAACTTTGTATGTCGAGGAATGATGAAACTTCCTCCTACTTCTGATCCCGATCCTCCTGCCACTTCATTTTTTCCCTTCCAAAAGCGAACCAGTCTTGTATTTTCATATGAATCAAAATCGACCTTAGAATTCTCGAAATCCTATGTGAGTGCATCCAAATGAGCATTTATTGCTTCCTGTCTAGCCAAATTGGCTGCACGTTCTTCTTGGAACAAGTTCACCAATTATATGAGTTGATATTTAATTTAATGTCTCATAACTCCTGTCTTTGATACCAAATTGTTATGATCCCGTGTTCTGGATCTAGTTATGGAACGCTGCAAGATAAAATCTGAAGTTTTCTTTCTACGACCTATGGTGCGGTTCATTAAGAGAGAACCTGCAATCTCTCGAGTTAAAGTACTCAAAAACGAAAATTACTTTTCTACTTCTCTTTCTGAGACAAACAAACATAGATTTAATACAAGACAAACAGAGACAGATTTAAATACCACACTTATAAGATAACTACCCCTAGAAACTAGGACATGACTTCCTAACATAATTGGAATGAAAAACTGCACTATTACAAAAAAATAACTACTACTAAATAGAACCTATTGGATGACTAAGTAGTGATAACAAAATGTAATGATTTGAAAACCAAATTTACATCCTATTTACCCACCCCTAGAAATTGTAGCATGCAAAAGGAGTTTTCTCAACTTATACACTATCCACTTTTAACATGTTTCACTTTTCGAAAGTCAATTTGATTAATTTTTAAAGTTAAATTAGATTATAATTTGATATTTTAAACCAAAAAAAAAAAAATAGATACTTATAATTTGCAGGAAAAGTACTAAAATTCCAATTTTCACATATCAATATGATGAAAAAAATATAGCGAAAAGGGTTAAAAATACCCCTCAACTTTGTTTTATTGGTTGATATGCCCTTACCGTTAAATTAAAGTTATTTTTACCCTTCCGTTATTAATTTCAACATTTATACCCCTATGTTGACGGAAAGTCCCGAATTGACCCGATTTTAATTAAAATTACCCGATTATATATTTTAACCCCTAACTTGACCCAAAATCTTCTTCACCTCCTGTTTCTATAGCAAAAGCTCAAGAACTTCTCCACCTTCAAAGGTCCATACTTGCCCAACAAATCAACAAAACACCCATCATCTTCCCCTAAAATCTATCTGCTTTGAGAACCCAAATTGGCAAGAACTCATATCGGAAAGCAAAAATGATGCACATGACCTTTTATTGAGGTAAAAAAGTTACCCTTTCTGGAGAACTGAACGCTGTCACCGCCGCCGCTAGCGTCGCCATAAATGCTCCTCTGCTTTACACTTTTTGACCGTCGGTGGTAAGTGGAACTCGGCGAGATTCGCTACGGCGATCGTTTGGATCAATTCGACATTGGGTATATGCTTATGTTGGCTGTTCGGCATTTTGTGGCTATCGTTCTGGGCTTGGCGATCGAATATAATCTATTTAGGATCGGTGAGGATGATGTCAGCGTTGATAATCCATGTGATTGTGCTCGATATATAATATTAGTTAATGAATTTGGTTGTATTTATGAATACTGATTCCTTTTAAAATATATCGTAAAATGTCAGTCAAAGTTATTGTTAGACTCTAAAAAAGGTTAAAAGCGGATGGAGGTAGTATTAAAAATGAAATCTATGCCCCCAGGGATTTGATTGTGGTAAGAGCAAAGTGCCTGATCTGAAACCTGCTACATACAAAAGCATGATATTTAAGTCAGAACGGGTGAGGAGGATTGTCCATTATTCACCGAGTTACGAAATCGTGTGATTGTTCCCCAGGAACTTTTCGGTTATCCAAAGAAAACTTTAAAACAAATTCTGTGTAGTTTCTAATATCTTTTCTGTTCTTCTGATTTCTGAATCACAATTTTATGGTCTTGATCTGAAGCAAGCCTTGAACTGTTTCCTTTTTAACTTTCAAAGGTCACAATGGACTGTGTACTTTGGCATGATGATATTCTTATCCAATTTATCATCTTTAAGGCTGTTCTATGTTGTTGTCATCATTTTCCAAATCCCCTTGTAAACTACTATCCTTCTTGGTTAATTTTGTAATTTGGCGCCCTCAAAAGTTTATTGATTTTGTGATATTCCTACTGTAATTCTCCAATGAACTTTCATGAGTTAACTATATATTTTATGATATGATGGTGCACTAGTGCCTTTATCAAGTTCAAATCTTTTGTCCTTTCTCTCTTTGTACTTATTCATTTAAATATGTTCTTACTTGGATCAATTTCAATACATTTTCTATGTTTTATCCTAAATTTTCACGGTTTCCCAATTATCTGAATTAATTGTTGTTGCAGTTGTACAGCACTGTTACATTGCGTCTGGGGGAGAAGAAGCATTATAATAACAAGGTCGATGTTTATAGTTTTGGTATTGTCTTGTGGGAATTACTGACAAACCGCATGCCATTTGAGGGAATGTCGAATTTGCAAGCTGCTTATGCTGCTGCTTTTAAGGTACAAAGGGTTTTCTGTCATCATCAAGCTTTTCCTTGGTATATTTATTGTAGTACAATCGAGTATGCTCTTTGTAATTTTTGATTATGACTGTAAACACAGCCACCCTTTGGAGCAACTTCATTAAGAATCCCAACCCCTGAGCTACAAAACTAGGTGGTTGCTCCATATAGACTTCTTCCTCATGATCACCATGTAGAAAAGCATTCTTAATGTCCAACTGATGAAAAGGCCAATGACGAACGATAGCCATAGATAGAAAAAGGCGGACATATGCTATCTTAGCCACAGGAGTGAAAGTGTCACTATAGTCTAGCCCAAATATCTGAGTATACCCTTTGTCAACAAGGCGAGCCTTAAGTCGATCAACCTGACCGTCTGGGCCAATTTTGACTGCATAAACCCTAGGACAACCAGCCGTAGATTTACCTGCAGGAAGGGAGACAAGCTCCCAACTACCACTTTTATGCAAAGCAGACATCTCATCAACCATAGTATGTCTCCATCCAAACACAAAGGCATAGTGGGTGATGATAGACGATGATAACTTAAGAAGGTATAATGTGGGTTAGTATTTCGAGTGGATCGTATACCTTTTTGAAGTGCAAGTGGTTGGCTAGGAGGAGGCAAGTCCGCAGTAGGAGCAGGGTCTGGCGCATGACATGAAACATTTGGGGCTAGGGATGGACGTTGACGGCGATGATAAGTTTAGTGGTGGCACTACAACTGGAGATAGAATTAACCGTAGATTCTTCAAAGGTTGGCACAGGTAAAAGTTGAGGTATGGGTAAGACCATAGATACATCAGGATGATCAGAAGGTGTATAATAAGGTTGAGACTCAAAAAATGTACATCAGCGGAAATAAGGTATCGATGAAGATCATGTGAATAACAACGATACCCTTTTTGAACTCTAGAGTAACCAAGAAAGACACATTTGAAGGCACGAGGAGCTAATTTATCTTTCTCTGGGGCTAAATTATGAACAAAGCATGTGCTCCCAAAGACACGAGGGGGTATAGATAGAGATGTGACTGAGGAAACAATATGGAATGTAGAACCTGATTCTGAATAGAAGAAGAAGGCATTCTGTTAATTAAATAACAAGATGAAACGATTGCATCGCCCTAAAAACACAACGGAACATGGGATTCAATGAGGAGAGTGCGAGCCGTCTCTATGAGATGCTTATTCTTTCTTTCCGCGACACCACTTTGTTGAGGAGTGTATGGGAATAATTTCTTGGTGAGACATAAATACCTGAAACTGGGATGATAAGGATTCTAAGGCATTATCACTACAGAAAGTACGAAAAGAAACACCAAACTGATTTTGTATTTCAACAGAAACCTTTGAATATAGAAAATAACTCAGAACGATCTTTCATTAAGAAAACGCAAGTGCATCTAGAATAATCATCAATGAAACTAACAAAATAACGACATCCTAAGGTGGAACTGACTCTACTAGGACCCCAAAATATAAGAATGAATTAATGAAAAAATAGACTCGGAACGACCCTCAGTACTACGTGAAAATATAGCACGAGTGTGTTTCCAAGTTGACACGACTTACAATCTAATGTGGATAAACTAGACAAACTAAGCACCATCTTTTGCAGTTTGGATAGACTTGGATGTTCTTAACGTTTGTGAATTAGATCTGGGGAATCTATAACGGAGCATGTTGTTAAGGAATTAGAAGAGGTAAGATAGTAAAGGCCTTGTGATTTATGTCCTGCTCCAATCATCTGTCCCGTACAACGATCCTGCATGAAAAAAATAATCAAAAAAAGTTATGTTACAATGTAGGGCTTTCTCAAACGACTAACGATACTATATTAGAAGGAGAATTAGGGACATAAAGAATAGAGTCTAGGGTGGCAGACGATACGGATTTGGATTTTCCAATCCCTTTTGGATTTGTTTGAATCCCATTGGCTAAAGGAATACTTGGAAGAGATTGTGAATTTACAATATCAACAAAAGTGATTTATTACCAGAGATATGATCAGAAGCCCTCGAGTCTATAAATATAATCCAAGAGTGCTAGAATGTGAGTTATGTGACACACAAGTAAAAGAATTACCCGCAACAAAAATATCAGGTTGTGCAATCGAAACTACTTGCGAAGATGTTTGTTTATTTGCACGAACCAAATGAACTCTCTCTATTCCTTTAGAACAACAGGATCATAAGTGGGTGGTGGATCATGCAAACTATAACATATATCACGAGTGTGTGCGGGTTTATGACAATGACTACACATGGATTGAGGTTTTCCAAAACGTTCTCTCCCTCGTCTATTCTCCATAGACTGGTATACATGCTAGAAACTGCTGAAAGGTGCTACACTAGTCTGAAAATATTAGAAGCTGTCGGAGTTTGCCCACAGTGGTCAGAAATACTAGTCGACCCCTAATTCCAGTGATCGCATCTAGAGAAAACTAGCCGGATTGTGGTCAGAAATACTAGGCAACCCCCAACAAAAGAAAATTGCTCGAGAAAAAGTGACTAGAGCAGCACTCACGCGTCGATGCGTGACTAGATCTCGCCGAAAAATTTCCACCTCCGATCGGCGCGTGGGGGCACGTGGAGGGGTATTTTCCAGTGGGTCTAGTTGGGGTTGGTCGCCTGAGCTTCCCGATCCTCATGACAGTGTTGTCTTTTGCACAACACCTTCAAAACGAAAGATGACGCAAATCAGTCCCACCGTCGTGACCGAAATTTGACGTCGATGACTTGAAGTTCTCACCAATGCTTTGTTACCATGTGAGAAATATATGGGAAAATATTATTGAATTGTATATCTAAATTGTTACATTGAGACCCTATTTATAGACACTATATTAGAATCCTTTTCAACTAGGAATCCTATTCTTGTTCCTTTTTAAGTAGAAAATACTTTTTTTTTCTATCTAATAGTAACAACAACTCCAACAAACGAAGAAGTCCTTCCGCAATGGGGAAAATCACCCAGGTAATGCCACAAAAGGAGAGCAAAAATGCACTTGCCCACCACTTGCATTTAATCTAGAGGAAATGCGATCAACGATTTCCCTCCCTAGTTTTTGAACAATTCATCGAATGATAATGCAGAGTTGCTTTGTTGGTACATATTTAATAAAAGTACATCACTTTCTCTCTTAAAGAAAAAGAATAATTCAATATGAAGTTGCTGCCATTAAATCCTTTGGTGTTCTTCAACCGAACATATATTGGTTGCCTTCTAGCTGATAATACGATAACTGGATAAGCAGGCTTGCTTATGCCAAGAAGCTTATGTTGTGCTTTTAAATTGGAGTGTATCACTGAAGCTGCGACGAGAGTGTTCACTAGTTCTTATAATCTCAGCTGTTTGTCTGCCATGGGTATTTTTAGTCTAAGTTAGAGGTTTATATGTTCAATTAAAGATTGTTAAAGAATGACAAAAGTCCCACATTGGTGGTTAATGAGATAGGTGGACTTTTTATAAGGCTTGGCACAATCCTCCTCCCTTTGAGCTAGCTTTTTGGGTGTGAGTTAGGCCTAGTACCTAATTTAACATGGTATCAGAGCAGGACCCTTCTCACCCGATGTTAGTGCCCCGCAAAATCAAAATTGTCCACGCACCAGATGTTAAGCACTGGGCGTGAGGTGAGTTGTTAAAGAATAACAAAAGTACCACATCGGTGGTTAATGAGATGAGTGAACTCCTCCTCCCTTTGACTAGCTTTTGGGGTGTGAGTAGGCCTAAGACCTAATTTCACGTAGATAAATGGAAGCTGGAGAGATCCTCTATTCTAGAGAACCTTTAGTCAGTTGTAAAAGAGTCATTTTCACATAACTGGAAATGTTATGGCTACAGAGAATTCATGATGTTGGGCTTATAAAGCCTTGGTCTCTCCCACCTCAATAGCTAGCTTTTGGGGTGTGGTTGGGTTGAAGCATTGTTATCAGACCCACCCACTATCCATTCGTGCCCGCCACACCTTAAATGGTGATGCTGGTATTGTAGTGTTGGCCCGGGGATAGAAATGGTCTAACGCACAGCCGTCTAGGATGACAGATATGGAGCTGGTGGTTCGTAATGATCCTATTACAAGGTATGAGACTAAAATCTCACATTGATTTAATGCGGAGCTAATGTAGGGCTTATATAGCCTTGGGCTCTCGCACCTCAAGAGCTAGCTTTTAGGGTGTTGTTCTCCCAGAGTTCTATCAATTCATCTTCTTAATAATAGAAAAATTCCGAGAATCAGTGGTAAAGGGTTTGAAATTCGGTGGACAATAGGTCACTTCTTCAACCTCTTTCCACTCAAATACCACACTTTTATCAGTGACAGGATTGAACTTGTGGATGTGCCTAACAACACATCACAGGCTGTGCTCATACCACGAGACCATAAGCTCGGAGTGGGATTTACAGAGGATTCATATAGCTTATTTCAACATATTTAGTGTTGAGAACTAGTTATTTGTTGGTTGTTTTTATTAGTCTTTTCAATGGGGCTAGGAGATGAAACAATAGGGTGGTGGTGAGACTGATTTAATTTGTCAAGGCCTTTTACAAAATTGAGTTTGGAGAAAGAAAGAGTTTGATCCTACAACTAATTGCTTTGATGAGTGAGAGACCAGATATGGGAGGATCTGAAAGTAAGTGTAATAGGTATCATTGTTCCGCAGTGCAGTGTAATAGGTATTATTGTTCTGCAGTGCTTGTGTATATAAAAGGGTCTAGATGACAAATCACATCACATGAAAATAGAGATGTACAATACCTAAATTAGTAGAAGTTGAATAGGCACTCAAGCTGCACAGGTTAGGTCTTCAAGGTTTTGATACTTGTAGTTTATAGAACTGAATTTATTCTTTATTATGTCAACATTACGTGTATATATACACTAGAAAGAAGCATCAATAAAGGTAAGAAAATATCCTACATATCTCTCCTATCTATAGAAGGTAATAGAATATATTTACAATATTTTGTAACACTCCCCCTCAAGCTGGAGCATATATATTAATCATGCCCAGCTTGTTACACAAATAGGTAACTCGAGCTCCATTCAATGCCTTTGTGAACAAATCAGCTAGTTGCTCTCCAGTCTTCACATAGCCCATGGAAGTCAGGTTTTCTCGGATCTTTTCACGAATAAAATGACAGTCCACCTCAATGTGCTTAGTTCTTTCATGATACACTGGATTTGAGGCGATATTAAGAGCAGCTTGGTTATCACACCAAAGTTTCGCAGGTGTGGGATACTTCAATCCAACTTCACTTAAGAGGTGATGTATCCACATAATCTCACATGTGGATTGTGCCATAGCTCTATACTCGGATTCTGCACTGGATCGAGATACAACATTTTGTTTCTTACTTCTCCATGACACCAAGTTTCCACCCACAAAGACATAATAGCAGTAGTAGACCTATCAATCTTGGATCCAGCCTAATCGGCGTCTTCAAAACACTCAACGCGAGTATGTCCATTGTTACTATATACTATGCCAAGTCCAGGGGCGCCTTTCAAGTAGCATAATATTTGCTCCAAAGCTGCCCAATGTTTTACCGTAGGCGTGGTCATGAACTGATTAAACACTAAATGCAAAAGCAATATCCGAACAAGTTACAGTGAGATAGTTTAGTTTTCCAATTAATCTCCTGTACCTCTCTAGATCATCGAAGGGGTCACCATCATCTTTGTGAGCTGCATATTGGAACCATTGGAGTATTACAAGGCTTGGCTGCTGACTTTCCAGTTTCCTCAAGAAGGTCAAGGATATACTTTCTTTGAGATAAAAATATTCCCTTCTTACTCCTACTTACTTCTATTCCCAAGAAGTATTTCAGTTGTGTTAATTTTTTCGTGTGAAATATCGAGTGCAAGAAAGATTTGAGAGAGAATATTCCAGCACAATCACTCTCGGTGATGACAATGTCATCAACATATACAACAATATGAATAATGCCAGTTGTTGATTGTCTGTAGAAGACCGAATGATCATATTTGCTCTTTGTAAGACCAAACTTTTGAACTACCTCACTAAATTTCCCAAACCAAGAATGTGGACTTTGTTTCAAACCATACAAAGATTTCTTCAAGTGACAAACTTTCCCATTCTCCTCCTGAGCAACAAAACTGGGTGGTTGCTCCATATATACTTCTTGGAGATTCCCGTGAAGAAATGCATTCTTGATATCCAACTGATGTAACGACCAATTCTTGGAAGCAGCTAGAGAAATAAACAAGCGAATGGAAGTGACTTTGACCACCGGAGAAAAAGTATCAGAATAATCCACTCCATAAGTATGAGCATATCCTTTAGCCACTACTCTAGCTTTAAGCCTCGCCACAGAACCATCAGGATTTACTTCGACCGTAAAAACCCACTTACATCCCACTACCTTATTTCCTCTTGTTAAGTCCACCAAATTCCCAGTGTGATTTTCATCTAAAGCATGTATCTCCTTGAGTATTGCATCATACCACCCAGGGTGACTCAAAGCTTCCTAAACTGTTTTGGGTGCAAAAATGGAAGCTAGAGAAGCAATCAAAGAGCAAGATGCAGGAGACAAGTGGTCATATGAGATAAAATTAGCAATGGAATATATTGATTGACACTGACGCTTACCTTTGCGAAAAGCAATGGGAATGTCAAGATTTTCTGTTGGAGAGGGATTGATCGGAGGAGGATCTAATGACGATATAGTTGGTGCAGGACATGTATCATTGGTGGCTTGTCGCCTAGAATAAACTTGAATTATCGGTGGCTTTGTTGGAGCAGGATGAACATCAGAAGACACATTCTCAGTTGACTGCTCAACACTACCACAAACTTCCTTATGGTGTTCTGAGCTCGGTTGAGTGGTATTATAAATGAGCCATTCTTCTTCTTCTTGTCTCTGAGTAGGAGAACTGTCCGGAGAAGAAAAAAAGGAAATGCTCTCAGAGAACACCACATTTATCGACACCATGTATCTGTTAAGGGTTGGAGAGTAGCACCGATAACCCTTCTGTAAGCGAGAATATCCCAAAAAGACACTTCAAAGCCTTTGGATCTAGTTTAGTAACATAGGGTCGCACATCACGAACATAACAAGTACTTCCAAACACCTTTGGCTCTAATGAAAATAATGGTTTATTCGGAAAGAGAACACCATATGAAATATCCCCATTAAGCACTGTGGATGAATTGCGATTAATTAAAAAACTAGTTGTGGATACCGCATCCTCCCAAAATTGCTTAGGTACCTTCATTTGAAATAGCAAAGCACAAGCAGTCTCTAGCAAGTGTCTATTTTTTGTCTCAGCTACTCCATTCTATGAGGGTGTATCCACACACAAAGATTGATGAAGAATACCATATTGATTCATGTAGTTCTGAAATGATGTTGACATGAATTCTTTAGCATTATCACTCCTCAATATATGGATAGAGGCATTGAACTGTGTCTTAATTTCAACACAAAAATTAGAGAAATGGGAGAACACTTCAGAACGATTTTTCATAAAGTAAATCCATGTCATTCGGGAAACATCATCCACAAAAGTAACAAAATATCTGAACCCAACTTTAGACACAGCAGGACATGGTCCCCAAATATCTGAATGAACTAACTCGAAAGCAAACTCAGCCTGCTTATTATTCCTAGGACTTAACAAGCTTCTATGGTGTTTTGCAAAATGACAAGACTTACAATCTATTGAAGGTACATTATGAAATTGAGGACATAATTTCTTCAAAACTGGTAGAGAAGGATGTCCCAAACGACAATGTACTTTAAATGACGAGACGATACTGGAGCAAGCAACTGATGGAGGCGCCCATTCATCAATAACGCAGAGACCGTCTGATACATATCCTTTACCAATAATCTGTTTCGTCATAAGAAAAGACAATAATCAGGATATAAGGAGACAAAACATTGTAGTTCTTTGGTAAGTTTACTCACAGAGATCAGATTAAAGGCAAGACTAGGTGGTCCTAGAACAGAGGACAAAGTAATAGATGAAGTGGGGTTTACGATTCCAGATCCTTCAATGGCATAACTAGATACATCAGCTATGGTAACAGTGGATGGTACTTTATGTGACCGGAATTTAGAGAATATTTTGGGATTACATGTCATGTTATCTGTGGCACCCGAATCAATGATCCAGTTGCTTGAGGAGGAAATGAGACATTTGTTACCTGACTCAGTAAGGGCACGGGCTAGAGTGTTTCATTCGTTGATTCCTGATTCTTTGTAAATCTAGCATACTTATTAGTTGAGATTGTAACAGTTGAGGGTGAACCAGATGTTTTTTTTTTTGATAATGGTAACTTTACTTTTATATATCCACAGGTTTAATACAACCATAGTGTAGTACCCCTTGAAAAGTATTACAACTTGCAAATTGTGATTCAGTTCTGTGCCTTACAAAACGTTAAAAACATCACAGTATCTTCTGTTTGAGCTAGTAGTTTTTGCTCACACCAAAAATAATAAAGGCTAAACAATTCATTTTAAGATTCTGAATGTTGTTTTGAGTCCCCTCAAAGCACCTTTTGTTCCTCTGAATCCAGATTGACCACCAATCCATGCTGGGACGATCTTCCATTTTTCTTCCGTCTTGCTCACATTGCCATCCATATTCCAGCATCTTAGTACGTCTGCAATACTTCCATGTTTGACCCAACTAATCCCTTTCCAACTGATGAACATCCTCCAAAGCTGATCTGTCCATTTGCAGTGCAAAAAAAGATGGTTGATTGTCTCAGCTTGTTCCCCACATAAAAAACAGCCACCGGTTAGTTGGTAACCACTTTTGTTCAGGTTATCATGAGTTAACACTGCTTCTTTGGCCAGAAGCTAGATGAAATAGTTAACTTTGTAGGGAATTTTTGGTTTCCATATCATCTTCCTAGGCCAATCTCTTTCCTTCACCACTAGATTATCATGAGGGTGAACTAGATGTGGCAACAACAGTGGCAGTCTGAGTCTGAAGTTGTTGGTTGCGATTCTGTAATTTCTTACCGTTTCGCCTTATGTGCCCGGGTTCCTTACAATAGCGACAAATATTGTCGTTGATCCATCTCCCAGCATCATTGTCACCTCCTTTGTTATTGTTCCATCTCCCAGTGTTATTGGTGTTGTTCCACCTTCCTACATCATTGTTATGATTCCATTTCCATGCAATCATTGTTATCGTTTTATCTCCTGCATATTATTGTTGTTCCATTTCCCTGCATTATTTCTTCCTTCTCCTCCTTTTGCAACAAGCACATTGGTTTGTTGGTTGGATGGAGTACTCTCTGTGCGCAACACTCGACTGAAAACATTTTTGAGAGAGTTGATCTCAGAACTAGACAGAATATGTGATTTAGCAGTCTCAAACTCAGATGGGAGTCCAGTTAAAAAACTCATTATAGCCATTTTTCCCTCTAAGCATGCTGCACCCTGATATCAGTACTGAATGGTAGAAGTACATTCAGTTCGTTATATGTTTTCTTGAACTCCATGAAGTATGTAGTGAGTGACTTAGCTTCCTTCTCAGAACGATAGAAAGCCTTAAAAACTAAATAAGTCCGAGATAAATTACCTTTGCCAGAATATAAATACTCAAAATAATCCATTAACTCTTTCACAAACTCATAGTGATTAACCAAACCAACAACTTCATTGTCAATAGAATTTATAATTTGCAAGAGTAGTCTAGCATCATCTCTAAGCCAAGTCTTTTTAGTATCATCAGTTGGAGGATCTTGGATAAGATGGTCATCCTTTTCAACATTACGCAAGTAGACCCTAATTTTTTTTACTCCAATCTAAATAACTAGACCCATTTAATTTATTATCAGTAATTTTGGACAATGCTGGAACAATTCCAGTCATGGCAAATTTATCATCAGACATTTTAACTAGTGTATGTCCAAGAAATTGATCAAGAAGAGTAAAGGATAAAAAAAATCTGACACCAAACTGGTCCCATCAGCCACAATAGCGCAAAACTATTTCCAGATTTTATGTCACAGATGCAAATGATAAAAACCAAACCTGGAAGTGAAGAATTATTATCCTGCAGTGATTTTAACACCAAAAATCAATCCTGCAGTACGTTGGAACAGATGAAACGATGCTGGGACAGAAAGCCTAGAGGTATTCTACCAAAACCCAAGTAGCCGAAATCTTTTCCTAAGATGCTAGGAAAAGTTTCGAAGTTTCTGAACCAAAATCTGGAGCCCTATTGGCTCTGATACCATGTAGTTTATAGAACTGAATTCATTCTTTATTATATCAACATTACATGTATATATACACTAGAAAGAAACATCAATAAAGGTAAGAAAATATCCTACATGTCTCTCCTATCTATATAAGGTAATAGAATATATTTACAATATTCTGTAACAATAATGATAAGATTACACATGATAAGTTAGCCACACTCAACTTCTCACAACTTGACCTCTTTCGCTTGCAGCTATATCGTTACAAAGTTCTCAAGTATTAGGTGGTCTAATAAATGGTGGCATGATAAGTAGCATTTTTGTATCTAACATCGAAGAACATTTTACCACCTCAAACTAAAGGGTACCAGTGTCGGAGGATGTGACCATCTCATTTAAAAGGTTAAGCGGTTAGGAAGAACACACTTTTAATTACTGAATTATATTTTGTCTCAACACGCCTCTTCACATGTGAGCCTAATTTGTTTTTAGCCAAACTCCTTGAATATTTTTCTTGCTTGGTGGTGGCTGTGAGATTTGTACCCAGAACTTCTTGCCTGCTCTAGTATTATGTTTAAATGTACGACCATCTCATCCAAGAGTTTAAATATTTAAGAGCACATTTTTTTATTACTTAATTATATTGTGTCTCAACTCTCAACGTTAATAAAGAAATACTTAATGGCATTGAGAAATAAATGTTACCAGGTCCTCTTTGCTATCCGACCACAATACTCAAAAGCAAAAAATGCAAAAACTATCTGTCTATTGTGGCTTTAAGCTCAAAACATGAGTAAAGCGTGGACTTAAGCGAAGAAAGTCACAATGAAAGGAAAAATAAGAAGTAGAAAGGTAATGCATAAAAATTTAACTATAATAACACACTAATTATTTGGGATAAGAAATGAAAAGCTATAATTAAGATAGATAGATATATGTGAGTGTGTGCAGGTACTATCATGTTAATCAAGTTCAATGACTTAATTATTTTATTAGTTGAAAGGATGTAGTTTAGGTGTGTTAGGTATGAAGGAAAATAGTTTCTACCAAAAATGTTTTCCTAGAAAATATTTAATTGGTAAATAAGTGAGTTTCTTACTTACATTTTCTAGTTTTGGGTAAGTAAAAAAATAATATTCCAAGAGCATTTATGTGTGAGCATGGGTGGGAGTGGAGGGGGTGGAATTGTCAAGTGATGGGGGTTGGGACGTTGGGTGGGTGGGGTTGAGACAATAAACTTGGAAGTTATTCATGGAAACTTGTTTTCCCTACTTCCATTAGGAAACTCATTTTCCTCATTTTTTGATCAATCAAACATGAGAAAATTGGAAAATACCAAACACATACCCTTAGATTTTTGGATTCTAAGCTAGATTTCTTGTATTATTAGTTTCTTATTCCTAATCTAGAAGTTCAGTCATGCCGTTTACCTAACAACAAATGTATTCAATTTGTCAAGTATATCCATTGTCTAGTATTGTGCTCTTAAAGACACAGCCCATTAGTGAAGATGCACTCACCTTAGGACCTTGTTTCACGCATTGAAGCACTAACTAGTGAGGCAAAGCACACCACCTGCGGTTCATCAAGATTCAGGTTTTAAACATGCTTTAAGAATTAAGCGAGTCTTTAGCCTCAATTATCCCGATAAACTTCTACTTTTCTTTTGGAGTTGCATCGAAATATCGTCTGCTTCCCTTGTTACAATCACAAACTCTTAAAGGGGCTCGTGTCTTCTCATAACAATACAGTTGCCTATTTTTCTATGATGCAAATATTATTGTGCCGTGTTTCTAACGCTTCTCTTGTTTATCATACCAAGTCAAAGTGGACAAGCAAATTCGGATGGAGAACTAAATTCATCAGGAATGTCCTCAAATGCCCGAAATCATTCGTTTATGCATGTCACAGATTTTAATTTAAATTCTACAACATGGGGTGCGTAATTGTCTAGTTACATTTGTATGATGATCAAGATCATGTCTGCTTCAGGGGATTCTTTCTCTTGATTAATTATGAAATCAGGGGATTCTTTCTCTTGATTAATTAGGTTTCATAACTGTTGTTGCAAAAGTCATTGTTAACATTCGTTGATATCCATGCATTACAGTTAGGTGTATATGAGGTTAACTCGAGTAACATTGTGCTCTTAGATGAGATGTGATAATCTCCTTTGTTTTTATAGTGATGGTGCAGTTATAACATTTAACTCTGAAGAGTGTATGCTAAACTATCATTTGTCTTTTGACTTTTTCCATGAGATACTGATCTTTTTTTTTTCTTCTGGAGTTCTTCTGAGTTAACACATGATCTTCGTGTTGCTTTATGTATTAAATTGGTTTATGAACTGGAAATGCAGCAAGAGAGACCTAGTCTTCCAGAAGATATTTCTCCTGACTTGGCATTTATCATGCAATCATGTTGGGTGGAAGACCCTAACATGCGACCAAGCTTCAGCCAGATAATCCGGATGCTTACTGCATATCTTTTCACACTTCCACTACCCTCACCGTCTCTACTGGCAACAGAACCAGTGGAGCAGACGGTTGCCAGCAATGGTACTATTGTTGAGTTTTCTGCACGAGCAAAGGGAAAATTTGCTTTCCTTCGCCAACTTTTTGCTGCAAAGAAGGCTAAGAACTCACAGTAAGCAGGAAAAAATCAACACTCGCTGTTCCAGCTCAGTGTCAGGGATTAGAAGTGTTGAACAGAAACAATGTTAGCCACTAACCAATAAACAAAACAAAGGAAGGAAACATTAGTTAATGTCACTGTAAAGGAAGCTCGTTAAAAGTACTCTCTTGTTCATATCCAATCCTCAGTTTTATGGGGAACCTGTAGCGTAGACCGTTATAGTAACACTTTTCTTTCACATTATCACTTGGTATCAGGATGATGATGGCTGCTTCCTGACAGATGTTTATAACAATATATGTTGCTCTTCAGAATGCTACTCATCTGTAGCTAATTTGAAAAATATATGTTGCAATTCCTATTCTGAAGTAAGATATTGGCAGGCCCTTTGATGTTTGAATAAATGCTTGTGTATATACAATTATGTTCTTTGTTCGGTCTTTCCCCATGACTGCCTAAAGAAAAATGTGTTACTTGCTCTAGAGAATCTCATAATTGTTCCTGAGCGACTCAAAAGAGATTCTTTAGAGCCTGTTTGGATGGATTTAAGTCAAATGTCATAGGTTTTCTAATTTATGACTTTTGGCTTATTTTAGTTATTTTTGCGTAAAAATTAAGTGTTTAAAAGTTATTTCAGCTTAAAAGCAGCTGAAACAAGCCAATCTGAACTGCTAAAACATGACAGCATATTTTTTAAGATATTGGCAGGCCCTTTGATGTTTGAATAAATGCTTGTGTATATACAATTATGTTCTTTGTTCGGTCTTTCCCCATGACTGCCTAAAGAAAAATGTGTTACTTGCTCTAGAGAATCTCATAATTGTTCCTGAGCGACTCAAAAGAGATTCTTTAGAGCCTGTTTGGATGGATTTAAGTCAAATGTCATAGGTTTTCTAATTTATGACTTTTGGCTTATTTTAGTTATTTTTGCGTAAAAATTAAGTGTTTAAAAGTTATTTCAGCTTAAAAGCAGCTGAAACAAGCCAATCTGAACTGCTAAAACATGACAGCATATTTTTTAAGATATTGGCAGGCCCTTTGATGTTTGAATAAATGCTTGTGTATATACAATTATGTTCTTTGTTCGGTCTTTCCCCATGACTGCCTAAAGAAAAATGTGTTACTTGCTCTAGAGAATCTCATAATTGTTCCTGAGCGACTCAAAAGAGATTCTTTAGAGCCTGTTTGGATGGATTTAAGTCAAATGTCATAGGTTTTCTAATTTATGACTTTTGGCTTATTTTAATTATTTTTGCGTAAAAATTAAGTGTTTAAAAGTTATTTCAGCTTAAAAGCAGCTGAAACAAGCCAATCTGAACTGCTAAAACATGACAGCATATTTTTTTCTGCATTTATATTTGTTTAAATGCGCAATAGGGAGTACAGAAAAAATATTAAGAAAATGCATTATACTGGTGATGCTCTGATTTCTTTTATCAGAGTTGTTGAGGTTTTGATTTCTTTAATTGAGAAAATGACATAAATAGTCTCTTAACTATAGGAGTAGGTCTAAAATAGTTTCTTAACTATAGGCTTAACGGATACATTTTTTTAACTATCTAAAAATTTATTAGCTTTGGTCCCGTGATTTTATACTTAACGATTTTAGTCTCTTAACTATAAACTTACCGATTTTAGTCCTTAAAGTATTCAAACACTTATCAGATTTGGTGTCCATTTTTTAAATACAAATAGCTTATGTTTATATTAACAGAAATCTTCGTGAAACAAATTTTTAATCTATTTTTAAAGTTGTTTCCATATCCTCGCTCTTTTTTCTTGAAACTACTCTTATGAAAAGAACATAACGTCAATGATTCGAAATAAAACGAATGAGGAAATAAGATATAAGCCTTAATTTTATTCAATGGAGGAAAAAGTTAAGCATATAATTGTTGTTAATGACTTGAATATGCACTTGAATATGTTATTCAATGCGGATTTTATTTAATGTACTTAAATTTCTTTACGTAAAATAAAATAAATAGAACAATAAAATTGATCTATTTAAAAAAAATAAAAAGTTGCAAATCTACCATTTTATAAAGGCAAAAGTACTCATTACCCCCTGATTCGAAGCTTTTTATTCAGTGTACACTTAAACTATATTTCGTTTTAATTAACTCAAACTTGTTTATTCCTCCATCGGTACACCTTTATTGTCCACCTCTTCCAATCGTGACTACACGAGCGTGACAGGTCCACAAAAGTGGTGATGTGGATTTCCATTTGGATAAATAATAGCTACCTAGATAAATTAATATGACAAAAAATAAATATTAAACCTTCTCACCTAAAATTTCCGGACTAATCTTCTCACTAAAACTTCCGGATTAAACTTCTCCCTTATCTCTAAGGACTATATTCGACGATGCAAAGTTCCTGCAGATTTTAGATCTTTTAGCTCTCTAAGACGTGAAGTTGGTCAATTTCGCGGAGTAAGGAGCAGATTTCGCGAAACTCTTTCTTGATTTGGGTCTTCCTAGACGTGAAGTTGGTCGATTAAATTTCAAATTTGTCTAATATTCTTACCAAGTAAGTGTTAATCTTTATCCTTTACTTTTAATTTATATTTTGCCCAATTTTTCGTTTAAGGTTTCGCCATAATTTGACTAGGGTTCCAATTGAGTTTATGACTAATCTTCCAATCAAGGGTTTCATAGGTTTCAATTTGAATTTTCACTTAATGAATGTATTCATATGAACTTTTTCAGCTCATGTATGCATGAGTATTAGGGTTTCTGGTAATTAGTTAAAAAAATTAGGATTTTTGTTAGTAAAATTAAGATTTCAGGGTTTTGATTCCAATATTCTATTTTGGTATTGTTAAATGTTGGGGTATTTTGTAATTTCCTTATGTATATTTGTATGTTGTTGGGAGTAAAATCAATAACTTTAGGGGTTTTAGGGTTCCAATTCATCTATTATGTTTTTTATATTGTTAAATATTATAATTTCCTTTCAAATTGTATGCTTATGAGTGAAATTTGGTTTTGTTGCCTCTGTTTTTAGTTGTTGTCTTTATTTTGTGTTGTTGCCTTGTACACTATGTTGATTGTTACTATGGTTATAGATTGACACTATGGCTACTAAGTATCTCAATTTAAGGTTCAAATTTGGGAGTATCTTGGTGAGTGAGGTAGGTTAAGTATATATTGGGGGTATGACTGAATATGTAAAGAATGTGGATGAAGATCATTTGTCAATTCCTGAACTTGTAGGTTATGCTAAGTCTTTTGGGGATTAGTAAGTTAGGAAAAACTTATGCAGTTCCTTCTCATGGGGTGATCTGGTGGAATTGAAAAATGACATGGACACTTGAAACATTGCATTATTTATGTATGATGGGGACACAATAGATATTTATGTTTGTGATGACATTATTTTGAAGGTTGTGGGTCCCACTGAAGGTCAAATTAGTCAATCTTTAAGTCAAGTGGGCAAGTATGTTAATGAACATGAGAAATCTGATGGTTCTTTAACTGCATAACCAAAAAACCAGATCTAGGATTAGGTTCCTCTTCTTCCTTTCCATCTAGTGAAAGAGTTGAGAGTGATGGGGTTGCAAGGGTTCAACAAGAAACTGATGATGATTATTCTTCAATAGATTGGACTGTCACTGATGAAGAGGTTGAACCTACTATCCAACAAGGAGCTGAATCTATTCAAGAAGAAGTTAAACCAAATGCCTAAGAAAATGCAGTAGAAGACGTAGAAATGATTTATTTGTTCTGACCAATCTATTGACTATGGAAGTAATGTGCATGAGGAGTTAAGGATTGTTAAGGAAGATGTGAGAAAGTTTAGAGAAAGTAGGAGAAAGAAGAAGGAAAAATCAAAAGGGGTTTTAGGTGAAGTTTGACTTGATGAAGGGCATGAAGCTATTGAAAAAGGAAAAAAAATTAACGGTAAGCTAACAGAGGATCTGATTGTGATAGTTTTCAAAGTGATGAAAACGAACATGTTTCTAATGATAAACTTGAAGGAGGGAGTTTAAGGGGGAGAAAAAAGAGTAATAGAGTGATATATGTGTAACAACCGAGTTTCGTCGTAATAGAAATACCAATGGGGAAAAATCGGGGCCAGAAAAACATTTTCGTAGTACTAGGATTTTCCAGACCATGTCCAGATTTGGATAAAATTGGAGTCATCAAGGTGTAGGGAAATTGGTAGCAATGAGGTGGAGTAAATAGGAATTTGATTAATAAATGGTTATATAACTCGCTAAGGGATCCGTACAACTTTACAAAATTGAATTTGGATAAATAGTTTTACGAGAATCGACAGTAGCATTAAGGGTACTTTCTGCGCGCAGTTGGTTAAGAGTATGTTGTGAAAAATGTAAATTGATAATCCTTAGGAGCTCACTTCCTCGCTTCGCGCCGCTGCAGCGGGATTTTTGCCGTTGTAGCGACGCCGCTACAGCGGGATGGGTACTGATGTAGCAGATGAGGCAGAGATGAATTATCAGATTTTTGGGATTTTCCAAAGCGAAGTCCACTGGTTCAAAAAGTGCCGCTGCACCAGGATGGGTGCCGCTGTAGCAGGATAGTGGGTTTTAATATCATAAATAAAACCCTTAGATGACCTTATTTTGTATTTTTTAACTTTTTGAGTTAAGCGACGACTACTGGGCTATTCCAACTTGTTTTCCACCATTTTTGAAGATAAAGGTAAGTTTTTCACTCCTCGAATTATTTTTTCGATCTGTAGAATGTCTTAGAATGAGTCAATATTGATGGAGAAAGATTTCTTAAAGAATCCTATGGTGGAATTAACCCTAAATTGACTAGATGATGTTATGGGTTTGGACTAGGGTTCATAGTTTGTTATTATTCCAGGAAATTAATGTTTCTTTATTGATTTCAGTGTATAAATTGTTATTGTAGACCACGAACAAGAGGAATAAATTCGGAAAAGAAAGGATCAAGTTGTCTAGGGTTTTAAGCTTATTTCAAGGTAGGTAATGATTGTGATTCTATGATTATGTGATATATATTACTTTGCTTTGTTGTGATACTTGTATATGTATGCATGTTGCAATAATTATCATAGATGTTGAAATGAGATATGTGAACATTGATACCATGAAATCATGACCTGAATGAGTGATCTTAATGTGTTATTGTGATGTGAAATTGGGATCGACTGCCACATTTTGACACACTAAGTTGGATCAGATTTCCACATTCCAGCATGCTAACTGGGATCTGTTTACACGTTCCAACATAAAAATTGGATTGGATTGCCACGTTTCGGCATGCTAACAGTTTGACTTTGGATTCAATGAGAAGACCAACTATGTTATGAATCATGTAAATTGTGATGTTGATTCTTATGATAGTATTTAATATGTTGATATTTATGCATGTGTTAGATAGTTCAGTAGAAGTTCTTGTTAGATTTGGTTCTAGTTTTGGTACATTGGCTTTCAAAATCTAGGTTTATCTTCCGCATTGTTAGTTAGTTATTAGATCTTTGATTCGCAATGTAACTTAGCTTAGTTATTTAACTTTCTTCCGTAACTTAAATGCCTTAGAGTTTAGATTTATTTCTTTGGTTGGTTTCTAGTATTGAGCCTCCTACTTAGTTATAGTGTGGGTGCCAATCACGATGATCTGGGTCATGACAAAGTTGGTATCAGAGCCTAGGTTTGTTAATCTCGATATACCAAAACGAGTCTAATAGAGTCTGGAGGGATGATACAGGAACACCTTTATGTTTCTTCGAGAGGCTATAGGACTTCAGGAAATCTCCATTTTCTCTTATCTCCTTCGTGCTATGACTTGATTCCAATTGGTATCTAGTGATTCGAATTGGTATCTAACTTCTTTCAATCTTCTATCGGTAGATAGTTAATACTAGGTATAATGACATTAGGCCCGTTGCTTTTGCTAATGCTCCAGCTGAGGAACCCGCAGCAAGAGGCGCGGTCGAGGCAGAGGTAGAGGAAGATCTAACGGAAGAGGTCGAGGGAGAGTAGCGCCTGTTGTGAATGAGGTGTCAAACCAGTATGTTCTGTGAATGAGAACCCTCAGGTACATAACTAAGAGATAAAAAAGGAAGTTGAGCTTGAGAATGTTGAGGTTGAAAATGAGGAAGGAGGGCAGGCTAAAGCTACATGAATCCCTCCCATTGAATAGGTGTTATCTCAACAGATCATGTCATTTTTGAAAGGGCTGGATGGTCAGGGGATGATTCCACCTACTCAAGTCCCCACTAATCCTCCTATTATTAACACTATGCCGAAGCCGGTTGGGGAGATAGGTAATGATGCTTTCTTCAATCCTTTGTTGGGTTCTGTGATGACCGGTAATGAGCATGATATGTTGACCAAGTTTTTGAAGCTCAGGCCCCCGATATTTCTTGGTTCTGATACAGAGGATGCTTATGAGTTCATATTGGATTGTGTATGAGAGGTGCATAAATTGGACATCGTTCACCAACATGGGGCTGAGTTCGTGTCGTTTCAACTTTAAGGTTAGGCCAACCAATGGTGGAGAGCTTATATGGAATGTAGAGCATGTACATTACCTCAACTTACTTGGACCCAATTTCATGCCTTTTTTAGAGAAGTATGTGCCTAGGACTTTGAGAGACCACAAGAAGGATGAGTTTATGGCATTAGAACAGGGTACTATGTATGTGGCTGCTCATGAAGCCAAGTTCCATACTTTATCTAGATATTCTACACAATTGGTTACCACTGAAGAGGACAGGATCCGATTGTTTATTAAAGGCTTGGATTCTTGAGCTACAAGTGTTATCCATTCACATGACTTCTATGGGAAGGAGCTCCAAGGAAGTGTCGGATTGTGTCAAGAAGTTGGAGAGGATGAAGAGAGACGGTCAAACTACGGTGTTGGCTAAGAGGGCCAAGAATTCTAGATTTTTTCAGGGATCCTATGCTAGAGGATCCAGTGGACCTACACTCACGGCCAAGCCAATTAAGTCTGCTATGCCCGTCTCTACCGGTAACTATTCGGGTACTCCCTCTAATAATTTTTTAGCTGATCAGAGTGTTGGACATGTGGTGGGCAGTAGACCATCTGGCGGCTTCACTTGCTTTAGTTTTAGGGAACATGGACACATGAAGAGGAACTGAACACAACTGCGTTCGCTTGAGTGCAGACAACAAACTCCTCAAGCAATTGTACCCGCGGAAAATAGTAATAATGGTAGGGGATGTCCATAAGTAGTAGTAGTAGGAAATTAGAGAGGCTGTGGAGGTAAAGGAAATGGTAACAGAGGTAGAGGTAATGCGCAACCAGGCAGGGAGGTAGCTCGTGTTGATGATAGAGCACAATGTTATGCCTTTCCGCGAAAGAACGAGGCAGATGCGTCTGAAGTAGTGATCACATGTACTATTTCTAGTCTGTGACCACCGAATGTCTAATATATTATTTGATCCAAGTTCCACCTATTTTTATGTGTCTTGAGATTTGCCTCTGATTTTGAGATGTTATGTGATATTCTTGATGACCCTATACGTGTTTCTACCACAGTTGGTGAGTCAATCACAGTCTCCCAAGTGTATCATGTATGCCCTATTTTGTTTATGGGATTTCAGACATGGGATGATTTGGTGATTTGTATATGGCACTTCGACATAATCTTAGGCATGACTTGGTTGTCTCCCCATTATGTTGCTCTTAATTGTAATACTAAGTCTATGACTCTAGAAATTCCGGGAAGGTAAAAGTTAGAGTGGGTAGGGGTGTACAAGACTAATAAGGTTAAGGTTATATCCTCTATCCGGGCTAGTAAATTAGTGTAGCAAGGTTGTTTAGCTTATTTGACTCATGTTAGGGATGTTGAGATTGAAGCTCCATCCATTGGGTCTATTCTGGTGGTCTCCGAATTTAGTGAAATTTTTCCAAATGATTTTCCCGGCATGCCTTTGGATAGAGACACAAGAATTTTTTGACCAAAATACCCATTTTAGCATTACCGGTTGAGGATAGGACTTTATTGTTTATTGTGATGCCTCACATGTTGGATTGGGTTTTGTGTTGATGAAGGATAAGAATGTCGTAGCTTATGCCTCACGTTAATTGAAGGTGCACGAGAGGAATTATCCCACTCAATATACGGAGTTAGCAATTGTGGTATTTACCCTTAAAATATGGCGACATTATTTGTGTCGAGTTAAGTGTGAGGTATTTACTAATAATCGTATTTTGAAGCATGTATTCACCCAAAATGATTTGAATTTAAGACATCAAATATGAATGGAATCACTCAAGGATTTTGACGTGACTATATATACAATACCATCCATGTAAGACAAATGTTATGGCAGAGGCTTTTAGTCGAAAAACGATAAGTATGGGTAGTTTAGCTCACTTGACTGGAACCAAGCGACTTTTGGCTCAGGAAATTCAGACCTTAGAGTCTAAGTTCGTGCTGTTGGGTATTTCTGAAAGAGGTGGGTTGTTAGCTAGTATTGAAGCTAAATCCATGTTCCTAGAGGAATCAAGGCCAAGAAATTTGAAGATGGAGATTTAGTTGAGCTTTGTACAAAGATTGCAATAAGTAAGTCTCAAGGAACCACTCTAGATGCAGATGGTGTGCTCAACTATAAGGGTAGAATATGTGTTCCAAGGATTGATGATTCGATCCCAGGGTTGTTAGCAGAGGATTATGGCTCACGCTATTCTATTCATTGGGTTACGACAAAGATGTATAGAGATCTGAAACGAGTTTATTTGTGGCAACGTGTGAAAATTGTCAACAGGTGAAGTATGAACATCAAAGGCCTGCAGGGCTTCTTCAAAAGATACCAATACCGAAAATGAAGTGGGAAACGATAATCTTGTTTTTAATAGTTGGTCTTCCCAAGACTTAAGGGAAATTTGATTCTATTTGCGTTGTAGTTGATAGGTTGGCTAAGTCAGCCCATTTCATTCCAGTAAGGGTGGATTACAACGCTGAACAATTGGCTAGAATTTATGTAAAAGAGACAGTGAGGGTGCATGGTGTGCCCCTTTCCATCATCTCAGATCGTCGTACCCTTTTCACTTCCAAAATTTGGAGGAAGTTGCATAATGTATTGGGCACACAACTCACTTTTGGTACAACCTTCCATCCCAAGATGAATGGACAATCAGAAAGGACTATACAAGTGTTGGAAGACATGTTGAGAGATTGTGTAATTGATTTTGGAGGGCATTGGGATAAGTTCCTATCCCTATGTGAGTTCTCCTATAATAATAGTTATCATTTGAGCATTGATATGACACCACTTGAGGCGTTATATGGGAGATGATGTACATCGCCCATAGGGTGGTTTGACTCCGGAGATGTAAAACCTTTGGGGGTTGACTTAGTAAAGTACACTCAAGATAAGGTGATGAGAATTCAAGCTAAACTTCTAGCCACGCAGAGTAGACAAAAGAAGTATGCGGACCACAAGGTGAGAGACATAGAATTCCAGACGGGCGAGAATGTTCTTCTCAAGGTATCACCTATGAAGGGTGTGATGAAATTTTGTAACATGGGTAAGTTGAGTCCTCGCTATATTGGTCCCTTTGAGATTCTTGAGCGTGTAGGATCGATGGCGTATAGATTGGCGCTACTTCTTAATTTGACCGGTGTACATCCCATATTTCATGTGTCTATGTTGAAGACATATCACAGTGATGACAACTATATCATTAACTGGAACTTAATAGTATACACAAGGACCTCCAATATGAGGATGAACCAATTGTTATTCTTGATCGTGATGTTCAAAAGTTGAGGACCAAAGAGACTAAGTCCGTGAAAGTTTAATGGAAGCACAGTCTAGTTGAGAATGTTATTTGGGAGACCGAGAAGGATATGCGATACAAGTATCCGCAATTGTTTGTTGAATCAGGTACTACATTGTTCCTTATCTAGCCTTCTTGTCCTTAATTGATCACTTGGGGATGAGTGGGGGATAAATTGATATCTATGTAACAATTGGGTTTCGTCATTATAAAAATCGAATGTGTAGAATTGGGGCCGAAAAAACATATTCGTAGTACTAGGATTTTCCCAACTTTGTCCAGATTTGTAGAAAATTGGAGTCATCAATGTGTAGGGAAATATGGTAGCAATTGAGTGGAGTAAATAAGAATTTCATTACATAATCGGTTAGATAACTTGTTAAGGGATCCGTACGACTTTTGGAATTAAATTTGGATAAATAGACCTCCGGTAATTGATCGTAGCGTTAAGGATACTTTCTGGGCGTAGTGTCTTAAGAGTATGTTGTGAAAGGTGGAAATTGAAAATCCCTTAGGAGCTCACCACCCGTTTCGTGCCGCTGCAATGGGATGTGCCGCTGCAATGGGATCCTTGCCTTTGCAGTGACACCGCTACAGCGGGATAGGTACCACTGTAGGGACAAGGCAGAGATTAAATTATAGGATTTTTTGAATTTTTCAAGACAAAACTCATTGGTTCAAAAAGTGCCATTGCAGCGAGATTCGTGCCGTTGCAGCGACCACGCTACGTTCGGATGGGTGCCGCTATAGTAGGATGGCGGGTTTTAAAATCGTATATAAAACCCTTATCCTACCTTATTTTGTATTTTCAAATTTTTGAGTTAAGAGACGTCCCCTGACTATTCCAACTCAATTTTCCACTATTTTTGAAGCCATAGGTAAGCTTATCACTCCCCAAATATTTTTTCGATCCGTAAAACATTTTAAAATGTATCAATATTGATGGGAAAAGATTTCTTGAAGAATCTTATGGTGGAATTAACCCTAATCTGACTAGTTGTTGTCATGGGTTTGAACTAGGGTTCATAGTTTATTAGTATTCCAGGAATTTAGTATTTCTTTGTTGATTTCCGTATATAAAGACTATGAACAAGCGAAAGGAATCCGGAAAGGAAATTATCAAGTTGTCTAGGGTATCAAGCTTATTTCGAGGTAGGTGATGGTTGTGATTCTATGATTGTGTGATATACACTGCTTTGCTTCGTTGTGATACTTGTATATGTATGCATGTTGCAATATTGATCTTATATGTTAAAATATCGGTATATGAATATCGATACCATGAAATCATGACTTGAATAAGTAATCTTAATGTGTTATTGTGATGTGTGATTGGGATCAGCTGCCACATTTCGACACACTACCTTGGATTGGATTGCCACGTTCAGGCATTCTAACTAGGATCGGTTTCCACGTTTCGGCATAAAAATTGGATCATATTGCCACGTTGCAACATGCTGACAATTTGACCTTGGGTTTGTTGTGATGAAGCATGTGAATTGTGATGTTGATTCTTATGATAGTATTGAATATGTTAATATTTATGCATGTGTTATAATGTTGTAATGATTTGTTTATGTTATACTAGTGGGATAGCCGCGTGATCCTACTAGTACACGTTGGTTATGTACTGATTCTGCACTTGATCTTATTTTTGTTGAGTATTGGGCATCTTCACGCGACTGTTGACAGACCTCTCTTAGGAGATTAGTGATCCTTTTGAGTTCAAGGGTGAGCCATATCTTTCGGCCTGCCATTAAATTCTGTTTAATCTATGTCCACCATTTTCGAATCTAGACCTTGTTTTAAATAGTTAGATAGTTCACTGGTAATTCTTGTTAGATTTGGTTCTCGTTTCTAGTTTTGGTACATTGACATTCAGATTCTAGGTTTATCTTACACATTGTTAGTTAGTTATTAGATCTTTAATTAGTAATGGAAATTAGCTTAGTGATTTAACTTGCTTCCATAACTTAAATGCCTTAGTTTTTATATTTATTATTTTTGTTGGTCGCTAGTAGTGGTTCTCCCACTGAGTTATAGTGTGATTTCAAATCACGATGGTCAGGTCGTGACATGATGATTGTAGTTGTAATGTTGTAATATGGCAGTGTGACTTAGTATTTGAAAGTGTAAACGAATTTAGAGAGACAATTACAAAATATGCTATAAAAGAAAGTTGAGTTAAACAAGTATGTGAATGAGAGTACTTGAGTAAGAGTCAAATGTATAAGTGGTTGTCCATGGCTAATGTATGCAAGCAAGGAATGGAGGAGTGAGAACATCACTATCAAGACATACAACCAAATGCATAAATGTACCTGGACCACCAATAATATTTTATATAATTCAAAGTTTTTATGTAAGTATATGAAAGATAGGATTATTTTTCACACTAGTATAAAATGGTGGAAACTACAAGATTTGGTGAAGAGAGAGTTGAATGTTCATGTAGGCAAGATAAAAAATGATTTTAAGGAAATTATGGGATCATGTGGCAGAATTTAACAAAATCCTAGACTACAGGGATTTGTTACTCCAAACAATCCTGGTAGCACTTGTGTTGTGAAGCTTAAAGATTCAGAATTAGAAAATGGGATGAAACAATTTCACTCTTTTTATATATGTTTTGATGTTGTGAAAAAGGGTTTCGAACAAGGATGCAGAAGATGTATAGGGATAGATGGGTGTTTTCTTAAAGGAATTTGTAAGGGTCAACTTTTGGTAGCTGTTGCTAAGGATGCAAATAACCAAATGTATCCAATAGCATGGGTAGTAATTGTACTGAAAGCAAGTTCACATGGAAATGATTCATGACCATTCTGCAAGATGATCTTATTATAGAAGATGGTTCCCAGAGACCATTCTGCAAGATCATCTTAATATAGGAGATGGTTCCCAGATCAGTATCATTAGTGATATGCAAAAGGTAACTGAATTTCTTTGTTTTGTTTGTATTTGGATGAAGTATTTCCAGAATGTGTGCTAGATACATAATATCAAATTGGTCATAAAACTGGAGAGGCATAGAGAGAATGAAAAAATTTTGGGGTTGTGCTAGATCCATTTTTAAGGCACAATTTAAGTGTAATATAAATGCTCTATCTAAGTTGGGATCATGTATAGTTGAAGCCCTTATCAAATACATCAAGGAGAAATGGTGCAAAGCTTTTTTCCAAACTTTTTAAAAATGTTATAGTATAGATAACAATATGGCGGAGAGTTTCGGTGCTTGGATCTTGGAACCTAGGAACAAGAGTATTGTATCTATATTTAAAGAAACGGAAAAGGGCCTAAAATATCCTTGAAGTATTGAAAATGGTACAAAATTACCCTTCATCCACCTATTGGCTCCAAAATGCCCTTTTCATCCACCTATTGGGTCCAAAATACCCTTGTCATCCACCTTTGGGTTTAAAATTGACCACTACTTTGATTGTTTTAAAATTAAATTCTTTAAAAACTTTTTAAAATACTTGCCGCTCAACTTTTGGTTATAATTTAATTTATTAATATAATTTATAAATCAACTCACTACCCACTCATTACTAACTAAACCCCACCCAAGTAATAATCCAACTATAGTATAAAAATCGTCATAAACACTACTAAAGCACAATGAAATTATATATTCCTGAAAATGACATCTAAAAATTATTCGAGTCCGAATCGAAGCTTCAATTAAATTTAGATTGAGCTGCTTATTTAGGAGGACACTTTCAATATGATTGATTGAATTTAGAAATTTATGATTAAAGGTAAAGAAGTAATACATCCCGAATTAACTCATGCACTTTTTAAAAATATAATTTTATAAATACTTATGATTTGTTTTAAAACCTTTAATATATTATTTTGAAAAAAAGTTACCTATGAAGTAGCATCACATAATTGAGACGTAAGAATAATTAAGATGAACATAGTCTGACTTTTAAGTTTATCGATAATTTTTATTTAGACACTTGAATGTATGATAATTTACTTCTGAGATATTTTCGCCTCAAATTTTTAAAAACACTCAATTGATAGTAGATTTTATTTTGTTGCATTAATAATGTGACGGGTTTATTAATTTGGAGGGGTTTAATTAGTTTTAGGTGGGTAGTGGATTTATTTATAAATTATACTAATAATTAAATTATAACAAATAGTTGAGTGCCACATATTTTAAAAAATATTTAAATAGTTTAAACATAAAACCGTTAAATAAGTGGTCAATTTTGAACCAATAGGTGGATGACAAGGGTATTTTAGATCCAATAGGTGGGTGGAAAGGGTATTTTGGAGCCAATAGGTGGATGGAGGGTAATTTTGTACCATTTCTAATACTTTGAGGGTATTTTAGGCCTTTTTCCGTTGAAGAAATTAGAGTTAAGATGATGAGTAGGGTGAGTACGTCAAGAGCATTTGGTAAAACATGGACAAATGGAATATCTCCAATGGAAATGATGGTACTCAATACCAATGTAACAAGATCAATGCAATGCAACATTGAATGGAATGGTGATAATGGATTTGAAGTTTTAAAAGGGGTATACAACCATATTGTGAACTTGGTCAATACAAATGTAGTTTCAGATCTTGAGAATTAAAAGGTATCCCATGTGCACATGATATAGGAACAATGAACCACTTGGACATACATGTTGTCACAACCCGAAAGTACCCCTAGAAGTTAGGAGGAACTCTCGTTTCGTGACCGGGCGTACTTGACCCTTTGGGGTCTTGTACAAGCCCTTTAACTAGCATTCATTACATAAGACATGAAAAGTAGTGCGCAATTAAAACTTTTCATGAATAAATTAATAAAAAGGAAATCTTTCATAAATACTTCAGAAATCTCATCGTCACAAGACAAAATTAAGACACGACATATAATATCTTAGGGACACGACCCTTTTACATTGAAATCAAATACATAATAAGTCTTAATAATAAAAGTAGAAAACAATAGACTATGTCCTCGAATATATGAGGACATACCAATTCTTGAGAGAGTGAATTTCCCAAGCTTCGCCTTCGAATCTTCCAAAAAATCTTCAACCTATACTTATAGAGTATAGAAAAGTATGGGGTTAGTACAAAACAATTTACTAAGTATCGCATATGCAAAATATGCAAAAAGGGACATTTAAGTAAAATAACATTTCATGCAATTTAAGTAAAACATTCAAGGATATAAAAGCAAAACATCATAACAACCATCACTTAACACTTAGATAAGAGATTCCATAATTTTAAACCAAAAGGGACCATTTACAGTAACTTCCAAAACTTTACAGTAAACTTCAATCAATATTACAGTGAACAAATTCGAACTTTAACAATAAATCATTTAAAGCACTCACAATGAATTATCCTATCTAAATGAGTGAACTTCCAAGGCCAAGTGAAAGAGAAAGTGAACTCATTTTCCGTAAGAGTTTTCCTACCTCAGGATTATCCTAAGACTCACTAAGGTAAGACATGAAGGAAGTATGCATATGCCTCCTTCAATACACACCAAAGCAATCCTCAAGACTACCCCTTTCGGCTTGCTCAACTCGGGAAAAACAAGCTCCTCAATCAATGGAAAGACATTAAAAGACACCCAACAAACCACCAAAGTCTTTCCTTTCGGAATGACTACTTAGTGCAATGAGTAGATATCGTCCCATACCACCACCTACCCTAAGTACTACATTCTATTAGAAGGTTTGGCACCAAGTCTTCCCTTTCGAAAGGTCGTAGCTAGTGCAGTGAGTTGATAGCGTCCCATACCACCACCTACCCTAAGTAGTACATTCTTTTAGAAGACTTAGTTCAATCAAATCTTTTGTAGAGGGTTAGCTTAACTGACATAGACCATGAGAGCTAGACATGGAATCCCGACATTAACCCCTATCGGATGAGGGATCCTCACTTGCCTAGAGTAAGGTCATTCTTTTTAGCTTTTACATGGCTTTCCCAATGGCTACACCTATGCGGGCACATAGTTAAGGGATAAGCAGATTGCTACTAAGTACTCATTCTCTACTCATGAGTAGTACTCATCTGAAGAGGTACATTGGAATACAACATCTCAACTCACGAACTGTAACTACCTATTCTTCATATCCTTTCGGTGCTAGAGATAACCCCCACTGATTCTGAACACTTTAAACTATAGGTTAAGGATAGCTAGTGAACACCGCATCTCAACTCACAAAGGGCATTCATACTCCGACCTATCTTAGAAAGCTCTTAGGATGTAGTGAGATTGCTACTAAACACTTCATCTCAACTCACGAAGAGTATCCACCTCAAAACTCCTCTATTTACTCAATTTAACTTTATACATTCATTTAAGTGTATGTGTACTTGCGAGAACATCTTGATTATAAGATTCATTTAAATAACATTAGCTTCTATACATGCTTTAGTCCTACATAATCAATATACGCACTTTACATGCTTCACAAGTCATATACTTTACCTAGGCATAATCTAAGCCAAACATGCTATTCAACTTCACAAAACACAAGACAAGACTTATCTTCAAGATCACTTCATTTCATATACTATCCTTAAAAGCCACACTCACAAAACATACTAAGTAATATCAAGTTCATCAAATAAAGCCTCCACAAAGAAGGTGGACCATACCACTCAAGAGCAATTTACAATAAGAACTACGCAATATAATAAATTCACCATTTAACCAAGCCATTATTAAATATAATCAATTTCTCAATATTTCATCATAATAAGTCCCTTAGGGCAGTAGGTAAACCAAAACAACAACGTAAAGTTCATACCATACCCAAACATGCTCATTTAACCCATTTCTTAAGCTAAAAGTTTGAAATATTCATATACATGAGTTCATTAGATTTTGTAACATGAAAATAATAAATTCATACAAGAATAAACACATTTAAATCATTGGAACACTTTTACAAGAACACCCATGATTAAAATCAAAGATAGAAGGAAATAGAGTTTGAAAACCCTTTTTGAAATCTTTTGGAATTGACTACTTGAATGAATAAGGGTTCAAGGATGGATACCATACCTCAAATATAAGGAAACCCACAAAGTTTTGATGAAGAAAACTTCCAAGACAGCCACTTCTTGACCTCCTTGAGTCTTAGCTCCAATGGTGACTTTGAGAGAGTTTTCTGTAGAGAGGGAGTGTGAATATTTGAAGTGAGGGGTTTTGTCTAGGTCTAGGGATTAAAACTAACTTAATATAACTTAAAGAAACAAAAAATATTGACCTAGGGTTATAAAAGTCTAGTGGTGAATTTACATAAACACCAAGTTGGCAGCAGCTTCAACAACTTTTGGAAGTGGCCAATCGACGACCCAAGCTACTGGGCGTCGATGAGTCGACGACCCGTGCTGCTGGGCGTCGATGGCATCAGAGACTGGTTTCATGGGAGGGCTTAGTTTCCAACAAGTATGGGACGATGCCCCTCAGTCGATGGTGCATCGATGGTCCTACACCCAGTAGACTGCTCCGTCGTTTGGGCAGTGTTGTTGGCAATCTTGTCCAATTTTTGGGCCCTTAATCTAGGGCCCCTTGTGGATCCTATGTGGGGTCGTGCCCGAATGTTAAATCTCTAAAATAAGTTGTATAGGTATTAGGAACATCCCACCTCAGTTTCAAGGAAAACGAACACGTAAAACTCACATAAACACATCAAGACACACAAGTACAATCTAAGGCACACCTTTCGAACGTCATGGACATTCTTGGGCGTTTGACCTCCAAATTTAACCAAAATTCACACACTGCCTAAGAACACTAATATAACTCATTTTAACTTAAAATTAACTCAAGAAATAATCATGAGGATCTAGTTCACCTTAGTTCGTTTTGGGGCGTTACAGAGGCATCACAAGCAATTTCAATCTGGTATAGAAAAAAGACATATCTGAAGACATAATCTCATTTCATTCAACTAGTCCAAAACATAGAAATGTGTCCTGAAAGTTAAAACCCAATTGTTGAACCACCTGAGGCAAGACAAATGCTTGATAGGCCACCAAAGAATAGAAGAAGAAAAGTTGGTGAATTGAGAAAAGATGGGAAGTTGCTAAGAATGGCGAAAATAATGACATGTTTAATTTGCAGAGGAACAAATCATAATAATAGGAATTGTCCAAAAAATTCTAAACCTAAGTCTACACCAACACCCATTCAAGAGGTAAATTTACATTTGCTTTTATAAAATAAATTAGTTTACTTATTAATTTAGTATCTTGTTTTATTCTTTTTCTACTCCCATTAGTCCTCAACATTAAAAAAGAGGGATAAATGTCAATCTGAAAGAGCAAATAGTAATAAGACTAGTAAATGTCAATCTGAAAGAGCAAATAGTACAAGAAGAGGTGCATGAAGTGGTTACAAGAAGAGGCCTAGAGATGTGGGACAAGGTGTATTTGTTGTTGATACTTGATATACATGTATTAATGTAAGTTTCTTAAAAAACTATAAATTATACTTTTAAATGTGAGTCCTAGAATAACTAGGTTGTTATTGCAGCAAGGATTTTATAGCAATGGAGGGTTAATACTAGTGTGGTGAGTTCTTCGCATGTGACAGGTGACGTTGGTTTTAATCATACCAAGGGATTGAAGTGGAAAGAAAAATAGGCCATGACTCAAAGATAACTTCAAGTCCAAAGTGTTATGTGTCGCATTCAAACCAGATCAAAAGTTGTTGAAATTCAAATAAGGGCACAAGGCAAGGAAAAATCTTCCTCAAAGAAAACTTCTTAGTTTAGTATCTGTTGGTGCTTTGGTGGTTGTAACAATAAAATTTAAATTAGTGATTGTTTTGTATTTTGGTGCTTGTGTGGTTGTTCGACCAAACTTAAAGTAGTGATTGTTTTGTGTTTTGGTGGTTAACTTAAGTTATTGTGGTTGTTGGTTGAAACAATGACACACTATGATGTTTGTGTTTAATGATCAAGAAAGCACTAGTTATGTTATGCCTCTATGTTATTATTTTGTGTTTCCTATATATATATATATATATATATATATATATATATATATATATATATATATATTACACTTAAAAAGTAGCATGTTATTTAAACTATTGTGCTTCGCTTTTTCCTTTAGTGATCTTCTATACTTTTTATCAGGGAATCCTTGCGACGGCAACATTAGCATAGATAGGCAACAGAAAAATCAGAAAAGGAATATCAGAGTATAAGAAATTATACCTTCCGTTCCACAAATACAATGGTCAAAGGGAAAGGATGGCCAGATTTTTCAGCTTGAGCAGCCTCCTCAACCAGCAAATCCAAAAGGCGATCAATCTACAAGATTTATCATTACAATAACATCAAGCTATNTATATATATATATCATATATATTATTATAAGCGGGATGCATCAAAGTACAATGTTGGATTACCATTTTACCCCTATGTTAATTAAAAAAATATTAAATAATAATCATACCATATTGTACTTAAAATATATATTTTTACATAAAATAAATACACTAAAAAGACAATTATTCATTAATAATCTTCTAAAGAAACTGTTGTCTCTTTACATTCTCCACTATGATCCTTGTCTTTTCATTTCATATATGTATATCTTCTTATTTTTACATTCTATTTTATTAAGAGTTTGATAGAGAGCAAAAAACATTAACCTTTATGATGCTACATTGGGTATGTTCTTTTAAGTTTTTTTTTTTTTGTTTCTTTCTTCTTACTTATAATATAGTTTATGATGTTTGATTGATATTTAAGATTTTAATCTCTGATGTAAAATAAAATTTGTAATTTTATGTCAATAGCTTATGAGATGATTTTTTGTTACAGAGAAAATCAATTGATGAGATGCTTCACATAGAACTGTAATTTGAGTTGTGTCAATACAAATGAAGGTAAGTGACATTTCCTTCTAACATAATTTTTTTGTTAGTACAATTCTTTGTCTGCTTTTTATTATTATCATTATTATTATTATTATTATTATTATTATTATTATTATTATTATTTTATTTTGTCAATAGTAGGTCAAATTTATGAATTTTCATATGCAGATTCATGTGAGTTATTTGTGTGTAAAGCTAATTAAGTATTGAATTTTAATAAATATCTTCATAACCCTATAAAGGTCAAAAATGAATTTATGAGTTTTGACATGTTGAGTGATTTGATATTCACTGCCTATTCAACTTCACTTTCTTTGTTTGATTTTTTTTTAATGAAGCTTTCAGCCAAAAGATTGAAGGGAGGATAACAACACCGATGTTAAGAAAGAAAGGAATGAATACAATATCATATTTTGGTTATTTTACTCATGAAATTATATTAACTTTCTTTGCTTTAATTTTAGTTGATTATTTTAGTTATTTTACCCATAGTTTATCCCTCCCTTCCTTTTTAAGAATTTATATTACTCATTACTCACATGTCGTAATATTATTTTTTATCATGTCTTTTTGTTTCTCAACTACAACTTTAACAACACAGTTCCACAAAATATAAAAGAAATGTTGAATTACTTTTTTAACTAAAATATATTATAATTATGATGAATTATATCAAATGACGTTCGTTTAGAAATGTAATATTGATTGTGATGGTAGGACAAGGTTAATTGATGATATGGGGCATTAAGTCTGTAATCTATGTATTTAATTAACTTACTTGTTTTTTTTTTATCAAAACATAATATCTATTTAAAACCTAGTAAAATTTGACAATTTCATATCAAATTTTAACTTATAAACTCAAATTAAAATCAATTTAGTACTGATTAAGAATCTTCAAGATCCACACTTCATATATTGAATGTCATTGATTTTTGAATATATTTATTATATATTGATGCAAATTTTTAAAATACTTATGCTTACTGAAAAGGGGTATACGCGCAACGTGCGTGTCCAAATACTAGTATATATATATATATATATATATATATAATATAAATGATGCTTAAGTTTATCCTAATTTTCAAATACACTATACTTAAATAACTTGCATATTACTTCTAAGCATAANATATATTAGCAGAAATATGCATAACTAAAACACCAAACAAAAATAATTCACAAATGAGAACCCTAGAGCAAAAGACGTTGTTTTAGTAACAATTACATTCATAAAAAAAGTTCAACACCACACTAAGTCAAAAAACAATAACATATTTCATATCAAACTAATGCCCAAAATCAGATTCAACATCCATCTACACTTCAATTGTTTTTCTTGTTTGTTGGTCTTCTTTAACAAACCCAAAATTACAGCATTCGCCTTCGCCTGGCTAGAAAATTCTGAATCATACCAATTGGAAAATTTACAAGGATTTCGAAATAAGGACTGCATTTTCATAAAATCAAACTTAAAAAATTATATAGAAACAACTTGGCAAATTAAAAGCAAAAAATATGAAATAATACATACCCCATAATGTCTAGAATCGAGAAATCTACGTTTGGGATGGTCTTTTGTCCATAAAATTTTCACAATCGGAGAAGTCCCACATAAACGAACAAGTCTCCTAATATAATTAATAAATTTCTCAAATACAATTAAAACAACAAAGAGAGAACAATTTTGAAATTCGAAAAGAGAGAAGGAATTAGGGAGAATAAATAGATAGAGAATAGAGAGAGAAAGATCTGAAAATATGCCAAATATTAAAGAAAAATGGAGATTTTAGGGTTTTTTTTACCATTGCAACTTTATGATGTGGCAAAAAATTACTTCCTCAAGCGCCTAGTAGAGTTTGTTTTCAATTTCAACGTCAGGTGGACAATAAAAGTGTACCGATGGAGGAATAAACAAGTTCGGGAGGGGGGTAATTAAAACGAAACGAAATATAGTTTAGGTGTGCACTGAATAAAAAGAGGGTAATGAACACTTTTGCCTTTTATAAATTTCAATTTCTAAAATATTAAACAAATTCCATTGAATGAAGTCATTGAAGTACAAACTTTGGATTTAATGGGTAATAATTGTTTTCTTTTCATAGTAAAATTTAGCATATCCAAGTCATTAGTAGCAATAATATGCTTCATTTTATCCTCTATAAATAAAATAATGACTTATGTTTTCTTTCCTCATGAATTTTGTTTTAAATCGTTAAGGTCGACGTTTTTCGCATAAGATTAATTTGAGCGGGAAGAGAAACAACAAAATTATTGCTAAAGAATTTTTCTCGAGACATGGATTTCATTAAAATAAACCTAAACTATTGCATTTAAAAAAGAACAAATACCAAACCTGATAAGTTTTTTAATACTTAAAGAACTAAAATCAGTAAGTTTATAGTTAAGGGACTAAAATCGGTAAGTGTACAGTTAAGGGACCAAAGTTAATAAGTTTTTGAATAGTTAAGGGACCATTTTAGACCTATCCTATAGATAAGGGACTCTATTTATATCATTTTTTCTCTTTTATCTATATAGTTACGGAAATTTTAAGAATGTGTTATATCATTCCGAAATACTGTTTGCAGTTATAATCTAATTGTGCAACTTACTTTCTCTAGTTGAAGAAAAGAGTAGTCGTAGTTTATGCATTTTAAGTTATAAGCAACAAATAATATAAATGGTAAATTCGTATAATTTTATTATTAGTTCATTTCTCTTTTACTGAATCTATTATTTCTCTTTATATAAATCACTTTAGGTGATTCACGAAGCATAGTTGATCTGACGTTCAAATAGCTAGAGAGGAAAAAATCTCAATAAAGTGTTGATGAACCTCAAAGTAATATGATATATTCTCTGAACACTGCAAAAAGTGAACAACAATGACAATAAGTGAAGTCTGGGACACGCGATGTGTACCTTGTGAAGATAGAGAGACATTCTACTTGTTTTTTATGGACTTTTAGTTCAAGTAAAATGGATGAAATTTAAGTATGGAAGAAATACAGTATTTAATGAAGAAATCATGCTAAAAGATACATGAAAAAACACTAGAAAAATGAAAGACAAGATGTAATTGAAGCAAAAAATAAACCAAAAGGTAATAAAATTGAAGAATAAGATAGTAGGAAATATTAGACAACAAATTTAAGAATAAAATAGTAGGAAAAATTAGACAACAACCAAATACCTATCAACTTTCTACCATAACTCTTGGTATGTTGTACGTGTATCATATCCTGTCTATCCACTATCCTCAATAGTTATTCAACCTACATCTACTACTCCTCATACCTACTATTTCGATCAATTTTCAACTAAGTGAAAACTTTCATAACTTGACAATTTTTTTCGAAAATAATTAGAATAACCACTTAATTTAGAAAAATTCAGAAACCAATTTGGAAAAGGTACTTATGAAATACCTCTTAATTAATATCAAAGTTTCTCCAAATTGTGTGTTAAGCACTTCAAAAAATTCACAACTGATTGACCAATGATCTTGAGCATATTTATATGCTAGAAGCCAACTAAAACACATAATTTAGCTAAGTTTGACGACAAATTCTCATTGTATTGATAATGTTTGGATAACATTTATGCATTATGATTAACTAATATGATTAACAGTTGCAGGTTGAGAAGCAAGATAAAAATGGCACAAAGGTAGCAGGAAGTGAAACGAATGTGGGTCGGACCTCAAAAGCATAAAGGGTGAGTCACAAAGGAGTTAGAAAAAGAGAAAATTGAGAAATCACCCGCCACGTATCCTCTTTATGATGTGAAGAAGAAATTTTATTCCAATCGATGGTTGCTGAGATAGAGAATTGTGTATCCTCAGCATGTTATAGAGAGGAGGATTTCAAGAAACAAGGCAGGTCCATATTGACCCTGAGTCACGGATCGACTTTTCCAAACTATGAATAGACTCACATTTTAGTATTTTAAGGATATTTTTTCTAGTTTTTTGAGAATGACGACTTTTAATTCAATTTTAGGGTACATTGCTACTTTTTTCATATATTAATTTCTCTTATGATTATTGCACATTCAAGATTGAGATTCAAATTACGAGTAGCTAAATATCCTTATTCTTGGTTTATTGCTACAAATGATTGTGTAGTATTGAATTTTATGGATTGATGTTGGTTATCACCTAAATTTCTCTTTTCTTCTTTATTTAGTATTCGTGATTGACCACCATTGAAATAAACTAACTCTCTGACTTGAACTAGGATAGAATGTGGGACAATAGGTGCATGCTCTTCATTAGAGACTAAGGTTGATTTCTATCTAGGGTAGGAATATACCTAGAAATCTTGCTTGGTTACTAAACAAGATGATAACATAATGTTCTTTGATTGGTTCAGTTTATCCCCGCTCAATTATGTTGTTATACTTCCAGTTATGGTAGATGATTAGAGTCGAGAGACTATGATCATACATTTAACCTTGTTAATTAGTGATTTGATAACCAATTGAAGACCTTATAAAAAGATGCTATGCATAAATTCCAAGTAAGTTGCAACCCTTACAATTCCTAAGTTATTGTTTAAACTTTATTTGAAATTGAATCAATATTAGATAGTTTAGTTTATTTTTGAAGAACTGGTAATTTAGAATTAATCATAATCCCTTTTTGACACACTTCTTTAGATTAAATTTATTTAAAATTTTAATTCTCTGTGGGTACAACATCCGAATCTTAAAAGAGCTACTTTATTACTTTACTACTACGTACACTTGTGTGCAGATGCGACATGTTTTTTGCGCCGCTACTAGGGACTTTAGAATTACAAATTATTTAATTTATCTAATTTCTAAGTTTACTTTTCAAGTGTTGACGACTTGATCTTAGCTGTCTTTTGCTGTAGGTAATTTCTAGACATCAAAGTGGATGGTCTGAAGGATTTTGTAGAGCCATTCACTGAATCAAAATGAATCTTTTACCAGTGGACAAGTAAAGCATTCTTAATTAACCTTTTCTTCTAGTCGAGGTTGAACCAAAAACACCTGTAGCAATGACAAAGATGACAGGCTGTGATGTCGTAATCTCACGCACAACTAATGTAACGTCTTGCATTCAGAAGCCACCTATTTGTGGTAGATTTTAGTTGAAAAAGAATATGGTGAAACTATTGCACCAGTTCAACGTTTTACCTCATGAGGACCCACTAGTGCACATTCAGGACTTCCTTGAAATTAGTGACACGTACACTACAACATGAGTATCCCCCAACTATGTGACGATCACCTTGTTTCCCTTCTCTCTATTAGGGGAAGCAAAGAGATGGTTGAAATTGGAGCCAGTGAACCCTATTACATCATCAGATGATCTTGCTTTTATGTTTTTAATACGGTTCTTCCCATCTGGGAAGATAACCAAGCTAAGGAGTGAGATATTGAGTTTCAAACAAAAAGAGGGGGAGTGGAATTTATACTAGGCATGAGATAGATTCAAACCATTAGTCATAAGTTGTCCACACCATCATCGAGCGAATGAATGCTTAGTCCACACCATTATTAAGAGTTTGAAACCAAATACAAAACTTTTGCTGAATTTAGCTATATGAGGGCAATCTTGGGAAAAAACTTATACAAATTGTTTGCCTTGTTAAATCAGATCTCTCAAGGAAATCATGAGAGGAATGAAGGAGACACAATACCTGCAATACAAAAGACTGGTGAAGTATTAGAGGTTGATGCAATCGCTATTTTAACTACACAAATTGATGTAATGCAGAACATGATGAAGACCCACTTGAGTAATATGTCATTGGGACAACACCCCACTCAGGTAAATGTGGTATAACAACCGCAACCCTGGTGCAAGATATGTGGAAGTGTTGAGGATAAGGATGATTGTTATGGAATAAATTTAGATGCAGGAATTTTTTAGAAAATGTACAACGGGGAGGGGCTACCAAAACTATGGAAACACTTAGACTCCCAACTGAGGGAACTATCCAATATTTATGGGGAGGAAATCAAAATTAGGTCTAGAGACAAAATCAATATCGACCTCAGGGTAATGGAAAAAATTATCAACACCAGGGTCAAAGTAATAATCAAAGTGACCAGTAAGGAGACATGAGCATTGAGCAGATGTTGAAGAAACATGAGCATTGAGGAGATGTTGAAGATAAAGTAACTTGCATACATAAAATAAGGGGAAAAAATCAAAACTTACCCTAAATAAGAAAAAGAACATAATTGAAACTTTCCTTATTCCTTACCATCCGAAATGAGTCCAAACTTTGAACTTAAGATCCATCCCCGATTCGAGACCCGAGTTTTGATATATCGATCCAAATTTTGATATCTCGACCTTGACTTAGGACCATTCATTTTTTTAAAAAAAATCAAAAATATATGAAAAATATTTTATTTCATATCAAACACACCCTAAAGGAAGAAAAATAAAAAGCATTCTTTTTTATAATATAAGTACATATTTCTCTACATAATAAGAAGAAAAGGACAATATGCATACCCATATCATCTATTGGGTTTATCCATTTTTATTCATATAAAATATGAGTTGAGTCGAGTATTTTGTTCATTTTCACCCGACTCATATCCGACTCGACTTATATGTGTCGCACCCCTAGCCATGACATATAAAATATATGGTTAAAGAAAAAATTGATTGACTCTCCTAATGTCATATGTGCTGCATAAATTGGAGTAGATTAAAGAAATTTCCAATAATAAAAAAAAGACATTTTCACAAATTTGTACGTTTTGCAAATTACGTTAAAAGTGTTAAAAATCACAAAAATCAACAACTTCGAATAATTAAAAAATAAAAAATTATGAATGATATACTTTTAATTGACTCTTAAAATTCTATTTATATCATATTCTCGCAGACCTATGTTAGTTGACCATCTAACTAAAAATAGTTGTCGCATATTAGTTGTCATCCTTAATAAATAAAGAAAGCATTAAATATTTTTTTCATATATTATCCTTGCAATCAAATCTTTTTGAAAGCATTCTCATTTGTCTCTAATATTTCCAAAAAAAATTTAATGGATGAATTATAGTAAATTATCTTCTTATTTATGAATTCTTAATATCTATATAAAAAGAAAAAGAATGATCAACTAATATGTAAGAGTGGAGTATATTGTGCCCGTGTTGATACAAACTCGTCTATCTAGTATTTCCTCTGTTCAACAATAGTTATCTATTATTTACTTGACACACCCTTTAGAAAACAATACATAATAGGGGTAATATTCCTATATTATCCTTTTGACTTGATTATATTTAATGTTTTGAAAAATGTGTTTGGTGACAAATAATATTTGATAGCAATGGTAAAATGTCTAAAGAGTTGAATTATCTCTTGATTTTCTGAATTGGATAAGTATTGTTAGACTGTTATTTTTCGGGGTTGATTAATGTTTCAAAGACACTTCTTTCAATTCTAAGTGTCAACGATCGTTAGTCAATATATAACCAAACTAAATGAGCCGGGGTCAATCCCACAAAGAGTAGCTTTTTCTTTGAATTCAATTACAAAAATTTGACGATAGACTCTTAAACTGAGCACTTACTACACACTTTTTATTTTAAACTCTAAATTTCATATTATAATTATCCAACTAATGATAAAATTGACACAAAGAGATCATACAACTTGAGGAATTCACCAACCAATTGTTGAGTTCAATTTAGTGGATGAACATTGATACTTACAAAGGGATAAATATTGTGGGTAAGCAGGACTATGTGTAAAGCAATTTCTCTCAAAAAATTACCTTATCTTTGTTGAATTCTTTCGAACTTCAAACTAGATGGATGATGCCCATCCCTTCTCCACATCTAATCCACTCTCTCAAGCTAGAAACAAAGTATATATTCCATGTTTCATTTTCTCAAGCTAAAATCATGGTGACCCACTACTAAGGATGCCAACTTGATACTATGGCTTTGTTCTTCTCTCTCGAGCAAGCACAAAACACATAACTAATGAAAATAATCATGCAGGATGACATCGAAACACAACAACAAGTTAGACACACTTTAAGTTAACACCTTCATTCACAAATCAATAACACACTTTTAGTAAAACTCAACAATTAGTCTCATAGTCAAAACCCCATGAAGAGGGTTTTATCTAATCATATTAAAAAGATGAAAAAACATTCATCATGTCTTTCATAACTGGGTCTAACGAAAATTAAATGTTAAAATGAACTATGAATATCTTCTACTACAAAATCTCCAAGAAAGTCTTGCTAAAATCTCTGAGAAATCCTCTCGTAGTAGTTGTTTCTCTCAATCTTTTCTTCCTCACTTTTTTAATACCTTTTCCTCTCTAGAAAAAATTAATTTAAACAAGTCTGAAGTGTAATTGCTTGAGACCACTAGGCGAGGTTAGTCGGGCTTTGTTGACGGATTGGCGACTCACCGATTGTTCTTCATCTTGCCTTCAATTTTTACATCTTCTTGGTCTAACTACTATAACTTTAGGCAATCCAAATCGAGATCGATGAATGATTCGGCGAGTCGCCTGTTTTTCTTCTATCTAACCCATAAACACTTGTTTACATTTTCTTTTATCTTACTAATTTATGTATCATATTTATTAATTTCACATAAAAAATATTATATATAAAGTATAACAAATATATCAAAATGATTATATCTTACTAATGATGTTGTGTTAATAAGAGCTTTCAAGATATATTATCGAACAAACTTTATCGTAGGATACTAGAAGGCTATGAAGTGAACAAAGATAAATGTTTTGAGTGCTACCGATTTTGCAAAATCCCTGTTTGCACAACAAATGCAAGAGACAATAACAAATTATTTTTGACATTGTATGTTTGTTCGGAGGATACAATCTTGGAGAATTTGAGTGAACCTACTTATGAAAATGTCATTCATGAACTTGAGGTCATGATTAATGATCTCGGTATAAAATGGATGTCAATGACCTGTTGGATTATCCGTGTGAAAGTGATACATGTTCAGAGGTCCAGAGCTTAGAAGAAATTGTGGATACCATCGAAAAAAGCAATATTGATGATAATGTTAAAGATGATACTTTACCTTTGGAACCAGTTATGTGTAAGAAAACACTTATCGCATCTAGAACTCTTTACAATTTTGTGGTGCAGTTCAAAAGGACAACATTGGTGCTCTTGGATGCACTAAGAAAAGTGATGGATAAACTTCAACAAGATTTAAATTTTAAGAAAAATCATAACACAATAAAATTATATTTCACTAAATTGTCTTACATATTTGTACTTTTAATGAAATTGATAAGTTTGTGGTCAGATTGATAGTTGATGAAAACATGGGGGGGGGGGATGCAACTAGAAAGTTTGTTAATAGGGTATTAGTATTAATGAATAGCAACATATGTAGTAGCATTTCTCCGTCTCTCTACTTGGCTGAACAAATCAATGTTTATTTAGCAAAGGCGAAACACCCTTTTGGAGATCTCAAAAAGACTAAATTTTGGACAATCCAACTTCTTTTACACCATAACCCATTTATTCCCCCTTTATCATCACTTCTATCGAACCCATCTTCTCGATTTTATCTCTTTCTATTAGTTGATAATACAGAGAAATTGTAACCCTTTATTCTTCTCCTTCCACAAATTGTTTCAGGGTTTTTTCATCTTACTCCAATTCTTCTTCAATTAGCTTCTGCAATTAACACTTGTTTCTCACCAAAATTACCCCCCGTTTAGCTCCAACATTTTATAACTTTAGGCGGTGTCGTAGAGATTTGGAGATTTTTCGAGTGCCATCGGTGATCATCAGGTCCTAATATCTTCATTCCTTTAGCTTGCTTTGTTCCTTTTTGCACATCAGTGTCCATGCTTCGTTCATAAATCTCATTACCTAAAAATTAAGGATTTTACATCATTTATTGGCATAAAACATGCATTTGAGGACACTAAATCTACTAAAATAAATTCTTAAATGAGTCCAAAACATGGACTCAAAAAACCTCTTACTTAAACTTTTTTTGTCCTCTAGTAAAAGTCAAGTTCAGCAATTCAAAAAGGATGTCTCAAACAATGCTACATAAGACTCAATCATGAATGTTGTCATGCCCCAAGCCTACACCCTGGGCGAGACTGGCACTCGAGAACCATTATTGGCCCCAAGAAAACCCTTGGCCTGAATTACTTACACAACGGAAGACATAAACATAAGAGATAACGTCAAATAAAGAACTTATGAAAAATCTTAGTATCTCTATAAAGAAAGCATTCAAACTAGCCAAAATGTCTATTCAAGTCTCATAACAAAATATCTGAATACAAAGCTAAAAAACTCATAATTAACTGTCTGACAATCTATGAAGCCTCTAAAACAACTAAGATGGACGTTGGGACAAGCACCACAACATCCTAATGACCTAATATAATAAATTAAAGAAATAAAAAGGAGTCCTCTGAAATGAAAGGAGGCTCACCAACTGACTCTGGAGTGCTCACTAAATCAAAGATGTGCTGCTTCTTGGTCCTGGTTACATGCGTCTGCATCATAAGATAATGCAGGCCAATTGACACCAGTATATTTAATGTACGAGTATGCGAGTTGGAATGCTAAACATAATATAGACTTGAAAAGAGTGTTAAAGAAACACTTACCTTGGCTTTACTTAACTTAATTGAAATCATATGAATTCAATATAAAGTAGTGTAAATAAATGCAGTATAAATTTAAAACATGATTTTCAACTCTGTGTATTTATAAATACAATGATAACTCTATATGGATGCAATGATATAATATTGAACTCTATAATATATATATAAATATATATATATATATATATATATATATATATATACTTTCAA